>NC_062290.1:58304825-58627012 GCF_902655055.1 Lutra lutra
ATTAAAGAAAAAAAAAAAAACTTAGGAAAGCTCGATGTCCACTATCTTTGAGGTCTCTGGGCAGAAGCCTCCCTGTCTATAATACTATTTCTGATGATCCTGCAGAAATTTGTCTATGAATTACCTCTTGTTTCTGTTCTTTTTTTCAGAGCATCAGTGTGGGCAGAGGAGCCAGGAAGAGAGTAAGTGCTGAGCCCACTGCAGGCTCTCAGCAAGAAGCTAACAGCATTGTTTTCCATTGAAAATATTAGCTATATGTTTTTTAGAAAATTCAAATGAGCAAAAAGAATGTTAAAATCCCCCTTAAATCCACCATTGCAGGAAACCTCTTGGTTAATACATGATGTTATATCCTTTCAGATATTTCTGTGCATATATAAAAATTATATGTATTTATTTTTAAATGGAATCAAACTGTATGTTATTTTATAATCTGCTTTTTACATAATATATTTGAGTACTTTCCATTGCCAATAAAGATACTTTTATAGCATCATTTAAAATTACTGTACAACATTTCACCATATGTTCCTTAAGGCCGTACCATAATTTGTTCAACCATGCCCCATTATTGGACATTTAACTGTTTCTTCTTTTTCACTATTATGATCAATTCTCCCATAAACACTCATGCATTTAAATCTCTGGGCATGTCTATGGTTGTGGTTATTTCTTTAATATAAAGTCCTACACATAAAAACTTTAGTCAAAGAGTATAAATATTTTTTAGGCTTTTGAGAAATATTTCCAAATTGTTCTTTAGAAAGGCTGTCCTTGATTTGAAGGGGCACATGCACCCCGATGTTTATAGCAGCAATGTCCACAACAGCCAAATTATAGAAAGAGCCCAAATGTCTATCAACTGATGAATAGATAAAGAAGATGTGGAGTGTATATATAAAATGGAATATTACTCAGCCATTGAAAAGAATGAAATCTTGCCATTTGCAACAACGCAGGTGGAACTAGAGGATATTATGCTGAGTGAAATAAGTCAGTCAGAGAAAGACAAATACCACATTATTTCACTCATATGTGGAATTTAAGAAACAAAACAGATGAACATAGGGGAAGGGGGAAAAAGAGAGCGAGAGGAAAGCGAACCATAAACGAATCTTAACAATGGAGAACAAACTGAGGGTTGCTGGAAGGAGGTGGGCCAGGAATGGGCTAAATGGGTGATGGGTATTAAGGAAGGCATTTGTGATGAGCATTGGGTGTTACATGTAAGTGATGAATCACTAAATTCTCCACCCGAAACCAATATTGCCATGTATGTTAACTAACTAGAATCTAAATAAGAACTTGAAATAAAAAAAGTCACCAAAATTGTTAGACTGACCTGCTCATCAACAGGGCACCAAAGTCATGTTTTTGAGGAATAAATAAATATCTTCTATCTTTCACAGTAGAAAAGAGAGGTTAACTCTAAAATTCTGTTCCAAAACATACAGAAACTGTAGTCTGCCACAATAGAAAAAACTATTAACATAAAGATAAGAAAACTGATCTAATTCTACAGAACACTACAGCAACTCGACTGTTTAGTCATGTACCTCGAGGGTGGGCACATTTTATCCGTAAAGTGCCAGACAGCAAATATCTTAGGTTGTGTAGGCCGTATGGTCTCACGTACAACTACTCAACTTTGCTTGTAGGGCAAAAGCAGCAAAAGATAATACATAGATGAATGAGAGTGGTTGGGTCCCAATAAAACTATTTATGGAAATAGGAAAAGAGAAAGAAAGAAAGAGAGAGAGAAAGAAAGGGAGGAAGGAAGGGCGAAAGAAAGAAGAAAAAAAGAAAAACAAAGAAAAGGAAAGAAAAGAAAAGAGAGAGAGAGAAAGAAAAAAAGGAAAAAGGAAAAAGAAAGATTGTGTTAATTTATGGTTATCAATTTTCCCATAACCTCATCAACACAATATTAATTTCATTTGGTTGAGGGGTCTCTTTATTTTGGGTTTTTGTTGTTTTAGTTTTCAATAGTTTTTTTTTTTTTTTTTAAAGATTTATTTCTTTCTTTGTCATTTGTGAGAAAGAAAGCGAGAGAGTGAGCACAAGCCAGGGTAGAGGGAAGGAGAATCCCAAGCAGACTCCCCACTGTGCAGAGCCTGCTGTGGGGCTGCATCTCACGATCCTGAGGTCATGACCTGAGCTGAAACCAAGACTCGGTTGCTCAACCAACTGAGCCACCCAGGGGCCCCATTGTTTTCAGGAGTTTTAAGTGAAAAATTGGATTCTTTGGGGGTTTTTTCTGCTATTTTTGCTATTATAGGGGTGATTTTTTTTTTTTTTTAGGTATGCCATAGGCCACTTTGGCAAGGTGTTTAGCCATCTATTAGGGAAAGGAGAAAGTTCTAGTCCTTGGTTTTTTGGCAGCAATCTGACGGTCTCTCTGAGACTCACCACAATGTTCCAGCTAACCCCTGACTCCAAGGGCTGAGGTGGCCAACATCCTCCAGGCAGTGAGAACTCCAGCCCTAGCAGCTCCTTCGGACTCTTTCATGAGTGGTCTATTGTGCATTCTGTAGTCTCCATGTGGGGGCAGGGCTTGGCCTCTGGGAGGATTTGTGAATGAAGCGGCTTCTGGCTGCTCTGCTTGCTGACCTCACATGGGGTTTTGACCAGGATGAAGATTCAGGACTGATGTGGGGGAAGGAGCAGATGAATGGGCCCAGTCCAAAGCCACAGTCAGACCCCCTGACCAGCTGGAGCTGACCGATGCGGTGAGTCAGGCGCGTCCCGCCCTTGCCCCTTCCACCTCCTCCAGCCTCAGAGATGTGCTCTTGCACGGTAATGATTAGCCTCCTGCACAGAGCCTGGGTGTGAGATGTCTGCTGGTACCCCAAGTACCAGAAGAGGTGGTGGGGCCCTCCATGTAGGACCCTCTGGGTATTTCTCTCCCTCAGGAGCTAAAGGAAGAGTTCACCCGCATTCTGACCGCCAACAACCCACACGCACCCCAGAACATCGTCAGGTACAGCTTCAAAGTAAGTCTCCCCCCGGGGTGGGGGCCTCTGGGTACCCCTTGGCTTGGCAGGGACTTGCTATTCTGCAAAAGCCTCTCCGCTATTAGAGACCATCTTTAAACTTGGTCTTTGGCTGGAACCTTGAAATTTTACATGGACTTTTCCAGAGATTTCAAAAATTTCTTTACTAATCTCCCTTACAGTCTTAATGAGTACTTATTACATGTCAGACACTGTGTTAATAAATTATTTTAATTATTTTTAAAACTTACAACTATCCTGAAAATTAGATAGTATTATCCTCATTTTACAGATGAAAAAAAATCAAGGCTTAGAGTGGTAAGCCCAAGGTCATGCAGAAAATAGGGGACAGAATCAGGATTTGAATCCATTCTGCCCACAACCACAAACCCTGTTCTTAGCTGCCACACTGTTTCATCCTCCCAACCATCTGAGTTCCTGAGACAAGGGCTTTGTGGTGACTGTGTAAGGCAGAGCATCCCAACCTATGTGCGGAAATAGTAATTCTTTCAGCCCTCCAGGGGTAGGTGGGTTTGGTTCAGTCAGAGCACATGGGCTGGGTTCCTCTCTAGAGCTTCTCCTCTTTAGAATTACCCCTATATGTCATACAAATGTAATAATTTCTATGTGACTTGAAAAGGGTTGAGAAGAAATGTTTTGAAAGAAGGAAGGAGGGGTGCCTGGGTGGCTCAGTGGGTTAAGCCTCTGCCTTCTGCTCAGGTCATGATCTCAGGATCCTGGGATCAAGGTCCACCTCGGGCTCTCTGTGGGCAGGGAGCCTGCTTCCCCCTCTCTCTCTGCCTGCCTCTCTGCCTACTTGTGATTGCTCTCTCTGTCAAATAAATAAATAAAATCTTTTAAAAGAGAAAGAAAGAAAGATAGAAGGAAGGAAGGAAACCTGGTGTCAAAGTCAATGGTACAACTAGGATGCTTTTCAATAAGGAAGCTAGGTAGGGGACCCAGACTAATAGACCCTATGAAAAACAGGGATCACATCTGCTTTTGCTAAGCTTATATCCCTGGAACCTGGAAAATACTTGGCATGTTGTACAGCGTCTGCTTAAAAATTATTTGTTGAAGGGGCACCTGGGTGGCTCAGTGGTTTAAGCCTCTGCCTTCAGCTCAGGTTGTGGTCTCAGGGTCCTGGGATGGAGCCCCGCATCGGGCTCTCTGCTCGGCGGGGAGCCTGCTTCCCCCTCTCTCTCTGCCTGCCTCTCTGTCTGCTTGTGACCTCTCTCTCTCTCTCTCTCTCTGTCAAATAAATAAATAATCTTAAAAAAAATTATTTGTTGAAGAAGGAATGAACAAGGTTGCCTGGATTTTAAGCTGAACCCTGCTTCTCATTTGCTGTATGACCTGGATAAGGGCCAAACTCAAAACCTTTTCTAGATGTCTGGGCCCCTTGTTTGGAACAGGAGGATTGGGGATTGGGGGTATCTCTGAGAATCTATCCAGTCCTCACATCCACTAATAACAGTGTGGAGAAGGTCAGGCCAGGTGTGTCTGATTACTATGTGTGACCTGTCTCAGCTCTGTGGTGAGACAGGTACACGAGGATACCTCGGCATGGATGTGAGAGCCAGTGATAGGCAAGTCCAGAACTATTCAAAGTTAAAGAAAAGACAATTTAAAAATATGTCTTTGATGAGAACGTAAAAGAAAAAACATCTTTCGTTTGCCTCCTCTTCTTTTTTTTTTTTAAGATTTTATTTATTCATTTGACAGACAGACATCACAAGTAGGCAGAGAGGCAGGCAGAGAGAGAGGAAGGGAAGCAGGCTCCTTGCTGAGCAGAGAGCCCAAAGCGGGGCTTCATCTCAGGACCCTGAGATCATGACCTGAGCTGAAAGCAGGGGCTTTAACCCACTGAGCCACCCAGGTGCCCCATTGTCTCCTCTTCTTAAGCTGGAATGTAATGAAAACTTCCGGTTAACTGAACATTTGGGGATATCTATCTATATATATCTCGTTAACAGATGGACCATGTTAATCCTTATAGAATGAAGGCAGATTGCATTCTCACTCCAGCACTTTTGGGACCCCTGGTCTGACTCAGCCCCCTATCCTCTTAGGAAGGCACGTATAAGCTTATTGGCGTGGTGAACCAACTGGCAGTTCACTTCAGCCAGGTTGGGAACCTGATCCCCAAAGACTCGGATGAAGGACGGCGGCAGCACTACCGTGATGAGTTAGCAGCAGGTAGGCCTCGGGGCCGGCAGGAAGTGGAGGCCCAGAGCCCAGGTTCCTTTCTGTGGTCATCCTAGGGAGCGGATACTAAGCCATAACTTTGCAGAGCTTCTGCTTACATGAAGCCCCACAGCTGGCGGCCCTGCTGCGGTCTGGGAATTAAGCTGTGAGGACCCTGGGGTAGCTGAGGCCTCAAAGGCAGAAACCAAGAGAGCCTTGCCCTGCCAGGGGACGGGGCAGCAGGCCTGGCCTTTGGATTCATCTGCAGTATCTTATCAAGGTTCTCAGGAGTCTGCCAAGGTGGTGATTTCAGAAACCGAAATCCTCGAAGAAGAAGAAGAGCCTAAGGAAACAGAAGCTGAAACTGAACTTGGGAGTCAAACAGATGTGCCTGCCACTGAGGTACAGTACAGAACCGCTCTCATCCCTCCCCTTCCAGGTCCAGCTGCAGATGGAAACTTCGGGGCTAACTGGTTGGGGGGTGGGGCTGCAGGTGAGAAGTTAGACGCTGTAGGTAGCAAGCCTCTGGCATCATCACCCTCTCCTACTCCAGACTCTCCTAGGGCATGACTTCTCCCCACCCCGATTCCCCACCACCTTCTTCTCACAGCTGAGCCCTGGTCCTGTGGGTCTTTTTTTTCTAGGCAGCTGCAAAAGCAACTGAAGAAGAATTGATGACTCCCAAGCAGCCCAAGGAGCGAAAGCTCACCAACAAGTTCAACTTCAGTGAGAGGGCCTCACAGACCTTAAACAATCCTCTCCGGGTAGAGCAGCCCCCACCACAGCCCCTTGACCTCCTGGTTCTGTACTGTTGCATGGCAGGGAAGGAACAGGCTTGACCCCTGCCCCAGCAGCTCTTAGCCTGGAAGGATGACAGGCACAGCACAGTTCATCTCTCCAAGGAGAGCTGGGAACATGTGTTGGGGGTCTTGTAAGCTGTTCAGAGTTCGAACTCCTTGTAAAGAGTTCAGAGTGGGTAACAAGGAGTCTGGAGCCCTTCACTGAGACTGAAACACGTATGGGCCTTGGAGAAGAGGTCAAGATCTGGGGGACAGAGGGGAGGCCAGAATGTGCCAGGGAGGCAGAACTAAGCCAGTTTGACTGCAGTTGATGCTCTCTGTGATAGACTAGCTGGAAAAGGCTAGAAAAGTTTCCTGGCTCACTAGTATGGAGAACCCTGAATACCAGGTTGAAGGAACCTCTCAGGGTTTCAGGGGAGAGACTCACGTATGTAAGACAGTGTTTTACAGAAATCAACCTATGAATGGAGGACAGAGGTCTACAGGATGGGTTTCTGGAAGCTCCTAATCATGCTGTGTGCTCCCTATTTAGTAATATGGGTGGTACATAATGAGGAGGGAATGCATTCCTCTGGTGGAGCAGAGACCCCAGTATTAGGGAGAAGCCTTCTCAGGATGAGGGATGTTAGTCCAGTAGCTTACCAGGGGCTGACCTCTGTGTCTTGCATCAGGAGGCTGACCAGAGACCTGTCCATCCCCCACTTGGAGTTTTTCTTGGTTGAAAGTGGCACAATCAGGCTTCATTGCCCCTGATTTCTAGCTTGGGCTTTTTCTAAGGAAGCTTAGAAGGAAAATGGAGGCTTTCACTCCATCATTTGGTCCTTTGTTCAGGCCCTCTTTACTTCCCCAGTTCTATGTTCCATCCCTCCCTCTGCTCCAACTGAAATGTTTCACCCAAGGATATACTGCTGGGTTAAGTGAGAAGGATTTGAGGGCTTTCTGTGGGTTTCCTGTTGTCATTGTTCTCTAGGACCGAGAATGCCAGATGGAGCCTCCTCCTAGGACAAACTTTTCAGCCACAGCCAATCAGGTGAGTCCCTGGATCAGTCTAAAACTCATCACCACACCCCAGCCACCCACCCCATGCATCCTTGTCAAAGAGTCCTCTGCATCCATCTATCTCCCTGCTACTTGTCTAGGCTTTGAACACTAGGGATATGAGACAGTGGGACCCCACCCTGTGAGCTCTGGATCAGCTACATGCTCCCAACCCCAGGGCAAGGCTGTCAAAGAGGGAAATAAGCATGGTTTCTAACTCTCTGAAACCCATGGCACCCCAAGGCTGACTCTGAAGCGTTAGCACTTTAACCTGCCCTTCCAGAAGCCTTCATTTTTCCTGCAGACTCTCTTTCCCCCTCAAATCCTACTGGGTAGCCATGCTGATTTGGGCAGGATTTGGTGCCAGGAGACCTGAGCTCGGGCGCCAACTTTGCTGCTCATACTATAAGATCCTGGGCAAACCATGTCATTCTTAATTTATCAGTTACTGTTTCTCTGTCAAATGAGGACAACAAGCAGCCTCACAGAATTGTTGGAAGGCTCTGAATGAGATAACAAACATTGAATTGTATTGTAGCATGGAGTATTGGCCCATGGGTGACTCATTACTGTAAGGTGTGTCTATCTGGCCTCCAGGTGGCAGTGACTGCCCAACTCTGGAGAGCACAGAATGTGATCTGGGGTTTTTTAGTCCCAGATCCTTGCTGGTTCCTTTGTCACTATCCTTGGGCTTCTCTTGCTGTCAGATCCAGTTAGCAGGGTTTCCTTAAATTTTTTTAAGATCTTATTTATTTATTTATTTATTTGAGAGAGAGAGGGAGAGACAAAGGGCACAAGCAGGGGGAGGAACAGAGGGTGAGAGGGCAGGGAAAATCTCAAGCAGACTTGGCAATGAGTGTGGAGCCCAACATGGTGCTCAATCCTATGACCCTGAGATCATGACCTGAACCAAGAGTCAAACACTTAACTGACTGAGCCACCCAGGTGCCCATCCCTTACTTTTGTTTATCTTTTTATGCTCAGAAGTTTTGGTCAGTGCTGTAGATAGCTGACATGAACTAGTGAAGTTTATCACATCTCTATATGGGGAAACATTTTTAAAATGTCCTAGTTCAGGGACGCCTGGGTGGCTCAGTGGGTTAAGCCTCTGCCTTCAGCTCAGGTCATGATCTTGGGGTCCTGGGATGGAGCCCCACACCGGGCTCTCTGCTCGGCAGGGGGCCTGGTTCTCCCTTCTCTCTGCCTGCCTCTCTGTCTACTTGTGATCTCTCTCTCTCTGTCAAATAAATATATAAAAATAAAAAAAAATTTTAAATGTCCTAGTTCAGAGTCTTATAAATCACCAAGAAAAATGTAAGCTAGCCTATATTTGCCCATTTGTTTTGCCTAGCAGGGTCTGTAGGTTGGAGCAATACTGATCTCTAGTTGGCAATTGAGCCTCTAAGCTGCAGAGTAGAACGTTCATCCCAGAGGTGCCCTGAGAGCTTCATTCTTGTCCTAGAGCTGACAGCAGAGAAGACAGACATCGAATACATAATTACCCTGGACCAAGTGGAGGATGCTATAGAGGCATGTGACAGGGGTTGACATAGTCTATTCCTCAAGCTCTAAAAGCTGAATAGGAGCTGCCTGGATGAAGATTTTGCCGTGTGATGATCCTTCTCATTTTGCCCTTGCCTAGTGGGAGATCTACGATGCCTATGTAGAGGAACTTAAGAAGCAGGAAAAGACCAAAGAAAAGGAGAAGGCAAAGACACCAGTGGCTAAAAAAATGGGGAAGATGACCATGAGGAAGATGACATCTATGGAGTCCCAGGTTTGATGGAGGTTTCATGGCTGTGTCACAGAGAATGACTGAGTGGGATCTTGGTCTCTGGGTAGTGAGGAACCTGGCCATCAGGAAGGACTTCACAGACTTTAAGGGGTGTGTGTGTATGTGATAATGCTGAAGTATGAATAGTTCTTTTCTTTTGGGAAGATGTGAGAAGAGCTAGAGCTACCTCTGGCATTCCATACTTCTCCCCAGTCTTATAGGATTCAGGATTGTTGGGCTAGGGGGGTAACAGAAGACATGAATGTTATTGAAAGTCCAAAGTATACCTTGAAAGAGCTCAGGATTCTTCTCAGGATGAGGTGGGATATAAGAATAAAGCACCACCTCCCTGAGCAAGGGCTCCTAAGGTTTGGGAGAGTGATTTGCTCTTCTTGACCTTCAGTCTTTGGGCTTTATTTGTTCAATTTTTTAGGTGAGTCTTATGGGCCAGAAGGCAAGTCAGAGCTGATCACAGTCACCAGCACTGTGCTCGCTTCGGCAGCACATATACACAGTCACCAGCACGTCCAGGCCAATGGGTGTGGTAATTCTGGGGTGGATGTTTACTCCGAAGAACCATATAGGAGTCATTATAGAGGTCATGGTTGGGGGGCTCACTGTAGGTATAGCCAGTATAGGTTGGGGATCATCATGGAAATTATGGTGATAGGTCACCACAGGGAAGATCACCACAGGGAGATGCTGAAAGGCCACTTTTGTCCCTTCCAACGGAGAGAAAGCTGGGTCGGGAGCCAGAGTCACAGTATGGGTATCAGGATGAGTTTGACCGGCAATAGAGTGGGAAAGTGAGGGCCACAGTAAGCCGAAGTCTAGGTTCAGCACCTTGGAGAGCTCCCAGACAGCTCTCTGGGAAGTGGTTCTGCTACAGAAGACAGATCAGTTAAAGGAAATTTTGCTTTGTCTTAGGTACGCCCACTTCCACACAATTTCATGTCCCTGATAAAAGTCACATTTTATGAGAGGTTTGAGGCTTCCCTGCTTTGGCTTAATATGAACTTCTCTAATTCAGTTTCATTCAACTACAGACCAAAACTTGTGATCATGATCATGCTGGGTACTGGAACCCAGAGGTGAAAGATGAGGTCCTTGCCCCATGGCTTGCCC
This sequence comes from Lutra lutra, assembly GCF_902655055.1. Lineage (NCBI taxonomy): Eukaryota > Metazoa > Chordata > Mammalia > Carnivora > Mustelidae > Lutra > Lutra lutra. The sequence continues at coordinate 58,314,740 of NC_062290.1, forward strand.
TATCCAGACCTTTGATTTCCCCTGTACTGTTGCCTAGAGGTTAGTGGCTTTGGAGGAGCTGTTGGCCTGGGTCAAGTTTCACTTGAAGATCCTTCAAGGATTTAGCTGTAGGCTGTGTGTTAGGACTATTATTATAGAAACCTTAACTGTAGCTGCCAGGACCCAGAGAACAGAAGAAATGTCCCTGTGGCTGAGACTGAAAACTGTCCTTTGGTCTAAGCCCTTGGTGCCTAACATGTCTATCAGACTTTGTGTCTAATGTGCCCAGGGAAGGGGGACTACGCTGGATTCTTCCAGCTTGGTTGACATTGAAGGCTGTGATGCAGGTAGATTCCAGTCCTCTGCACCAAGAAGCTACAGTGGTGGCAGGACATTGTGGGGTGTAAGATACCCCCAACACCAGTGAACACCTTAGTGTGAAACCTCTACACAAGGGAATCGAGCTTTAACTGGGAATCCCAAGTACTGGGCCTGGCTGTCTGTAGAATTGAGTGGCCCTTTGCTCAGGCCCGGCGTATGAACAGAGTGACACCTTTTTTCAGGGACCTGCATCTGATGAGTTTGATATAAAACTCAAGTGCATGGGAGGGGAGAAAGCAGAACAACTCATTGATACCCTATAGGAAGGTCTGCAATGATAGATTTCAGGTTTCTGTCTCATTAATGATTTGGATGAATGTATAGAAATGAATGTAAGCTTGTCTGGTCTGAAAGATTAGGACAGGAAGGGGAGAAAGGACTCAGAAGCCACAAGTTTAGTCAGAAATAATGAAGAGCTATGTCTGCTCAAGTAGCATAGTATCCAGAACGAGGGAGACAGCAGTCCACCACACTGTCCTCAGAGCACATCTAAAACCTTGAGTCTGCCAGGACCAGGCAAAGGTGGTCAGGCTAGTGAAGGACTGGCTTTCTCCATGGGGCTGTGGGCATGATACCTGGAGTCCACAGAGTTGAGTTTAGATCCTGTCTTTGCTACTTATTAGCTGGGTTCTTCTGGCCTGTTTCCTCATTGGTAAAGACATCCTACTGATACTTACTTTGCAAGATTGTTGTGAGAACCCAAGATCGTGTACAGTTGCTAGTATAGTAGAAGTTAGGTAACTTAACTAAAGTTGCCACTTGGCTCCTAATCCACAGAATGGGAAGGGAATGCAGGTCTGTGTATCTCCAGAAGCCATCCTCTTCCTGATGCCAACACTCCTAGGAAATATCATTTTCAAGAGCCATGGGCCTGGCCTTCTTGAGCACCTTGAGGGTTGCACCTGGACAAAACCTTGGGTTAGGAGTTGCTTCTGCCTCATACTCCCTATGTACAAGCATATCTCTGTCCCCTCTCTGGGTTCTATCTCTTCCTCAACTCTTGACTAAATAAGTTGGATCAGAAGCTATCTGAGGCCTTTAATGAGAGTCTTTGTCATTGTCTGAGATGATGAAACCTTTCTGTCTCCACTAAAGAAGACTCTTACCTTCTCTTTTCCGTTCTTCCCTCCAATACCCTTCCTGGGCTCTCTCCAAAGTCCCGTGTTGTACACCAAGATATGCCTTCACCAGAACAAGTTCAGAATGAAAGATCATGAGGCAGGCTGTGCCCAGGAGCCAAGTATGGCAGTGCAGACTCCTTATGCCACATATGAGCTGGGCATTCCCAAAAGGGGGTGGTGACATGAGCTGCTCCTTGAGGCATGAAGAGATTTCTTTACAGAGCTATCTTGGGTGGGTGGTGTCAGAGAGACAATTGCACCTCTGGGCTGTGGCTTGAGGCATAAGCTCTGCAGGAGCTAGCTATGAAGACCTGTGACCTCTGTATCTCCACAGAGTGATGACATCACCAAAGTGACTCAGGCTGCTAAAATTGTGGAGCGGATGGTCAACCAGAACACATATGATGATGTTGCTCAAGGTAAGATTTAACGTGCTGGCAACTACTCTTACTGCTTGTATTAAAAGAATTCCTCAGGGGGCGCCTGGGTGCTCAGTTGGTGGAGCATCTGACTCTTGATTTTGGCTTGGGTCATGATTTCAGGTTCCTGGGATCAAGCCCTACGGGCTCTGTGCTCAGGAGGGAGTCCGCTTCTCTCCTACTCCCTCTCCCTCTGCCACACACACACACACCCTTCGCTCACAAGTGCTTCCTTATTCTTGTCTCTACTGTGTCCAGCTTGGGGACAACATAAATGCTAGAATGCAGACTGAAACAGCTCTGGGGATCCTCAGGAATGGAGGAAGGGAAATGAGGAATGAGTGGCAGCAGTCAAGGAAGGCAGAAGGGAGGGCTAAGCTAGGTGCCAAGGGATAAGCAGAGTCTGAATGGGAGATTAGCAAAAGGGAAGATATTCTGGGAAAGGAACAGCATAAGCAGTCACTCGGTGGTAAAAACAAATTGGAATGGACTCTGAGGACAAAGGGCAGCAGACTCAGTGACTCAAGCAGGGGTTTGTTGGAAAGTAGTGAGAGTTCAGGCTACAGAGATGGTTGGAGTCCAGGCTACAGGGCCTGGACTATCTCAGGGAATCTGAGCTTTTCTGCAGAGAGTTCAAAGGTCCTGTCCAGGCAGCAACACAGTCCAGTGAGAGGTCAGCTGGAGAAGGATGCAATGGGGCAGAATACAGGGACAGAGACGAAGGTGAGGTTCAGCTGAGGGGTAGAATGGGCCTCATCCCACCTTTTGCAGGGGTAAAGAAAAGGAAGCAGTTATAATTGTGAAAAGCCAGCATCAGCATTCCCTGGGAAAGGCCCAGGTACTGGACATTGTGCTATGCAACTTACACATATTACTTTACATCATCCTGACTTCCACGCTATTGGGTGAATACCATTATTCTCTCCATTTCATAGGTGAGAAATTTGGGCCATTGCCACTTGTTCACAACCACAGCCAGTATGAGGAGTGAGTGGAGCCACTGGGACTTGAACACAGGCCCTTTGGATCTATAGCCTAAGTGCTCCAGTGCAAGGCTACAGAGCCACTGAGCTTGAAGAGACATTTCAAGTAAACATTCAATAAGTCTATGCTGGTGATTAATTAGTGATGAAGTGAAGAAAGAGATTGATTCAGAAATGCTTAAATCCTGGGGGCCTGGGAAATTCTGGTGTCTTTGACAGAGCCAGGGAAACAGAATCCTTCCCATGGCATGAACAGCACATTCCCAAGTGGCTTGTATTTCCCTAAGAGGTTGTGCATTTATTTGGAGCAGCTGCCTCCCCAAAGTTGGCAGCTCCTCACTGCTGGCTGGTCTCCTTTGCTGACAGCCTAGGGCTCTTCTTGGTGACTTGATGCTCATTGCTCACCCATGGGACATAGAAACCAGGGCTGCCAAGACCAGCAGCCTAAACAAGCCCCCTTGTTATCATTCAGGCTGGAAAACGACCTTGAGTGCTTTTCAAAGCTGTCAAAGTACACAGCAGCTGTGAATGAATTTGTCACTCACACAGCTTGGCTTCCTGAAACCCAGCCTCTGCAACCAGCCCACCAAAGGGCTGCAAACACGATTAATATCCATGGAGAAACTGGCCTTGGTGAACCTTTTTCATTTATAAGAACACAATCACATAAAAATGCATTGAACTTTGATTTTTTTAATTGCACACTCTTTTCCCAAAGGGAAAGTCTAATCATGAAGAAGTGAAAACAGAAAAGTGTTACCAATTAATCTCCTCTCTGAAATGAGGTATTTTCAAAGACAGCCTAAGCTCGGGGCTCTCCTATATGATCAAGGCTCATGCCTCTGATCGCTCTGATTTTTTGTTGTTGTTCCGAGACATTTTTGAGGTTTGAATGTGGTCCCACAACCTCAAGGCTGGGCCAGTGCCTAGGCATGTCCTTGACCGTGTCGGATGAGAGGATTCATTTTCTAATGGGTCACCCCTGTTTGGAAAAAAAGACTGAGAAATTTTTCACTTCTGGTGATTTATTTCATTGTGTTCTTTGAACAATCATTGGGTGTCTGCTCTGTGGCTGGCACTGTGCTAGGCACTGCAGGTCCAGAGATGACTAGAACAAGCTGCTTGCTCCCCAGGAGCTGTCTGGTAGGGGAGACGGGCAAAAGGATCAATAGAAGCAACACAGCATGACAGACATTTCAGCAGAGAAGAGGCAGGGCTGGAATGGAGGAAGAGATGAATTCTGCTTAACAAGAAAATGAAGGCCTCACAGAGAAGGAGTTTAATCTGGATCTGCAGTTAGTGGGAGTTTGCCAGGAAGATGGAGGAGCAGAACATTCTAGACACGATTTGATATAGAGGTTATGTGAACACCTGACTGCAAATGACATGGCAGTCGTGGCCTGGACCCTTGGTTTGACCAGGGAGCCTGTACAAGCAGAGTCATTGAGGGGTTTTCAGTGGGGGGGAGGGGTGGTGTGATGAGGTGATTGATTGTTCTCATTCTGGTAGCTCTGGGGAGTGGGCACTGGAGGAGGAGTTACTGGAGGTGGGGATACCAATTAGGAGGAGGATGTAGTAATGCAGGTGATGGTTCTTGGGACCTGGGCAGTGGCTTTGGGTTTGGAGAGAAGTGAATGGATTAAAAAAAGTCATCAGAAGGACAATATGAGATATGATGTAAAGAGATCAGTCAAGGATTACCAGGTTTCTATTTAGCCAAATGACAAGACAGATGGAGCTTCTACCTAAGTTAGAGGAAACGGGAAGCAGAGATAATTTAGGGCAGGAGATGAACTTGAATCCAGAGAACCCATTTCAGGGATCCAGGCAGCTTCACCACAGTGGGGCTTAGCAGCGGGTGTGAAGATGGACAAACCTGGGATTTTATCTAAGAGGACATGTCTACTTTATTGTAAATTGCCTCCAATAACAGTGATGACAGTAACAATAACATATAGAGAGCTGACTATGTGCCAGCTATTTTTCTAAGTACTTTACATATATTAACAATTAATCCTCACGACAGTCCTTTGAGATAGGTACTATTACTATTCCCACTTTGAAACACAAGAGTCTGTTTTGGCCAAGGAGGTACAGACAGAGAGTGGCAGGCCTGGGTTTGCCATAAAATGGCAGTCCCAGGGCTGATTCAGCCTGGGTGTGTTTAAGATTTTAAGTACTACGAGGATGCTGCTGACGAATACCGAGACCTGGAGGGTACGCTGCTGCCGCTCTGGAAGTTCCAAAACGACAAAGCCAAGCGCCTGGCTGTCACCGCCCTCTGCTGGTGAGTATGGACATTGCAGCAAACCCAGAGGCCCTGAGCGCCTGAGCTGGGGCATTTCTACTGCGCTTAACCACTCTGAAGATGACGCGTAGCATTATAGAAAAAAAGGGACTGGGATTCTTATGGGATTGTGCGATCAGCCCATGTCTCTAAAGTCAATAGTAGATGTCTTTAGTGTAGTTAGGCACCAGTGTTCGTGGGAAGGCTCATGTCTATTGGGAAAACCACGTTCATTTCCTGGGCCAACGGATTCATATTTCTTTTGCAGGAATCCAAAGTACAATGATCTGTTTGCAGTGGGACATGGTTCCTGTAAGTAATCTGGCTATTTGTTCATTTGCTCACTCAATCAGCAAACACTTAAGGACCTTAAGCACCAGTGCAGAGAGCTCTTTGTGAGGTGTGAAAGACATAAGAGGACTGAGATCTAGTCACTGTCTTCAGAGGCTCCCAGTCTGATGGGGGAATACAGACAACCATACCAGCAGTTAGCACTGAGTGAAGGACTATGCCAAAGTGAGCCCTAAAGGTTTTATTGTAGTGAAGGAAGAGGGGAGAGCACTTCTGGCCGAGGAACCAGCATATGCAAAGGTCTGGAGGCACAAGAGATATGGGAGGAAATAAAGCTGCTGAGGGAGCCAGGGTTGGCCCCCGAATGGCTTGGTAAACAACTCCAAGAAGCTTGGAGATTCTCCTGAGGAGAGTTTTATGACATTCTCCTGAGGAGAAATCACTGAAGGAATTTAAGAAGGGCAGGGACAGAACCAGGGCAGGGGGAAATGGCAGGCATGAGACTGGGGGCTGGGAAACCACTTGGGAGACTGGTGAGGATCCCCAGGAAGAGATGGTAGGACCTGGACCATGACTGTGGCATAGGAATGGAGAAATAGGTTTGGGAAGCTTGAGAAAGTGGACTGGACCAGACCTGGGGAAAGACTAGAGGTGAGGCTGGGAGAGGGAACGTTCCTGATCTGGATCTGGAGCAGGCAGGGGTGGGGGAAGGTAGGTGCTTGATGTTCATCATTTGGCCTGTGGGCCCTGGAAGACCACTATTGTCCAGGCTGTTCCTGCCCCCGCCAGTCCGCCCTCATCCCTGAGGCAGGAGGCAGCACCATGGTAACTGTGTGGTAGTTTTGCTTTCCTTTCATATTCTGTGTTCCCTGAAGAAGCCCCTACCTCCGTGCTGGGCTGGACATTCCCCCTTCCTAACGGGAGAGGGCCCCACACTTCATGTTAGCAGAAGCTCCCCCCCCCTCCCCCCCGCTAACGGCCTGTTCTCTGGCTGGGAGAATCAGCATCTATGAACAGAAAAAACCCTTCCATTCTCCAAGCTTCTGCTGGCTGGCAGACGTGCAGGCTCCTGGTCTCTGCCCCTCAGACCGCCTGTGCACCCGGCCCATTCTTTCCCTCAGGCTGGGGGGTAGGAGGGAGGGCAAGGAGGGGTTGGTGTTTATTATTCCTCTCAGGGAGGAGACCTTGGAGCTGCTCCCAGTCTCGTGGTCTGTGCTGCCTTTGAGGATGCCCTAAATGCCCACTTTGTGTCCCTACTCCTGAGGGTGGGCTGCTGCCAGGCTGGAAGCACCCTCCCCTTCTGGCAGGGAGCTAGCACATTCCTCCCCTTCTGCTGCAGCTACTGGGCCTGGAACAGGGCCTGGGGGCTGGGCTGGCCCTCCCAGGAGTGGGTGTGGACCCCCTATGAGGCTGCTGTTGGCTCAGGCTCTCTGCCCAGGACTGAAGCTGGGCTGAGGCAGGCTCCCTAGCAGGTGGGAGGGGACACTGGCTCAGGTCTAGCCCCATCCTCCTCCCATGCAGGGCCAGAAGCAGGGTCAGCTGGTTGGGTTCAGGCAGAGGCTGTCCCCAGCGGCCGCTTTAGCCAGGAGCAGTGGAGAAAAGTAACCCAGCCCTCAGGCATGGAGGACTCCAAGCCTGGCTGGCCCAGGAGCCTCCTTCAGGCAAGCACTCACCCAGGGAGGTTCTCTTTGTCCCTTGCTGGCCGCATTTACACGCCTGGGCAGCATCAGTCCATTGTAGAACTTCTGGCCGAAGGGCTACCGCCCGGTGGTGAGACCTGGGGCCAGAAGCTGCTCTGAGCCTTGGCTTCCTTATTGGTAGCCTGAAGAGGCTGACACCTGCTGGATCTTCACCCCAGGACATTGCTAGACTCACCAAAAAGAAAAGCAAACGTGCCCTGTGAACTCTAGGAACCACCCACATATAAAGGACCAGCCTGGGGGCACCTGGGTGGCTCAGTGGTTTAAAGCCTCTGCCTTCGGCTCAGGTCATGAACCCAGGGTCCTGGGATGGAGCCCCACATCCGGCTCTGCTAGGCAGGGAGCCTGCTTTCCTTCCCCTCTCTCTGTCTCCCTCTCTGCCTACTTGTGATCTCTGTCAAATAAATAATTAAAATCTAAAAAAAAAAAAATAAATAAAGGACAGCCTGTCATTCTGTCCCCTAGCTTTCCTGCAGGACTCTCAGGGGACCCAAGCGGAGAGAGGGGGCTATGGGGATGGAGGAGAACCAGACAAGGCCCCTACCTCCTCTAGAGCACAGGCCCAGGAGTAGCAGGGGTACTATGGGCTGGGGCCTCCGCAGGCACAGGGTTACTGACCAGCTTGCCCATGGGCGTGACCAAGGTGGGACAATGGCAAGAGTGAATACTGGGACTTCTGGGAATCTGTCAGTGAGGCTGGGCAATGGCTAGAGAAATATGATGTGGAGTAAGTTTTTTTCAGAGTTCTTTTGTTTGTAAGCTAAGAAAGTCCTGAGAATGTTTCAAAGGCTGATAAGGAAAGAGCCAAAAGAAAGTGAGCTGAAAATGGCCCAGGGCCCTCCATATCTCCGCAGAGGCCTGAACTGAGCCAGGCTGAGGTGGGACTCAGAAGGGCTCCTGCGTTCACTTCTGAGGTCACCTCTGGGAGTCCTGTGCTCTCCAGTGCCCAGATGCCCCCTTGGAAGAAAAAGGGCGAAGCTGAGGCAGGCGAAGGGCACCCTGGTCACTGATGAGGTCACTGAGAGGAGCGGCTGGCTCACCAGCGTCCAGCACACTGTCTGGGGAAACTTCCGATGCCAGCCTCCTAGCATCAGCCTTTGCCTCCTACAAACACTGGAGTGAGAATTTGGGTTGGATCCTGATGAGCTCAGCCCAGGACTCTTTTTGCCTGGCATTCCCAGACATTTATTCTATAATCCAGCTAAAAAGGACTTTGGCGGCGGTAGGCTCATATCTAAGAAGGACTGGGGCCAGTCTCCTATTTGAGCACAGAGCAGGCTGGCTGGAGCCAGGCCAGGCCAAGGGCAAGTAGGTAAGGAAAAGGGGGTCCAGGCACTTGCCCGCAATAGCACAGAAATATTTGCATCTGCCTTCCCTGCGTGGGTGCCAGGGAGGATGCAGGGATGGGGGCACCTCAAGCTGCATAGAAAGCAAAGACTGGGCTGCCCCTGAGTCCAGGCTCCGCATTCTCAGCAGAGTGGAGAAAGGCCGTGAGCAGGTGAAAGCAGATGGAGGAAAGCCGGAGGCCAAGGGAAAGAAGTCTAGGAAGGGACAGCCCACGGGGCAAAGCAGAGATACAATTATGTCAGCCTGTGGCACTGAAGGGGTCCTTTCCAGCCCATCAGCCACTTGATAGCAGGGAAATGGGAACTCCTCATGGTCTGTTGGGCGGGGATGGTGGAAGAGATCCTGGGCCCTCTGTGTGGTCCTGATCAGCTCACACAGAGATGAGGGGGAAGCCACTCAGTGGGCCACATCTAAGAAAGAAAGAGGAGTCAGCTGTCCCTCAGCCTGGCCTCCCTCTGGGGGCAGCCCTCAAGAGGAGCCAAAGTCAGGCCCTGAGTCCCCACACGGAACCCTTTCCCCCTCTGTCCCACCACATCCTGGTCTGTCTCTGAGCTTGCCGCGGCCAGAGACACACTCATAGGGATTTAAATCTTTCCTGATCATTTATTTGTCAGCTTCACTAATTAAGCAGTGTTAATTTCATTTATTGAAAATGGAAATTCATCTACCTCATTTCTCCCCGTTCATCCTCCACATGCAAAATCCATCACTCCTCAGCTGCAGGCTGTGTAAAATTTACAGGACTAATTATGTTGTCAGGTCTCTTTGTAAATACAGTCCATAAAGGCCACCATGCTTGCCGGGTTCTAGTGCAAGGGCATTCCCGTTGTTAGTTTAATTACTGGTTAGTTATTTAGGTTCTCAAATGTTTGCCTAATTTTCCCTAAATCAAATTAAATGTCCCGCTTGATGTATTCTGTCTCCAAGGCCTTGCTCTTATTTCCCACACTTCTTAAATATGACTTCTCATCGGAGGAAAGTGCTCAGAAAAGCCCAGTTACCTGAGAGGCTGAACCCAGCCTGGCACCACGGCCTCTGGGCCAGGCTGGAGGTTTGGAACCCTTTAGCACTGATGCCCTTTCCTGGTGACCCCTGGGATAGTCCCCTGCCTTTGGAGACTGTGAAAATCCTAATCCACGGGGCATTTCTGTTTCTGGAGTGCAAGGTGGCAGGGTGGGTGTGGGAAGTAGAGGGAGGGTTTCATGATTGTTATTAGAAGAGCTGGGGATCATGGCACCCAACCCCCCTCCCCCCGCCAGACTTCTAGAGACAGGGTTTCCAACTCATCCCAGGAAAAGCTATCATCTCTGGGGCTTCTCCCTCTCGTTCCTTGAAGTAGAGCTTGGGTCAAACTTCCCAGAATGCCTACGACATATTTTTCTCATTGCTACTGTAACAAATTTCTACAAACATAATGGCTTAAAACAACACCCATCTCTATTATTTCACAGTTCTGGGGTCAGAAGTCTAAAGTGGATTTTGCTGAGCTGAAGTCAGTTGTCAGCACGGCTTCATTCCTTTTGGAGGCTCATGGGCAACATCCATGTCCTTACCTTCTCCAGCTTCTAGAAGCTGCCCACATTCAATGGCTTGTGGCCCCCTTCCAGCCAGCAATTGCATTATTCTGACATCTGCTTCTATTCTCCACCTCCTTCTCTGACTCTCCTGCCTCCCTCTTTCCCTTATAAGAACCTCTGTGATTACATTAAGTCCACTCACATAATGCAAGATAATCTCAAGGTCTTTAACTTAATTAGAGCTGCGAAATCCCTTTTGCCTGCTCAGTAACATAGTTATGGGTTTGAGGGATTAGGACATGAACATCGAAGGTGGTGTTATTCTGCCTATGCAGCTCCCCTCCAAATGCCCCTTGCATGACTTAATAAGGGAATCGTTAAACGGCGGCTGCCTTGGAGTCCACCTTGGGCTGGCCTCATTTGGAAAGCCACAGTAGGAGAGGGGAGGCCTGCTGTCTGAGGCTGGCTCGGTAGCCTGTCTCTGCAGCTTGGCATCTACTTCCCTCTGACCTGGCTTTAGCCCAGCACCCCAACATGCCCTTTGTCTCCCTTTCCTTCCCTGAATCCCGAGCAAGAGCCCACCCTTCTCCTGACAGCCAGAACTCTCCAGAGCAGCCCCCTGTGATCTAGAGTCATTACTTCAGGGCAGGGGTAGAGCTCTGGGACTGAGCAAGCCCCCCCCTTATCCCCCCAGTGGATGCAGTTCAAGAAGACATCCATCCTTGCTCTTCATTGGGCATAACTGCCAGGGGCTACCGCAGAGCCGAGGGAGGGAGAGTTTGGTCGGGGTGGAATTGAGCCCCTCCACCTCTGAGAGTACGGCTTTCTGACAACTGCCAGATCAGACTCTATACAGAGTTTGACTCTCTTTCCCTGATTGTTGTGGATCATAGAGGGTCAGAGTCAGGGAGGTTTTAGAGATTATCCAGCAGAACAGGGGAAGAAAGAGGGAACCCTCCCAACGAAGAGAGTAAACCTGCTGGGCTAAGTCATGCTCACTCCATCCTTTGTGGAGCCTTTGGGGCAGGCTGAGGAAAAGGCCCGTGCATGACTACCTGTAATAATGACATACAGGTAGAGACGAGCAGAGGGGGCCCACACGAGGAGAGGCTGAATGATCTGGAAGGCTTCCTGGAGAAGGGCAAGGGCATAAAGTGGAGCTAAGGCCAGGTGTGCAGCCCTCTCCCTCTGTCTCAGAGTCACAGACTGGGTGGTTTCTCTCTTCCTCCTCCTCCTCCTTTTCTTCTCTCTTTCCTCCTCTGCTCCTTCTACCTGGCCACATTGACTTACTGAAATCCTGAAGCCTGGAGGAAACTGGAATTCCTCACTGGCCCCAGACTTCAGAGTCTCTGTCTCTTTATATAATGGAGTGTGGGGTTGGGGCTCCCATCTGTGTCATTGGACCCTCCAGTCCTACTTTGAGGAACCAGGGAGTCTGTGGTATTCAGGACAAAATACCCCAGGGCTCAGAGGCCAGGGCTCTGTAAGCCTTGAGCCTGATGGGATTCTAGTCTCCACTGGGAACTGAAACACTCTAGATGACCCCTTGATGCCAATGTTGTGTTGGGACTCCCGGTGGGTGGCATCGTACTGGGAATGTTGGAGAGCTGAGCAATGATGTACTATGCTGCTGGTGACCTTGTTGGTGATATCATACTGGATATGCTGGATCGCTGGGCAATGATGACTAGACAAGTCACTAGGACTGTGGGTTACCTGAGCGATGATATCATGTGGGGGGTCCCCGGTGACTTGAATAGTGATGTCATTTTAGGACTTCTGGAAGACAAGATGATGATCTCATGCTGGTACTGTTGGAGGTTTGGCCTATGATGTCACACTGGGTGTACTCAGAGAATGAAGTAGGTCTCACAGGTGCCACTGGAATCAGCCCTGTGATGAGAACATCATAGAATAAGATGGAGTGGAGAGGAAGCCCCAGTTAAATGAGAGTTTTCTGTGTTTTCCTGCTGTGGTTTGGCAGACAGAACCTTGGATCGGAATTCAGGAAACACATAGTCTAGCCATGATTAGAAACTGTGATCTTGGGGTGCCTGATTGGCTCAGTTGGTGGAACATGATACAAGACTCCTCATCTCAGGGCTGTGAGTTCAAGCCCCATGTTGGGTATAGAGCTTACTGAAAGAGAGAGAGAAAGAAAGGGAAAGGGAAAAAGAGGAAGGAAGAAAGAGAGAAAGTTAGGGAGAAAAGGAGGAAGGGAGAGAGAAAGGAAAGGAAAGGGATGGAATGGAATCATGATCTTTATGTTAGGAGGGCTCATTTGGTTGCAAGTAAGAGGCCACCAGGGGTGAACTAAGAAGCAGAGGCTCATTGTCGGGTTGCATGTGGCCTGGGAATTCAGGCAGGACCTAAGGACTTAGTGTGACTGATTGCTCTCTGTGTCCCTGTCTCTTGAAGTCCATGCTTCTCTCTACCAGAAGTCTCCCCAAATAGTTTGTGACTGCCTTGTCCCTTACACATTCTCTAGTCCAGATTCTGGAGAGACTGGACTGGCTTTGCCAGTCGCCACCACCCCTTAGGTCTGCTTTCCCCTTCCTTTCTCCACCTCCACATAAAGACCAGATCAGTGAGGTATAACTTCAGCTATAAACAAAATACTGCACGAGGCAAACACCATGTGATGGGTCTGAAGGAGCCGGGCACATGGTTTCCTCTCTTCTGGTCCCAGTTTACCCATCTATAAAAATCGGGAGCCAAAGCCCCAGCCTCCAATCTCAGTGGTCCTGTGAGCAGGTCAGAAATGTCCTTACTACGGAGTTATTAATCTAGCCTAGGGTTTCTTACCCTCTTTTCTAGTTTCACTGGTCATGAAGACTGTATGCATGCAGGGTTGGGGGGGGGGTCACTGCTGTCCCTTGAGGGGACAGGTCCTGTGCCACAGCAGGACCAAGTGTGAGGGTCATACCCGCCTTGGCCCCTTGGTGAAATAAGAGGAGCATCTGAGTCCCCAGCCCAAGAGTCAGTCACCGCCTACTCACCCTTCCATTCGCTTGTTTGCTTGCCCACTCCCCTGCCCACCCAGCCTCTGCCAGACTCGCCCAGCATCGAGGACAGACTGCACATTAAGGGCGTCGGTAGATCCCCAGTGTCCTGGCGGTTACCGCTCCCTACCCCATGAGGGTCTGTCTCTCTCCTAGCACCCGGTGCTGCTGGGGGCCCGCCCACATCTCCAGTGGAGTGTCTCTGTCCCTGCCAGGGTCCAGCCCGATGGGAGGCCCAGTCAGGACTTGTGGGATGAACAAAAAGAGCTACAAATGACTCTCATTCTGCCCAGTTCGAGCCCTTTGCGATCTGCGGGGGACAGAGACCTTCCTTCAGCAGCTGCAGATTTCTCCCTTATAGGCTCAGCCCTCGGGGCCCACCCAGGATGAGCCCTACAGGCTGAGGGATGGCCAGCTCCCCACACCATCTGAAGGCCTGTTTCTACTGGCTTTGAGGTGGCGTCAGACATAGGGTGACCCACCTGGCTTTGGAAGCCCCCAGCTCCTCCTCTTCGTGAGAGACTTGCTTTCTCCAGAGCAGAAACACTTTCCTTCCTCAACCACTGTGTGCCCTTCCCAGGGCTCCAGTTGGATCCTGCACCTTCCACTTGGGAAAGCAACTCCCTCCTGGCACATGAAACCTCCTTTGCGAGGTTTCCCATAGAGAACTGCTCTGGTGGGCATGCCAGCTTGTCTCAGTTTCCAACTCGACCCACCGAAGGCCAGTCTAGCTCCTGGCTGCTTCCTGCTCTCTAGTCCTGGCTCCCAGTAAACACTGTTTGCAGAGTGCCTGGGGTGGGACTATCTGGTAACTGGGTCCGAATGCATCCCCAGAGCCCAGGGAACACAGCCCAGGTACCTACTCCCTCGAGTAAGGGGCAGCATTAGAGATAAGACAGAGGGGTGCTGGGGGTGGGGGGCACAGTCAGTTGCACGTGGGGCTCTTGGTCTCCACTTAGGTCGTGATCTTAGGGTCATGAGATCAAGCCCCACACTGGGCTCCGTGCTGAGCACACAGTCTGCTTGGGATTCTCTCTCCTTTTCCCCCTGTCCTTCTCACTTATGCTCACTCTCTGTCTCAAAATAAGTAAATAAATCTTAAGAGAGAGAGAAGAAAACAAAAAGGAATAAGACAGAAAGAATGACTCAGCCAAATCAGTCAGTGTGGGGTGGCCTCCCTGTTTTTCCCATTCATGGGCTCAAGACCTCAGGACAAGCCACTTTGTCTGGAGGGCCTAAGGCCTGCAGTAGCCAGGGGTAAAAGAGGTCCCCTGGTGGGGGAGGAGAAGGGGAGAGAGCTATCCTCTCAGGTGGAAGTTTCCCTTAGCAGAGGGTCCCCAAGATGGGGAGGTGCTCTAGACTTCCTCCTCTTCTGAGTGCATGAAGGGTCCTGGACTAGTGGTAGCAGGAGGGCTGGACTTAAGGGCCGGGTCAGTTTTCTGTTCGGTGACTGCCGTATCAGGATGGGGGCGCCACGTGAGCAGAGGATGCAAGAGAGAGGGAGGCTGTCCTCTGACATGGGGTGGGCAGGGAGCAGGGCCTCTGCTGAGTGGTCCTCGCTATTGATCACCAAAAGCTGTGCTGAGGCCAGAAGGGTGATACAGCGGCCTGTGGAAGCCTGGCTGGCCTGCCTGGGACTTCTCAATTCTGGGAGCAGGCCCAGGCTAGCGTGCAGGCTGCAGCTGGGGACCATGGAGGCCATGGAAGGGTGTGGGAAGGTGCACATAGCTGGCTAGTTTGACAACCCACAGGGAATTCCATGTTAGTCCAAACCGAGCTCCTGTCCTGGGCTGGGCTGGGGAACACACGGGCATCATCCAGGCATCGAAGGACAGCCATCTGCCCCTGCGTGGGGCTTCCGAGCCCTCTCTGACGTCACTGCTTCTTCCCAAGCTCACGCACATTCTTCACCTAGCACAACTTTGAGCCTGCCTCCCTCCTTCCTGTACCCCAGGGACAATGGAGAGAATGATTGTTCATCCCTCCAATAAGCCTGGTGACCTTATTCTCCTGGGAACCCTAAGAAGGAGGCTGCCCAGTCTCCTGCTTCTATTTCTGAGACAGAGAAGCTGAAAGCCAGAGGGGAATCTGCCCTCTCTGGAGAGCCCAGTGGCAGGTCCCCTGGGTAGGTGGGGAGGGGCACAGGCTGCGGAATCCTTCCACCACAGCCACAGCCTGGCATCTTCCCCATTTTCCCGGGACAGATGACTTCATGAAGCAGAGCCGGGGCATGCTCCTGCTGTACAGCCTGAAGAACCCCAGCTTTCCCGAGTACATCTTCAGCAGTGAGAGTGGCATCATGTGTCTAGACATGCACGTGAACCACCCTTACCTGGTGGTGGTGGGCCACTACGATGGGAACGTGGCTATTTACAACCTCAAGAAGCCCCAGTCCCAGCCGTCCTTCCGCAGCTCAGCCAAGTCCGGCAAGCACACGGACCCGGTGTGGCAGGTCAGCCCTGAAGCAGGGTGGGAGACCCCAGGCGGGAACCCCTGGAGGAGGGACCTTGGGGTGGACCGGCCACAGGCAGGGGGATGGGGATGCCAGGTACCAGCTTAGAAGTCAAGGAGCTGGGTGTACGAAGGGGCAGAGAGGGGTGGGAGGGGGCAGTCGGGAGGTGAGGGGTCTGCCGCTGTGGACCTGCTATCAGGAGGGCCCGTCTCTCTGCTAAGGCTCTATGAGGTACAGCAGGCAGGAACTCGTAGCCCATGGCTGGAAGACTTGAAGGCCTGACCCAGAAGGCCTCTGCTGAGTCTGTCAATGGCACCAGTTCCTGTGTGTGGGCTTCCTCGACTCCCCACTGGGGCTCTCCTCTGCCATCTGGGCTACATTTGGGGCAACTCCCAGACAGAGGTTGGTGCTGCCAGTTTGTCTGCCCTCTGGCCTGGTGGGTGAGGTCTGTCCTCGAGGCCTCTCTGTAGCATCCTTCTTCTCCAGACAGGCATAGGATGGGACCATTAGCCTGACACTGGAGCTAGAATTCACCCTGTGTCTCCCATCTTATTGCACTGGGAGTGGATTTCACGTTTCATCTTCAGAAAGTCTCCTAGCTCTTGCCTTGCAGAACTTTCCTTACTGTATTTCGAATCCCCTCTCCTTCTGAGGCTACAAACCCTTACCCACTGGCAGGTCTGGGTAAATCTAAGAAGGAATTTCTGCCTTAAGTTTCTCACGGTCTCTGGAGTCATCAGATAATGCCAGGACTCTGTCTTCCCATCTTTCTCGGCCCTCTGCCCTGAGAGTCTCCAGGCAGGCTCTGCACCCCTGCCTTCCTGGCCCTGAGCTCCCTGTCATGTGGACACCTGCCCTAGGCATGGGCTCTCAGCTCTCAGGCAGTTCAGCTCCCTGAGCAGACTCTCCAGGCACAGAGGACACGGTGCCCTCTCTGCTTTATCCTTTACCCAGAGCCAGGATACAGAGAGGGAGGCACTCCCTCCCATGAGACATCTCCCCACTGCTCTCCACCAAAGCAGGGACCAAAGCTCACAGTCTCAGGTGTTCTCTCCCCTGAAAAATCCCACCTTCCCATTCATCACCTCCAGGCACACAAAGGTCTCAAGACCTGAGGAGGATGTCTGCAGAGACTTTAAAGAACCAAGAGAGGAGGGGCGCCTGGGTGGCTCAGTGGGTTAAGCCGCTGCCTTCGGCTCAGGTCATGATCTCAGGGTCCTGGGATCGAGTCCCGCATCGGGCTCTCTGCTCAGCAAGAAGCCTGCTTCCCTCTCTCTCTCTGCCTGCCTCTCTGTCTACTTGCTACTTGTGATCTCTCTCTGTCAAATAAATAAATAAAATCTTTAAAAAAAAAAGAACCAAGAGAGGAGAAAATACCTGCTTTGATAAGACTAAACCAGTAGTAGGCCTGCCCCTGTTCTCCTAGCTCAGAAGGCTAAGAACATCTCTGATTGGCCTGACCACCCTCCTCAAGCCCAGGAGAGGGCAAGGGGCCAAGGCCAACCATCCTGCCACCACTCTCTGTGTTCTCGGAATCAAATAGCAGGTTGGGAAAGAAATGAGACATGCAGAAGGCACGCTATTGCTTTCATTGGGTGGGCGCCAGAGAGACTGGAACCCACCTGGACAGAGATGGCCTTCTGCTGTCCCACCAATCTTTTGAGGAAACAGGGCTAGTGCCTTTGCCTTTGGAAAACCAAAGACTCAAGAGTTCTTGGGGGGCTCCTGGCTTGTGACATGGGAGGGGCTGCCTGGAGCTCCATCACTCACTCACCGACTTCCTGTTCCCTTTTTGCCTCCAGTTTCCTCCCCCTTTCCTCATTCTTTTGTCCATTCAGTGACTCCTCTGTGTGCTCCTCCGGGAGCTGAGGGTGCTTAAGGGCTTGGTCCCTGGGGTTCCTAGCGGGGAGATGAGCACCACCCCAGCTGAGCAGGACAGGGCAATATGCTAACTGCGAAAGAGGGCTCCTCTGGGCACTGAGGAGGGACAGGAAGGACATGGAGATTGTCCAAGGCAGGGAGCAGGGGAGGGGGGCCCAGCTCTCCCCAGAGGAAGCAACTGAATTGTAAGGGATGAGAAAGCACTCGTTAATGACAACTAAATGTAATATGAGATCCTAAAACACAACAAAAAAGGATATTAGGAGGAAACCAAGAAAATCAAATGAAGTCTAGATTTTAGTTGAAAAGAAAAAAGACATTATGAGTTAGATAAGGAAGGGTACAAAGGGGTGTCAGGCGGGGTGGCCATGGGGAACAGCATCTGGTGCGCAGCAGGAGAGACCGGGAGAATGGCGCAGAGCCGAGGGAAGCAGCAGCACCCCATGAGCGAGCCTCTCCAGCAAGGAGGAAGCCTGCCCTGTGTAAGTCAGGGGTTTCTAGTAAAGTGCTAGTACAGAAACCCAATACCTCAGAGGTGGGAATGGGGCTGCTCTGGTGAATCAGGGTCCTGCTTGCTTGAGGGTTCCCTGTTGAGAGGGAAGTTGAGACACTCCCTCTGTCCTCAAAGGTACTTTCATAAGCTTCCTAAGAGCTCCCTCCAGCGTGGTTTGAAAATGGCTGCCGGACCATCAGAGAGTTTGGCGCAGAGAAGTAACACAGTCACGTGTGTGTCTTAAGCGATGTCCTCTCACGGCAGCAGGAGAAACTTTGAAGCCTGAGCTACAGCAGGGACAGTGGAGATAGAAATAAGAAGGTATGGTGAGCGCTCTGAGGCAGTAAAATCAATAGAAGGAAACTAGAAGGATATGAGAAAGGGGAAGAATTGGTGCTGCTCCTTGGGACTCCACCCAGGAGAGGCCCCAGGGAAGTGGGAATGACAAGGAGCAGCAGGTTTGGCCAGAAATTAATACAAGAAGCCAGAGGAACACCTACAATTAAAAGAAGCCAGAGGAGGTGTCCTGCAGGCAGTGGCCTGTGTAAGCCTGGAGCTTAGAGGAAAGCTAGGCTGGTAAACCTACTCAGAGACATCAGAGTCTAGGTCCTTCTTAAAGGGACTGTGTCTTGGGGGAGCCCGGAGAGGTTATGTTGGATCTTAAATGCCAGGCCGAGGCAGAAGGACTTTGTTCTGTTGGCAGCTGGGAGCCATGGAAGGTTTTGGAGCCAGGGAGAGAACTGTCTAATCAAAGGGGACTAGGTTCCTAGCCCATGGCCCAGGCTACTGCTGAGGGGGCCCATAGGGGTAGCCCAGCCCTGTTCAAGCCCCACCGTGAAGCCTCAACCAGCAACACTCTGTGGGGGTGTGTGTATGTTCGGTACTATACTGGGGAAGGGAGCAGGCAAGGATAGATGAGCAGAGACTGGGGGCAAGCAGGTCTGCCCCAATCAGATAAGGCAGAAGAGAAGGAATCAATCAAGCAGGCTTCATCTGCTCCTTACCGCCTACTTCCTGGGCATTCATTCATTCATTCTCTGAAACCCACTTACCACCTCCCCACCCCCCTTTATTCCTATCCTCCCACCTCTACCCCTGGAGCTCTTGTGTGACTTGTACACACACACACACACACACACACACACACACACTCGCTCACTTGCAAAAACACGCAGCAACCCCTATTGGGCATCAGGCTGCTAAGTGGGGTGTGAACTACAATTTCCATGCCTGCCCTCGGCTGCTCATTAAACACTTCCCTTTGTAGCTCCCTAGCGCCTCTTACAGCCTGGCCTTTGACACCCCCATCTCCTCCCCTCTT
The DNA here is from genome assembly GCF_902655055.1 of Lutra lutra. NCBI lineage: Eukaryota > Metazoa > Chordata > Mammalia > Carnivora > Mustelidae > Lutra > Lutra lutra. The sequence continues at coordinate 58,333,914 of NC_062290.1, forward strand.
TAAACTTTTTTTTTTTTAAAAGATTTTATTTATTTATTTGAGAGAGAGAGACAGTGAGAGAGAGCATGAGCGAGGAGAAGGTCAGAGAGAGAAGCAGGCTCCCCGTGGAGCTGGAAGCCCGATGCGGGACTCGATTCCGGGACTCCAGGATCATGACCTGAGCCGAAGGCAGTCGTCCAACCAACTGAGCCACCCAGGCACCCCGTCCTCCCCTCTTTAAAGAGACTATCTTTACATAGAAGGAGAAGTGGTCCCAGTGTAAGAGCTGGCTCTGACTTATACCTCAGAGGCTCTGTGGTATTCTGGTCCCCCAGTGAAAAAAAGAGCCAGCTGCCTAGACAGGCCCAGGCAGGACTGGGCCCGCCCTTCTGTAGCTCTGATCAGCCAGGCTCGGGGGGGTTGGCTGGGGACAGGCCATCTCCTCTCCCCCAGCCACACCCCTCAACAGCCATGGTGGCAGCTGTGGTCACATGCAGCGGCAGTGGGTTCTGTCCTCCCTCACCGGGCCCCTACTTGTGACAGGGGGAAGGGACAGCGTCCCGGCATGGGAGGTCAGGAAGGAGCTGAAGAGTGGAAAGCTCTGGGCACCCAGCCCCACCCCAGCTCTCTGGGACAGGACTTGGCCAGGCCTCCACATCTGGCAACAGAAACTTGAGCCTCAAGCATGTCATCTTCAGAAGACAACAGCTCTGTCTCCAAAACACTTTCCCATATGTTTGCTTCCAGCCCGGAGAAAATGGGTGGGGCACAATTATTAACCCGAAGCAGCAGATGGAGAAAGGCAGCTCAAAGCTGAGATTTGGGAGCAAGCTTCTGGGAGCAGGAGCTGGTGGTGAAGTGAAGGCGGAAGCCAGAGAGAATGCCTAGAGAAAGGCCAACCTGGAAGAAGAGGGCACCCCCGAAGCAAACAGGGGAAAGCCCCTGCAGAACCTCAGCCCTCCCACGTCCTGGGGTGAGGGGAATAAGGAGGATATTCGCTGACATTTACTGTACCTCTTTACCAGTTGCAGTGTTCTCACATCAGGGCCTCCTGTTCAGTGTCTCTCCTTTAACACTTACAACACACCTGTGCTACTACAGTTCCTGTTTTACAAGTGAGGAAACTGGTTGATGGACCCTGTTCTTTCCAGGCCTGTCCATGAGGAGGATGAGCCCAGAGACGCCCCCTTCCCTCTGCAACTGGCTCCTGGAACCCAACCCAGGGAGGAATTTGGCACCTCCACTGCCAAACCCGTGGATTAGGGCGGTGCCCCGAGTTGGCACAGTTGCCCCAGGATGGTCAGGGAGAGAGGGGTGAGAGACATAGAGATGGGTGGAAGGAGATAGGGAGGGCCAACTGTGGGACTCTGGGAAATGGGCTCCCAGAACCTGCTTCTGAAGCTCCCACGGATTCTCGAGGGAGCCCTGCTCAGCTCCCAGCCCTAAGTCAAAGTCCTGGTAGGGTCCCGCAGCTCACAGGTTGGGACGTTTCAGGTCAAGTGGCAGAAGGATGACATGGACAACAACCTCAACTTCTTCTCTGTGTCATCTGACGGCAGGATTGTGTCTTGGACCCTCTTGAAGGTACCTGTTTCCCAGAAAGGGTCAGAAAGGGTGGAGAAGGGGAGTGGGGGGGATCAAAATGGCAAAGGTTGCCTTCTGCCTGGTGGCCGCAGCCCCACCCACGGACCCTCCCCTATCCCTTCTGACGGCAGAGTGAGCTGGTTCACACAGATGTCATCAAGCTGAAGGCGGAGGGCAACACCACAGATGGCCTCAACGGGTTGCAGATACACACAGTGGGTAGGAACCCCAGCCCATTCACATCCAGGCCTGACCACTCAGGCCCCACAAGGGTCAGAGATGGTGGCCCTCCCTTAGAGCAACCATTCCCTCCCCCACTGGAGCCTGGCTCTGCCCTCCCTTTCCCAGGGCTTGGCCATTCACAGACCCTCTGGATTTGTGCGGATCCCATCCCTGTTTGCAGACCCTTGTTTCTGTTTATGCAGATCCGGTGCTGTGATACAGATCCATTCCTGTTTATGCAGATCAGGCCCCTATTTACCCAGATCCTGTCCCTGTTTACTCAATTCCTACCCTGTTTATGCAGAGTATATCCCTGTTTGCACAGACCATGTCCCTGTTTGCAGACCCTATCCCTGTTTACCCTGACCCTGACCCTGTTTAAATCAATCCCTGCCTTGTTTACCCAGGCCCCATTCCTGTCTGCAGAAGCCTTGGCCGTTTGTAGAGTCCCAACTGCCTGGGACAGGCAGCAGGCCTGACAGCCCGTTTCTGTTTGGCTGCCTGGCCCCAGCCCATGCAGGAGCTGGGGCTCAGGCTGTCACTGGGAGCCTCCCTCCCAGAACCTGGCTAAAGCCACTCTACCTCTTCTCCCAAGGCTGTGGCACCGCCTTTGACTTCCACAAAGAGATTGACTACATGTTCCTAGTGGGCACAGAGGAGGGAAAAATCTACAAGGTGAGGCAGTTCTGCCCCCTGAAAGCTTCTTCCAGAGCTGCTTAGACCCAAGAACCATGGGACTCGATCCTTCTCAACAGACCCTATTCTGATAGGGTTAGTCAATTCTAGAAAGCTTCTTGGGAGAAGTTAATGTAGTCTTGACTTGCTTGGGTGGCAGGAAGATGGGATGACTGCAGAAAAGGGGATGAAAATCTAGAGGTTGACTTTAGCCCCCTCTGGGCCTTCCCGCTCTTCCTAGGAGTAGAAGAAGAAGACAGGGGAGTTGGGGGTGGGGGGAGTTGGAACATTTCGAGAAGACTTCCTGGAGGAGATCTGAACTTGAGCGAGCTCTGAAGGCCAGGTAACAGAGAAATTTCTCTCTGAATCCTGGATGTGTTCCAGCCAGTAGGATGGAACTTCATGGCCAGTTTCTGCAAGGCCTCAGTGTTAGTAGGTGAACGTCCTTCTGAACCTCCATCCATCCAGAAATAGCTTGCTGCAAGCTTTTCTTGTGCTCAAAGACTCAGAATGTTAATTACAGGCAGCCTCCCAGGAGCCCCTGAGGCCCAGCAGGAGCTGGTCTGAATGCAAAAGAGGTCCCCAACCCCCTCTACACCCATCCCAATGGCAGCTGTGGGAGAGGCAGGAGGGGCATGTCACTAGTCAGTCACACTGTCTCTTGGAGGGAGAGGGAGGGGCATGCTGGGCAGGCAAGAAACCCAATGGGAAATCATGAGATTGGGACTTGCTCCTGGCTCTGTACCTACTCTAACCTGGGCAAGGTGAGATGTTTATTACTACTTCAAGGATTTGATCTGTGGGCTGTGAGTGGCCCCAGGGCTCTGCCCCTAGGCTTTGGCCTGGACACAGGCTAGGCCACACACCTCCCCTCCCCCTGCCCACCCCCAGCCCCTGCCTGGACCTGCTCTGCCTGGACTCCTGCTTGAACTGGAATCCTCTGGGGAGACTACAGCACTATCTCTCCCCCTCCAGGAAAACACCCTAGCCCAGTAAGCCCCTCCTTTCTCTCTCTCTGGCCATGTTGAGGGCACAGAGAAGAACAGCCAGCAGCTTGGGCCCAGCTCAGCAGTGACAGTGATGTGGGGACAGGAGTCTTAGGTTCTGACTCTCGGGGCCCCCAGGGAAGTGGTAGCTGCTGACCTCTCTCTCATTCCTGATCCCCGATGCTCCCACCACCCTCACTGTTGCCCCAGTGCTCTAAGTCCTACTCCAGCAAGTTCCTCGACACCTATGATGCCCACAACATGGCAGTGGACGCTGTGTCCTGGAACCCATACCATGCCAAGGTCTTCATGTCCTGCAGCTCCGACTGGACTGTGAAGATCTGGGACCACACCATCAAGTGAGAGAGACATGCTCTTCCTCACAGCCCACCGTGGGCTGGGGCCTGTGGGGCTCTAGCACTGTGAGGCCTCTGCGTGATGAACTGCCCACTCCTCCACCCCTGCAGGACCCCGATGTTCATCTACGATCTAAATTCAGCTGTGGGTGATGTGGCCTGGGCGCCGTACTCTTCTACTGTGTTTGCAGCAGTCACCACTGATGGGAAGGTGAGTGTCCCCTTCTGAGCCTCTACTAGAGAAAAGATGACTATCTCAGAGTCTCCCTCCTGGAGAGCTCGTGCAGTGCCCTAATCAGGTAGGGGAAGGTGAGACATAAGGACTCTGTATTCTCAGGGAGTAGCCCAGCCAGGGCCCTGTCAAAAGAGGAATCATTCATCCCATGAGGCCTTGCAGAGAGAATGGGGCTGTTCATCCTGAAGGACAGAACCCTCTGGGGGAGAAGATGCTGTGAGGAGCAGTTATCTTCTCTGATGGCCCTGGGGAGGGAGCTACAGGATGGCTGGGGCAAGCCTGATGTAAGGAAAAGTTTCTGAACCCGAGTTTATCCGGGATTGAAATAATGTCTAAAAGGTAGCAAGTTCCCCATCCCTGGGAATATGCAAGTAGGGTCTAAGGAAGGAAGATGGGAGGGGTCTGTGCAACACGGAGAATTGGTAAAAACTCAGAAACAAATGTTTTTTAATGAAATTCTTGGATGCAAATCCATTTTTCCTTATGGCCTTTGATATAACCGAAGAGGAAGCCCCTCAGTCACCTATTTGCAACCAGATATTTACTAAGGACCGACTATGGTGCCCAGTGCCAGGGCAGGGCCTGGTGCTTCCAGTCCCTGCAGTTCTAGAGCTCACATTCTGTGAAGGGAAAGGGACACAAAGCAACCACAAAATTAGCATTAAGTGCTAGGCAGAGATGAACAGAGGAATATGTGTGGACACAGTGTTCATAGCAGCATTATTCCTAATAGCCAAGAAGCTGAATGACCCAAATGTCCATCAACTGATGAATGGATAAACAAAATATGGTATAGCTAAAAGGATCACTATCAAGAATAACAGGGAATGAAGTATCAGGTACATGCTACAACATTGCTGAACTTGAAAACATGCTAGCATAAGAAGTCGGTCACAGAAGACCACACACTGTGTGATTCCATTTATATCAGTCTAGAATCGGGAAAACTACAGAGACACAGAGTAGATTTGTGGTCGCTTAGAGCTGGGGGTGTGGGAGAACCCAGGAAGTGACTGTTAATGGTACGAGGGTTCTTTTGGGGTGATGAAAATGCTCTAAAACTGGTTGTGGTGATGGCTGCATAACTGTGAGTATACCAAAACCGAGAATTGTATACTTTAAGTGGGTAAATGTTTTTGTATGTGAATTATATCTCAATAAAGCTATTATATTTTTTAAGAGAGAAAAGGAGTGATGTAAAAAGAAAGGACAGGGCAGCTTCTTAGAGTGTTCAAGGAGAGCTTCTTTAAGAGGTGACATTCAAGCTGAGAGCTTCAAACGACAAGATCTAGCCAGGTGAAGATGGGGAGAGGCATTCCCGATAGGGGGAAGAGCTAGTGCAAATGCCCTGAGGTGAGAATGAGCTTGAAGGGGTTTCAGGGACCCACAGGCAAGTGTGGCTGGGTCTAGGAAGCAAAGGGGAGAATGCAGGAAGTAAGAATAGAGAGTGGAGAAATCTGGAGTAAGGAATCTGGATTTTATATATACTGCCAAGGGAAACTACTGGAGCATTTTAGATCATTTAAAGCTAAGTTCTCATGGCTGCATGGAGGCTGGATGGTAAAGGGGCAAGAGTGAAAGCAGAGAAACCAGTCAGGACACTGCCACAGTTGTCCAGGCAAGAGTTACTAATGGTTTGGACTCAGGGAATGGTAAAAATAAGATGAAACATTTGTCAGAGGGCCTTGCGTATATTATTAGCTGGTAGAAAGCCTGGCTCTACCACTCACTGGCAAGTTACCTTTAAGAGCCTCTATCTCCTCATTTATAACTAGGGATGATAATAGAACCTTCCTTACAGAATGTCTGTGATGATTACTGGGTGGTACAACTGCATAACATGCTTGCCCAGAGTCTAGTACATAGTAAGTGTTGAGTAAATGACAGATGCTATTATTGTTAATTCTGCATAGACTTAAATTTTCTCCCATTCTTCACTCATTCCCTCAACCACAGGAAAGACATGATCAGAGACACAAATCCCCTCTCCCACTGCCTCCAGCTCCAGCATGCTATGCTTCTGTTGTGTTTCCCCAGAAAGCCCAAGTGCTGGTTCTTCTGAGGTGTAGGACAGGGGCCCTGTTATCCTTGAGTGTGCTGACACCAATCTCTCCACAGACCCATGTGTTTGACTTGTCTATCAACAAGTATGAGGCCATCTGCAGCCAGCCCGTGGTGGCCAAAAAGAAGAACAAGATCACCCATGTGCAGTTCAATCCTATCCATCCCATCATCATTGTGGGTGATGACCGTGGGCACGTCATTTGCCTCAAGCTCTCACCCAACTTGCGCAAGATGCCGAAGGTACAGGCTTGGGTAGTTTGGGCTGCTGTGAGAAGTCAAGTCTCCAAGATGGTGGGGGTTGAGAGAAAGGGGAGGAGCCAGGGGGTGGTCCCCAGCTTTCTGGCTTGGAAAACCCAGGGTCAGGGTGGTGTCATTGCCCAAATATGGAGCACGGGAGATGCAGGTTTGTAGAGAGACAAAGAGATCAGTTACCTGTGGAGCTTCCAGGTGGAGGCATCCTGGTAAGGAGGCGTCTACGTGAGTCCAAAGCCTGGAGAAGCACATAGACATCATTGGCTTATTTGGTGTAGATCAGGTTACCCAAGAAGGGGACTTGGGGCTTAGTCACTGCTCCATTGGCTGGGCTTACACAGGGCCTCAGCCCCAGTGGCCCCTGAGCTGGGAGCTGTGGGTCCACACAGGGAAGAATGTGAAAAGGAAAAGGGGTAACTAGGTCAGCATCTAGGCAGCCTTATCAGCTCTGGTTCCTTTCTGGGATTTGTACTGATCTGGAGACCCTGCCCAGAGCCCAAGGCCCTGAAAACAGGCTATGGAGCCCAGAGCCAGGGCCTCAAAGTCTAGATCTCAGAGTCTGGATTCAGACCTAAGCATCCAAGCCTTCAAATCCAGAGCTGTCTTACCCATTTGAGTGCTAAGAGAAAATATGGAATTTGCTTTCTGCCACGTTCTGGGCCAGGATCAGAGCTGGGCCAGGGCTGGGCCAAGTTGCCCTGATGACTATACACCTCTTGGTTGCAGTATGAGGCACTTATTTGCCGTTTGAGGGAAGGGCAGGGCCCTGTCTCTTTCAACCACTGCTACCTGTTCCCCTATAACCTTATCAAAGCAGGGGTCACTGCCGCAGCCCTCTGGTACCTGCCTGGTCTCTTCCATACGGTGACCGGGAGAAGAGGTCTGGGAGTTTGGATGGGCCTGCAATTGTAGCCAGCTGGGGGAGGGGGTGGACTTGGCTATAAATAGTTGGAAGGCTGCTAAGGGCCTGCAGCTGTGGCCTAGAGGCTGTGGTGGGCTGGGGTGGGGTATGGGGGTGGGGAGGAATAGCGGGGGTCGGGCATGGTCTGAAGCTCTTTGCTGAGCCCAGCTAGTTGGTTTCAAGGAGGGGGAAGGAGACAGCACAATTTGTGGAACAGATAAAATCTGCTCTTAATTTAGTGAGGAGAGAGACCCAAGTTTGAGCCGGCAGAGGCCGACAGCCCAGTGGGAGAGGCAAGGATACACCCATCACACCTGGAGTGTGGCAGATCTGGGTGGGGCCTGCCCTGCCCACTCTGACACAGGGAGGCAAGGATGGGATGTCCCACAGTCCCAACTCCTCTCAGAGCAAAGGTCAGCCATAGCTAAGAGAGCTGGGCTCTGTGTATCGGGGACCTCTATCTCTGAAGACCTAAGGCTATGGGTACCTGGGGAGCAGAGGACCTGAGTGGGCAACAGTTGGGGGCCAGTGCTTTGGTGGATTGGGGTTTCCAGGCAATTGTCATCTGATCTTATCCGTAGCCAAGTGATTTGTGCCAAAGGAAGTCCTCAGGCATCCCTACTGCCCCTCCTCTTTGGGCTGCCATCTCCCTGCCCTTTCCAGGAGGGTCTAATCACAGAGGCCCAACTTCCTGACCCAGGAAGCTTCCTCTAATTGGTGTCAGAGCACAGCTTGTCAAAGGTCAAAGACTATCTTTCCCTCACTACAGTGTAGATGGGAAACTGAGCCTACAAAGGCAAGGGCCTTGCCCAAAGTCATAGAGGGAGTTAACGACAAAGCTGGAACTATAAGCCAGGTCCCACTAACTCCCAGGGGGTGGGGTGAGGCCAAAAAGAGAACAGTGACTTGATTTGGAAGGGAGAATAGTTAAAGGAAAAGGCATCTTTGTCCTCTGCCTAGAGAGTGTAGAGGTGATTTGGGTAGTGGCAAAGGCACTAGGCCACGAGGGGAGAGGGAGACAGATTTTGGAGCAGGTGCAGTGGTCACACCGGGAGGAAATCTGAGCTCTGCATGGTGTCAGCAGCGGGATGGGGCCAGGAAGGGGCCTGCTGGCCATGCACTCTCCTCTCCTCACAGCCCAGGCCAGACCCAGGCTGGGCCCTCAGCAGGCAAGGCTGGCGCAGGTGCCAGTGAGCAGTGGGCACAGGTGGCTGAGAGGGCGGGAGAGGGGGGTGGATCTGGAGCAGAGGGAAGGCAGGAAATGGTAGCTGCCGCAGCCTAGCCCATACCCCGCTGCCTCGACATAAGGGAGGATGGGACTGGTGCATGGAGCTCTTGGGACCTGTGAATGACACATACCCCAGTGTCCCAATACTTTTTCTCAGGGCATTAGAGTGCCCTGTAGGCTGGGATGAGGGCTCATAAATTTAGGATCTTCTGAGGGACAGTCCTAGCTTGAGACAACTGGAAACACATGGGATATTTCATCTGCCCTCCTGGGTCTCTTGACACCCTCCTCCACCCTGGGTATGTCTGAAACAGCAGGCCTAGCCCCAAATGTCACCCACTCCCAACTGACCTTAAAGTTTTGGTACAAGGTGAGGGTACCTGTGGCTTGGTCCACACCTGTCTCCCTCTGCAAACACATACCTCTTAGCTCCTCGTTAGGACTCGCCAGGACCCCTCCTGTGGGACGGGTAGGCCCAACCTCAAAAGGTCTTACCTCTTCCCAGAGCTGTAGCTCTCCTAGCCTGAAAGGCTAGTTCCTCTGAGGTTAGTGGGTAGACACCTTCTGCCACTCCTCCCAGCATCAAGACTGTTGATCTGAGATTCAGAGCTAGACTGGATGCTTCTCAGAGGCCCCAGCTGGGCTCAGGTCTCCTAACCTGAGTTGGGACAGGCAGGGATCCAGAATCCAACTGGCCAAGAGAGGGGCAGTACAAAGCTGGGGCAGGCTGGGCAGAGGAGGCAGAGCTGGGACCCAGAGAAAGGTGACCCATCCCTCACCATTCCTCCCACCCACCGTGTACTTCCACCCTCCACAGGAAAAGAAGGGACAGGAGGTACAGAAGGGTCCAGCTGTGGAGATCGCAAAATTGGATAAACTGCTGAACCTGGTGAGGGAAGTGAAAACCAAGACCTGAGGGCCTGGCCTCAGTCCCTGTCCCATTTTTCTGAACCTGTTACTTGTAACCCCTGACCCTGCACCCAAGCCCAGCCTTAGTACTCGGTATGTGACCCCACCCCTAACCAGGTCCCAGCATCTACCATCAGCACTCTACACTGGCCCTGATCCCAGCACCTCACCCCAGGACTTGGCCCTCAACCATTATCCTGTCCTACTTTGCACAAATAAACCTGCGTCTGGAAGCTCACCCTACACCTTTAATGTTGCTACCGCAGGGCCCTCAGGAAGAGGAGGAAATCTCAGGGTAGAGCCATAGTTCCATTTATTATCCAGCAAACAGTGGGAGGACCTGAGGAGGGGCCCAGCCTGGACGCCCTCCCGTTATTGCCATGGATTCCAGTTTGCTTCCCCAACCTCAAAGGCCTGGAGGCAAATGGCCTAGGGAGAGGTGGTCCCAGTCCCTGGCCCTCGGTATGGAGCAGAGTCGAGATGGCCCTGGCCCTAGCACCAACTCAGGAATCCCCACCCCAGGCCTGTCTACCAAGGGCCACCAGAGCTCCTCGTGGAGCCAGACTGGCTTGACTCTGGGCTGCTAGGTCCAGACAGGCTGGACTCTGGGTTCTGGACCCCAGGCTGGCTAGACCCTGGGATCCCGATTCCAGGCTCTGGATGGGGCAGACTTAGGCCCCAGACTCCAGGCGAGGTGAGGGGCCTTCAGGGCTGCAGCAGGTAGCTGCCTTCATGGCTGGGCTTCTGGGGCGGGGGTGCCTTCTCAGGACAGGGGCCGGGGCTGGAGTTGGGACTGGATTCGGAGAGAGAGTCGATGTCCGCAGAGCGGGAATGGCAGGCCCAGCAGAGAATGACCCAGAGCAGCAGCAGCAAGAAGCCTACGAGGCCGTTGCAGACGATGGCAATGAGGGCCCCCTGGGAGATGGCTGCCCCCATGACAGGCAGCACCCTCAGACCAGCACAGACCACGGGGCTGGCTCGATGGCAAGGCCCATGCCGAGGCAGAACTCCAGTACAGCTGGCCTTCCAAAGACGCTGTCCTGTCCACACTCAGTGAATCCTGGGCAGTGGATATCCACCTGCAGTCCTGAGCCTGTCGCAGGTAGAGAGCAGAGGAAAGGGTGGTGAGGAAGGGGTAGGGTGAGGCCTAGGAAGAGAGGGGTCTAGAGGAGAGTCCTTTCCCACATCTCTGGCTTCCCCAGCAGAGGAATCTGGGTCCCAACAGTCTAAGTACCCCACAGAGGCAATGCCCCCATCCTCAGGCCTGGCTCTGGGCACCTGGACGGGGGTGCAGCCACAGTGGGGAAGCTGGAGTAGAGATCCTGTATCTCATTCTCCTGAGAATCGGTGGGCATGGCCTGGCCCTGCCCACCAAGCTTCCAGCTCTCAAAAGCACTGTATGAGTGGATGAGACCCAGGAAGCCCGAGGCCTTAGAGGATGGGGACTGTGACCAGCGCTGGTGTGGCCTGGGCACCTCCCCCTTCTCAGCACTCCAGCCAGCCCAGGAGACCTCCAGAGGTGCCAGCTCAGACAGAGGGAACTTTGTGGAGGCCCTGGCACGCATGTGTGGGTCTGTGTATCCAAGGCTGTGTACCTAGGTGTGCCTCTCTGTGAGACTGTCTCTCCAGGTCAGTTGTGTGTGTCTGTGTGTCTGGCTCTTAATCTTTCGGTTCCCTTGCCTAGATGTGTGCCTCTGCCTGGCATACCCACCTCTATGTTTGGGCAGCTGGCTTCTATGTGCCTCTCTTTCTATCTGTCTCTGCGCGTCCCCATCTCTGAGTGTCTGAGTGTGTCTTTTCTCTCCCTATCTCTGTGTATCTCTGTATCGGTCTCTGTGTGTATGGGTCTCTTGTGTCTCTCGGTCTCTCTTTTCTGCCCTGCTGTATGTCACTCTGTCCCCGTGGACGTGTCTCTCTCCCCTTCTCCGTGGGGTCTGTCTCTGTAGTTCTGTGAGTCTCGTGTGTCTCTTTGTGTCTCTTTCTCCCCGGCTGTGCCTCTATGTCCCCAGGTGGGTCTGGGTCTCTTTACCTCTGTCTCTGGTTCTCGACCCCCGTGCCCATGGGGGGAGGGCCCCCTTACCTGAGTTGAGCCCGGTGCGCGCCCGCAGGGAGGGTCCGGGGCAGCGGGATGCTGGGCGCCGACTGAGACTCGGGAGCCTGCGGGCGCGGGGCGGGGGAGGGGGGGGCGGGAGGAGGCGGGCAGGGGCGATGTCCCCTCCCCCGGCCCTCCCCCTCGGCCGCGCAGCCTCCGCCGGCCGCTCCCGCCGCCGCGCGACCGGGGCGGCCTCTGCCGCGGGCGGTCTGCGGCGAGCCGGCACCTCCTCCCCCTGGGGCGGTGCCTCCTCCGCGGCCGCGGCTGCTCGCTAGCTCGTTCGGCGGAGTTCGGGCGGCGGCTGCGGCCGGGGCGCGGTGTTCGGCTAGGCTCGGCTGCGCTCGGCTACGTTCGACTACGTTCGGCTGGGCTCGGCTGGGCTCGGCAGGCAGCAAAAACAGCGGAGGACCTCGCTTCCTGGAGGCCGGCGGCGGCCCGCGGCCAGTGGGCGGGTGGAGCCATCTCTGCGCCGCTGCCGTCATTCAATTGGCTGGCTGCGCCAGCCTCTCGGGCGATTGGTCGCGCGCTGGGGTGGGGACTGGATCGCCCCTGGTGCAGGCGTGGGGCGGGGGCGAGAATAAGAGCGGAGGGGCTAGGAGGTCTTGATCCCTCTGGGGGAAAGGGGTGGGAACCAGGCCCATCTACTCGCAGGGATTTCTTGCACCTTCAACACCTGGAAGAGCTGCACTTCCAACATCTGAGAAAGGCCTCTGGACCCTCATGCGTGAGGAGACTGCCCGTCCATATCTGTCTCTGTCCCCCTCTTCCAAGGGGAAAGGCCTTGGGTCCCCACATCTAGGAGACTGAACGTCCTCATCTTGGAAGCCCCCCTAGACTTCTGCACAGCTACTGCCAGTGTCCCCACTTTAGAGGGTCTGAAGAGGAAGCTCTACGTTCTCTGGCCGCAGGAGGTGTGAGCAGCTCTGCCAACACAAGTACTTTGGGCATATTTATTGAGTTCTTACTTGGTATTGGTCGCGGGTTCGTGCTTTGCTGCGCTGTAGGGGAGCCTAGGATAGAGAGTACCGGGGTATTCCGAGAGATCGGTCCGCCATGGCTGGGACAGGACCAGGCACGACTCCTAGAAACTCCTGACTCTCTCCAACCTAGAATCTCTCCTAAGAAGAAGATCAGTTTGGGCAGAAGCTGTCAGGTAGGCCTTCCTACCCTATCTAATAGGTCAGTGACTCCTAAGTGTTCTGAACGGGACCCTTTTCTCATTCTACTCTACATAGTCTCCATGGATGCGCACATCTCTGAAGCTATGTCATGAAGACCCTCAGTGCTTCCCAAATCCAGCCTTACTTTATCTCTGGAATTCTAGCCATAGATCCAAATGTCTTCCAGAATCAGGGCGTGTGTTGATTCCTGGTTCTGCCATTAACTAACTTTGTGGCCTTGGGCAAGTTACTCACCCTCTTTTAGCCTCAGCTTCTTCATCTGTAAAGTTGTTTAAGTAATAGCTACTGAAGGTAGCTATTATTAGTAATAGTAATTAGTAATAGCTATTCAAGGTAGCTACAACCTCTCAAGGTTGTAATTCACCAATTCATTTATACCTAACCCATTGTGTCTCAGCAAATGCCAACTGACACAACCCCAAGGACCATATGACTAAGGGGTCCCTTCCCTCAGTGCCATGAAATTCACATGAAAGCCCAATAAATCCAAATGTTATCTTGAAAACAAGAAAGGGAAGGGTAAGATAATCTGAAAGACTGAGTCATACTTACAGGTTGTCTAAAATAAAATTTTGGACCCTACTGAGTTTACCAGATGGATTAATTTTAGTTCCCCTGCCCCTGTTACCCAGCAGGGTGGGGGCATTGTGAGCAAGATCAAACCAGTTCTAGGAAAGAGAAGAGACTTACATTGTTGCACATCTGAGTGTAATATGAGTGAATTTGTGACCCAACTGCAGCAGTTCAGATTTTATCCTGGAAACAGTGGGGAGCCACTGAAGAATTTTGAGCATAAGAGTAAATAAGATCATATCCAGAAATTAGAAGGATGATTTGGGCTGCTGGGTGGAAGGGGAGGGAGATTGAAGGCATGTGAGTAATGACAAAGGACTGAAATGGTGTACGGGAAGAAGATTGGAGAGAACAAAAGAACACTGAGGATATTTGGGAATTACAATTGGCAGAACGTAGACACTTAGACCTACAGGATATGGGGAGTAAGAGGGAGGGAAAAGTCTGGGATAACTTCCAGGTTGGTGACTAGGGATACTGTGATTCCCTTTACTGAGATAGAAAACAGGAGAGAAGAAGTGTTTCAGCAGGGGTCTGGGGTGGTGTGTGGGGGAGGTGGAGGATGATGAAATCCATTTTAGATATGTTAGATTTGACAACTCAAGTTGAGATGTCCCATAGACAGTGGGATAAGTACGTCTGAGGTTCAGGCTGAAGACAACATTTCATGAGTTATCAATAAATGAATAATGGTCAAATCAGCAAAGTGGGTGAGCAGGTTGCCCTGTGGCTCAGTCAGCTGAGCTTCCAACTCTTGATTTTGTCTCAGGTCATGATCTAGGGTCATGAGACTGAGCCCCACATCAAGCCCCACATAGGGCTCTGTGCTGGGTATGGAGCCTGCTTAAGATTCTCTCTCTCCCTCTCACTCTGCCCCATCCCACCACCCCTCTCCCTCTCTTAAAAAACAAAAACAACACATAATCAGGTATTGAAACCCAAAGACAGGGACGCTTCAAGAATAACAGGAACTAATAGACACAAAAGCTATTAGGACTCTATCTCTCATTTCTGTTACTTCCTACCAGGCTCCTTCATTTCCTTCCCCTGCCCTGCCCAGCCCCTACCATCCCCACCACCAGACCAGCTTCTAAGATTTTTCTGGTCCACAAGGTAAAAAACATCACTTCAGACAATCACAAAGCTTAAAAATATTGTCTAGGCCTCCAACAAGACACTGGCTTCTCTTTCTTGCTTGCAGTTTGCAAGTTCCTCAGGAAGTGCTCTGATTGGCTCAGCTTAGGTAGATACTTAACTCAGGACCCCATCAACTGTGGCCAAGGGATGAATGAAGCTCAAATTGCCTGACATGGCTCACATGAAAACCCCACAGACATTGCGGTGGGGCAGGGTGGTGGGGGCAGTGGATCCTAAGAGAAGAGAGAATGCAGAATGGCAGGTGTTCGCTAAACAAGTCCACCCCTTGTTTGCCCAACACACACACATTATTTTCCTACATATGTAGGATTCCAAAAATGTCCTCACCTACATATTCCAACCATTCCACTAGACATATGCCAATTAATTCTCCTCCTGTCTGGTGGAGGGCAGCTCAATGACACATCTAGCTCCTGCTTCTGGGAATTATATCACAGGACTACTGTTCTTCATACAGAAGTTCTCTGGCTAATGTCCCTCTGTGCTCCACTCAGCTTTCTATAAGGTGTGAATATGGCTTCTAATAATCTCATTACCTTTGTTTGAACTGCCTTTAAACCACTACCCCCCCTGCCCAAAAATAACCCCCAAACTCCTAGTATCTAGAGATGGAAGAAAGAAAGAACAAAATAAAAAGAAGTCACTGTAGAGTGGTCAGTAATCCTAAACTTCATATATTTTTTGGCCATGAATGACAATGAAAATGGTGGGACTAGGAAATCTCAAGGCATCTGTTTGTTGATTCATTTCTTTGGCTACAGAGTTTCTCAGTAGCCAATCTGGCTGCCCCATGTTTTGCCCACAAGGATGTGATACCTTATCCAGTGTTCCGAGAGCATCATTGTGGAGGATTTGTCTGTGGAGCGTTGTACCGATTAGCACTACACTTTCTGGTGGTGTTTTGGGGATTATCCTGGGATTGAGCAATCACAGATCTCTGCATTTATGAGGATTGGGTGTGGTTTTATTTTCCTCCAGATGATACAATTCTTTTAAAATCATAATCAGCTGCCAGTTTCATCTGGGGTAGAATTCGTTTTGCTAATAACTTACTCATCCTAAAGCACACCCCACCTCCCCAAGTTTAAAAAACTCTAGGTGTGCCTGGGTGGCTCAGTCAAGTGTCCACCTTTGGTTCAGGTTATGATCCCAGGGTCCTGGGGTCGAGCCCCGCATCCAGCCTGGGGTGCCTGCTTCTCCCTCTCCCTCTGCTGTTCCTCCTGGTTGTACTGCCTCTCTCTCTCTCTTTTTCTCTCTCTGGCAAATAAATAAGTAAAATCTTTTTTTTAAAAATAAGCAACTCTGAAGTCAGAATACAGTCTTACAATTAATGGCATGTAATAGTTTTTTAGCCTCTTTTCTCCTAGAACTGTTGACCCTGCCTTGTACAATGCAGGGGTTAGGGGCACCAACACCTTGCACAGTAAAAAATCCATGTATAACATTTTAAAAAACATTTTTAAGTTTATTTATTTTTTTTTAAAGATTTTATTTATTTATTTGACAGAGAGAAATCACAAGTAGGCAGAGAGGCAGGCAGAGAGAGAGGAGGAAGCAGGCTCCCTGCTGAGCAGAAAGCCCGATGTGGGGCTCGAACCCAGGACCTGGGATCATGACCTGAGCCGAAGGCAGCGGCTTAACCCACTGAGCCACCCAGGCGCCCCCTTTAAGTTTATTTTTTATAGTAATCTCTACACCCAATGTAGAGCTTGAACTCATGACTCTGAGATCAAGAGTCACATGCATTTCCCACTGAGCCAGCCAGACGCCTGCCATGTATAACTTTTGACTCCTCCAGAACTTAACTACTGACCAGAAGCTTTACTGATAACATAAACAGTTGATTAACACATGTTTTGTACATGTATTAGATAATGTATTCTTATAATAAAGCTAGAGAAATAAAATGTTACTTAAAAAATCGTAAGAGGAGGGGCAACCACTGGGAAACCACCACTGTTGCCACTACCACCCCCCAAAAGTGGACACTTCACACTACCAGCAAGAGCAGAAATTGAAGTCTTTTGCCCAACCTGCTTCCTTCCTGTATCAGTCAGAATTTGGCAGATAACAATGGTTACAAACGACCCCCAGATCTTACAAAGATGTATTTCTTGCTTGTGCTGCAGTTCTGCCATGAGTGAAGTGGGGAGGAGTCTGGTCACTGTGACCACTCAGTGATCTAGGCTGATGGAGGTTTCACCATCTTATGATGCCTGCCTTTCTTTCTTTCCTTCCTTCCCCCCTCCTTTCTTTTTTCCTTTGTTCCTTTCTTTTTTAAGGATTTTTTTTTAAAGTAACCCCTATACCCCATATGTGGGGCTCAAACCTACAACCCCAAGATCAAGAGTCACATGCTCTACAGACTGAGCCAACCAGGCACCCCTATGCCACTTTCTTTTTTTTAAATATTTTATTTATTTATTTATTTATTAGAAAGATCACAAGTGGGCAGAGAGTCAGGCAGAGAGAGAGGGGGAAGCAGGCTCTCCGCTCAGCAGGGATGCTGAGGCAGATGCGGGGCTCGATCCCAGGACCCTGAGATCATGACCCGAGCCAAAGGCAGCAGCTTAATCCACTGAGCCATCCAGGCGCCCCCCTATGCCACTTTCTTGATAGGAACTTTCAGCATCTGTTGTGGTAAAGGGAGGAAAAATGTGCAATGGCTCCTGCTCATATTGCATTGATCAAAACAAATCTCATGGCCAAACCTAACATCAAGAGACAAGAGAAGGGCAACCCTCCTGGTGCTCAGAAGGAAAGGAGAACCAGAAATATTGAACTTTAGTGATATTTACCTTACTCGTATCATAGCTCACTTCCAGATCAAAGTCTCACATGGGAGCACGTAGCATATGCCTATAAAGAAGCTGCATAGGATGCTGCAAATTTTAGTTCTGACTTCCGCACAAAGGAGACTGGGTTTTAAAATGTGAATTTTCCTATATAGGAAAACTAGTTAAAAGGTGAAGGACATGTGTGAATACAACATATTTTTACTACCATAATCAATACTAGAAATTTGTAGAACCATGCTCTCTGAATCCTCTGGTTTGCCACAAAAATGCAAGAGCTGTGCAAGCACTTGGAGTGATTTCTTTTCTTTCTCTCTCTTTTTTTTTTTAGATTTTATTTATTTACTTGACAGAGAGAGAGAGATCACAAGCAGGCAGAGAGAGAGGGGGAAGCAGGCTCCCCGCCAAGTAGAGACCCCCTGATGTGGGGCTCGATCCCAGGACCCCAAGATCACGACCCAAGCTGAAGGCAGAGGCTCAACCCACTGAGCCACCCAGGAGCCCCAGAGTGATTTCTTTTTTAGTGCTATGTTTTTCAGAGTGCTAAAAGGGGCACTTTCAACCCCTCTAACTATGCCTTCTGGAGTCATGGGACACCCTAGGCTGGAGTGACAGGGTGAGTAGCCTTTCTTCTTCAGCCTGCTCTGGAATGACACCCTTCCCTCACTGGCATTCCAGTCAACTCGCTTTACTATGAGAAGAACCATCATGTTTGCCTGACAGGGTAGGAACATCCAAAACGGGTGGTTGGCAAGCAGTTAGGGGCCAACAGAGGAAGTATTTTGCTTGGACAAGGAAATGTGTTTCAGCCTTGACCTCAAACTGCCAGAAGCTAGATGGTCCTGAGTCTTGCTGAATTGCAGAAGCTGAGTTCTTGGCTATTCTCTAATGTTGATGATGAGGAAACTGAGAGGTCCTGGCAGTCGGGATGGTGGTCCACTGGGAGAATCTGAGAAACTGGGAAGCCCTGCTGGTTGTCCCCAACCTGTCTTCCCTCCTTTTTTCTCTCCAGACAAACTTCCTATGCTTCTCTAACCCATATAATAATAAACGCAGTTTCTGACAATTCTCAGCTTTACTGCTTAAATCCAGGTATACCCAGCAAGATGTTGGCTCATCTCTTTCAGTTCCAGCTTACCCTTCTCAGTTCCAGTTTCCAAATTCCTAGGGACTTGCTCTTATCAGCCTGGCTTTGGTCAGATGCCAGTCCCTGTATCAGTGACCCACGTCAGGGAAGGGAGGTCATAACACCCTGGCTCCCATGATAACCGTGAGTGAAAGGCTGTTCCCACCAGAAGGGAGGGCCATCTGAACAAAACATAAAGGAGTCCACAAGACTAACATTAATGGATTCAGGAGAAAAGATGAATCTGCAAAATAAATATGGAAGTAGCTGTCACAGAGGTAGAAAGAAAACCAAGAAGGAACACAGTGTCAGAGAAGCAAAGAAGGGACAGAGGTTTGAGAAAGCGAGAGGGGACAGCAATCCAGAATGTCATAGTAGAAGTCTAGTAGTTATAGAAAAGGGAACCATTGGACTTAAAAGAAAGGAGGTTGTTGATTATCTTGGCAAGAAGTTGTTCCAATGGGCAGTGGACAGTGGGCAATGGAGATGGGGGGTATGGTGGCCATCAGATCTGAGTGGTTTGATGAGTAAGAACCTGATACAATAGAGATGATTTAAGATGATTATTGTAAAAAATTGGGGAAGAAGAAGAGACACACAAGGAATGGACCAGAGGAACTTCATATTCAATTTCTAAAAATTCCTTTAAAAAGATTTTATTTATTTATTTGTCAGTGAGAGAGAGAGAGAACGAGCACAAGTAGGGGGAGCGGCAGGCAGAGGGAGAAGCAGGCTCCCTGTTGAGCAAGGAGCCGGATGCAGAACTCGATTCCAGAATCTCGGGATCAAGACCAGAGCCAAAGGCAGCTGTTTAACCGACTGAGCCACCCAAGTGTCCCCTAAAAATCTCTTATGTGTTTCTTACATGGGTGTGTTTAACTACTGGTGAGAAAGTACCTGGAGAAAGAATATAATTAATAGCTATTTTTATTAATGCTGTCCATCTCCCCTGGGCTGTGCAGATCCAGGCAGGCAGGGGGGACAGGGACAGAAGCAAAAACCTGGCAGAAGGCATGAACCACTTCAGCTTTTCTTAGGCCATACTAGCAAGTAGGGCAGAGCTAGGAGGTGCCTGACCTCAGCATTGGGTGACCCAGGTTCGGCCCCAGGACACGCCCAGGGCCCTGGGATTGCGCTGTGGTCTGTGCTCAGACAGAGAGGCCTTGTGTGAAGAGGAAAGGATCCCAAGGCTGGAGCCAGTCCTCAGCGGGTGGGGGCAGGGAGAGCATGAAGCAGTCATACTCTGGGATAGGCAGCCTTGCCATGACTCTGCTCTGATTTCCTTATCTTGAAACCATGCCTATTGCTACCCCCTGCCCACCCACTCACTCCTCAGCATCCCTGCCAAGCTGTCACCTGCTTCCCCGCCTCCTGTCACTCCTTAGCTGCTGCCCCCACCTTCTGCTCTCACCATCCCTGGAGCTGGCTCGCCAAGGTCACTTTCACCTCCTTGTCACATCCAGTGAATATTTTTTAGTCCTTGTCTTTGTTGACTTCTTGGCAGCGGTGAGGCTGTTGATTCCTTTTTGAAACTCTATCTTTCATGGTCTTTCATGAGGCTACCCTCTCTGGGACCATTTATTCCTCCTCTAAAACAATTATTGTATTATTTGTTTAGTTTTTAGAGAGGGAGGGGGGAGCGGTGGGGCAGAGGGAAAAAGAGAGAGAATCTCAAGCAGGCTCCACACCCAGAGCAGAGCCCACATGCAGCTCCATGGATCTCACAGCCCAAGATTGTGACCTGAGGCCAAAGCAAGAGCCAGACCCTGAACCACCTGAGCTGCCCAAGTGCCCCCAAAATAACCACTGTCAGTCAAGCACCTAGACTCTGTCAGAGCTTTCCGTTCATCATAACTATCCCTTGCCTGCATGCAAGACAGGCCCTTGGAACAGATGAAGGAACTGGGACTGAAGGAAATCAAGAGGTTTTCCTGAGGCCCCAGAGCAGCAGTGATAGCGTCTGAACTGAAACCCTGATTTGCATTCTGTCTGTCTCTCTTACCTCTCTGGCCCCTCCTCAGCATTGAGCTGTTGCTCTCTGCAGCCACTCTCTCCTCCTCTCAAGTGATGAGGTCCTCCTCGGTGTTATGGGTTCTGTGACTATTTTATGCTGACAATGCCTTAATGCTAATTCAGACCCCAGTCCCAAGGCCCAGACAGGTTTGTGTTGCTGCTGCTGTTGTTATTAAGAACTAAGATTTATGGAGTGTTTACAACATGGCAACATGTGCTAATTTCTTTATATACATCATCTCATTAAATCCTTACAAAGACCCTATGAGGTACAACCCTTTCCCATTTTCCACTTAAGGAAACTGAGCTGTAGGTAGATTAACCACCTTGTCCAAGGTCAACAGGGGCCCAGGTTTGTCTGACCTGAATCCATTCTCTTACCTACTGACCTAAGGCCTTCTACCAAGAAGTCCCGACTAGTGCCTTACACTTGACATGTCCAATTTGAGCCCATGTGTGCCTTACTTGCTGTGTGACCATAGGCAATGTGGGAGCCATGATTAATTCCAACTTCCCCAAAGCCTATCTGGTCTCTGTGCTAACTAGTTCAGTACAACAGTGCTACCATCTCCCAGTTGACAGCATTGTGCAAAGCTCTTCCCTCTCCTTGCCTCTTCACTCCGTGTTCATCAAGATTTGGTGACTCTGTGCTCTAAAAAGCACTGTTGTCTCTGACCTGGGCTGGGTCCTTCTCTTACCTGCTCTCAGGCCTTCCACGTCATTCATTCAAATCACCTCTTGGCTATGGCCACTTTGTTCACCCTCCTTGCTCTCCTCTGCACGGCTTCCAGAGTGGTCTTTCCCAAACACAAAGCTGACCAAGTCTGCCCAGCTCCCAAGGCCTTCTGACTCTCAGTAGAAGCCCTGGAAGCTCAGCCCCACTCCTCTGCGGCCCCCGCTCTCACATGGCCCACTACTGACCATACAAGGGTCCTCACTATTCCTGCCCTTCCCTCTCATCCTTCCCCTGCCCCTCCCCCGAGGGGTAAGGGGTGTCCTCTGCCTCTTCATACTGCCCCCCACAACTGGACACTGAACCCAGAGGTTGGGGTGTTCAGGTGTGTAAAATTGGTAATGTTTCTTTATTTTATAAAAATGAAATCTAGTCGGGTGTGTGGGTGGCTCAGTCAGTTAAGTATCTGCCTTAGGTCATGATCCCAGAGTCCTGGGATCAAGCCCCGCATTGGGCTCCCTCCTCGGCTGGGAGCCTGTTTCTGCCTCTCCCTCTGCAGCTACCCCTGCTTGTGTTCTCTCTCTCTAATAAATACATAAAATCTTTGAAAAAAAATGAAATCTAGGGGTGCCTGGGTGGCTCAGTTGCTGAAGCATCTGTCTTTGGCTCAGGTCATGATCCTGGGGTCCCGGGACCAAGTCCCGCATCAGGCTTCTTGCTCAGTGGGCAGCCTGCTTCTTCCTCTCCCTCTGCCCCACACTCTCACTCTCTCTCAAATAAATAAATAAATAATTTTTTAAAAAATGGAATCTATGGTTGTGCAACAATATATAACAGTATAATTAATACCTCAGAGGTGTCTGGGTGGCTCAGTTGGGGGCCTGGAATTAAGCCCCACATTGGGCTCCGCATATCAAGAGAGAGTCTGCTTGAAGACTCTCTCTCTCTCCCTCTCTCTCGGTTCCCCCTGCCTCTGCCCATTTGCACAGGTGTGCTTGCTCTCTAAAGTAAATGGATAGATCTTTTAAAAGTATCTATACATAATTAATACCACAAAACTATATATAAATGGTTACAATGGTAAAACAAAGCAAAACTGAATGTAACTCCTTTCCCAGGTCTTTGCTCCTGGAGCTAGTAATAAGGTCATATTGGGAGAAACTCCTCACCCCTTCCTCCCCAACTGTGCAAAGGTCCTGAGTGTATTATGTTGTGATTCACGTGGTCTCTGCTGAGATGTCCAGTTTGGGAGCTCAACATCCAGGGTCCTGCCTTCCCAAGTTCATCCTGCACTTGTAGGGCATTGTTAGGGAGTGTTTGAGGGTCCCACCTGCTCATGCAAACACAGATCCCCTCTTCATTTGGGAGTACTCTCTGGATACTTTGCCCCCTTTCCTCAGCATAATCCCCTGAAGAAGTTTAGGCTTCCAGAAGGCTAGAGTCATGAAGAAGTCTGAAGATGACTCAGCTTTGGGCCTGCAATGCTCACCCCAAGAGACAGGGAGGAAAAAGACCCAGCCTTCTGCCTGAGATAAGAAAGGGAACAATGGGGGCGCCTGGGTGGCTCAGTGGGTTAAGCCTCTGCCTTTGGCTCAGGTCATGATCTCAGGGTCCTGGGATCAAGCCCCACATCGGGTTCTCTGCTCAGCCGGGAGCCTGCTTCCCCCCCTCTCTCTGCCTGCCTCTCTGCTTACTCGTGATCTCTCTCTCTCTGTGTCAAATAAATAAATAAAATCTTAAAAACAAAACAAACAAACAAACAAACAAAAAAAAAAAAAGAAAGGGAACAATGTACTGGAACAAAACTCCATTAACATCTCAGTAAGTTATCCCTGCACCCCAACTCCTGCCTCAGGCCATCAGATCCCTTGGGGACAGAAATTAGACACACTAATACACACACACACACCACCCACAAAGCAGAGGCACACATACATACAAGCAAAGACACACGGATACAGAAATAACAAGCCTGCCCAGACCACAGGCGTGTGCACGAAAACACACCTCCATACAGAGTTATGCATGTCTTACCCTCACTACACACACACCACATATCCAGGAAATATACACAAAAGAGGTTCACAGGTCTCCATGACACACATGCTGTGACAGTAAACCTGCTGACAGACTCACAACAGGCGTGTGTTTTAAACCAAGGACTAAAGAAGTTAATCTGAGATAAAGATACAGGTTGGTTTGCTAGAGATTGAAAGAGTATGTGTATGTGGAGGATAGGCTGGTGGGAGAGACAGCCAGGTAGTAATGGGGAAGGGAGAGATCCTAACACCTGGGGAATAGAGTGGTGGTTAGTTATATGGTACCAACCACTCACTAGCCCTCATTTATGTATCTGTTAACTTAATAGTTACCCAGCTAGGTCCTCTGCTGGGCTAGGTGGGCACAGAGGGCTAAGCCCTGCTTTCTTGGCACCTATGCCCAGCCTGGGAGGGAGACCTACCCATGAGCAGCCTTAACCCAGAGTGGGGAGTGCTATGAAAGGAAAATGCCTATCCCGTCTCCAGGCAGCAGTGGAAGGTAGGCAAGGTCAGAGAAACTTGAATATTGAACAAGTGGGAGCTGGGGGGATGAAAGAGATGGATGGGAAGGCCAAGAGAACAGCACATAGGATGGTGTATTAGTTTCCTGCTGCTGTTTTAATCAATTCCCATAAATTTAGTGGCTTTGAACAACACGGATTTATTCTCTTACAGTCAGGGTCAGAGGTCTGAAATCAGTTTCACTGAGCTCAAGTCAAGGTGTGGGCAGGGCCAGTTCCTCCTGGAGGCTGTTAGAATCGATTGCCTTTTCAGTTTCTAGGGGCTGCCTGTATTTGTTGGCTTGTAGACCCCTCCTCCATTTTCCAACGTCCCTTTCCATCATCCTATCACCTCATCTCTGACTCTAACTCCTACCTCTTTTCTATTGGGATGGTTGTGATTACATCGGGACCACCTGATAATCCAGGATAATCTTCCCATCTCAAGAGCCTTAACTTAATTACAGCTGCACAATCCCTCTGCCATAAGAGCGCACTCTCCGGTTCTGGCAATTAGGATGCAGAAGTATTTGGAGACCATTATTAAGCCCACCACATATTATTGCACACGCTTCAAAACATCCCCTAATGGGAATCTTGTTGTCCCCAGATTGAAGATGAGGAATCTGAGGTTCAGAGAGGCTAAGTGATTTATCTAAAAACAAAAGAAATGGATAGATGGTCTTTTTAAAAAATAGACTGAAAAAAGATACAGGCTTGTTATTTAAAAATTATATGACATACAAAAAAATACAAAGAAAAAGGCAACCTCTCACTGAAAGTCTCACCCCCAGAAACGGTCAGTATTAACACTTGGTAATCGTAAGGCTTTGGGGTGGGGGCGGGAAGTGAGGAGGAAGGTAATGTAAAAAGAGTTATAGAAGGAGAAAAATTATACAAGAATGGGACATACAACAGAAGCTGGTTTTTTTTTTAACACAACATAAAAAATATACTTGAATTTAACTGAGGGAGAAGAAACTCACGTGAAAATGAAGGAATGCTGAACTGCAGCTAAATATTTCTTCACCTCAAAAAATATTCAATCCTAAAAGACCCTTCTCAACAACAACAGTTCTGATTAAGAGGCTGGAGTAGGGGGCGCCTGGGTGGCTCAGTGGGTTAAAGCCTCTGCCTTCGGCTCAGGTCATGATCCCAGGGGCCTGGGATCGAGCCCCGCCATCGAGCCCCGCCATCGAGCCCCGCCATCGAGCCCCGCCATCGAGCCCCGCCATCGAGCCCCGCCATCGAGCCCCGCCATCGAGCCCCGCCATCGCCATCGAGCCCTCTGCTCAGCAGGGAGCCTGCTTCCCTTCCTCTCTCTGCCTGCCTCTCTGCCTACCTGTGATCTCTGTCTGTCAAATAAATAAATAAAATCTTAAAAAAAAAAAAAAGGAGGCTGGAGTAGGACTTGCATCATTACCTGTCAGTTTTAGAAGCCATTAGTTGCAACTATGAAGGCAAATGCTGGGAGCACTTCTGCTCTCCTTCCCACCCCTTCTCTCCAGATCATGTTGCCAGTGTTGTTCTAACTTTATGAGTTTTTATTTACATTCTGTTCTGCAACTGAAATTCCCAGTTTAATCTTAACCTAAAGGGAATTGCCATTTACCACAGGTCCTTTTACCACGACTCTCCCTTCCTCAGCTCATTTTGACTAACTCTTGGCTGACTGAATTTTGTTACTGTGTAGTTTTTTTTTGGTTTTGTTTTGTTTTGTTTTCAGAAGAGCTCATGGGTTCTCTATCCCCAGAGCAGTGACTGAGATCAGCCACTTTGTTGGTTATGCTTTGGGGTAATACTTGTTTACCCTCACGACTTCATAGATAACTGCTTCCTCACTTTGGCTTGTGGAATGTTGTGTTGGAGAGCTTCTAAGGTCAGACTGAATTTGTCCCCATATATGACTTGCTCTTTCTGCCTGGGTTCCTGAAGTATTCTTGTTTTATCTTCCAAGTTTAGTGACTAAATCAGTGTATCTTAATGCCCATTATTCTGTATCCGTTATTCTGGCATAGGTTGTTCACTTTCCATTCAGTTTTTCCTTATTTTCAGGGGAAGTTTTACTCTATGTCATACCTTAAGTGTCTTTTTCTGTTCCATTTTTGGAACCTCAACATTAGGGCGGCCAACAATCATGCTTATGGTAGCTTGCCTTTGTTCTATTAACTTCACTCTA
The DNA here is from genome assembly GCF_902655055.1 of Lutra lutra. Taxonomy (NCBI): domain Eukaryota; kingdom Metazoa; phylum Chordata; class Mammalia; order Carnivora; family Mustelidae; genus Lutra; species Lutra lutra. The sequence goes on from NC_062290.1 coordinate 58,359,634, forward strand.
ATTGCTTTAATATCTTTACCTTTTCTCATTCATATTTACTCTCAGGATCTCAAAGCCTTTCCTACAAATTACTTTGATTTTCAGCCATACCTATTCTGTGTTGTTACTGCTAGTCTGTCGTATCTGCAATTGTATCGTTTGTGTCCTTTGCTATTTTTCCTTAGTTCTGTAATCTCCCTTTTCTTTTCATTTTGTTGTTTTATCATCTTGTCTTTGAGTTCTTGTTTTCTGGATTTCATACTATTATTAAGGCCTTTGATAACAGGAAGAACTTGCCAGGATTCTTTTATGCCTTTGGTTGTTTTCTTCTAGATTGGGTTCTTCCTTTATTTTTTTGCATCCTGTCTTCCTTGTTCCTTTCCCTTCCCTCCCTCCTTCTCCCCCTCCAGTTTCCCTCTTTACTTCCTTCCTACCTATATTGTGGCTGTGATCCAAATGCCTAAGGGTCATTGCCATTAGCTTTCCACTTAAAACTATCTAGCATGGCTCACAATTAGCACACCCTCTCTTCACTTTGGAGTGTAGGTCCTTGAGCCCCTTCCCATCTGGACCAATTTATCTGCCCCTGGGAGCTGTGGTTTGAACTTGGATATTGTTTCAAACTCACCCACACCATTTCTGTGCCCTGGCGGTGGTTTGGCTGAGGCTATCTGCTGACTTTGGTGGGGCCCCGAGGAGCTCTCCTCAGGAGTCCCCCGAAGAGTCTCTCCTCTGAGGCCCTCATAGATACCTTGTTCCAGCTGGGAGGTGGGGCATATCCCATCCTGTAGACTTTGGCTTGTTCCCCCAGCCTTACCCCCATGCTCTGGAGGCTGCCAAGCCATGGCAGCTCATCTTGCCTCTCCTGAGGTCTCACGGAGGAACACAGGGTCTTCTACTTACAAAGGCTTTCCCCAAGACTTTTCCTAAGGCTACTTACTCACACAAAAATCCATTTTCCTCAGATTACAGGATGTTAGTGCAAAGGGCTGGTATTTTGACTCATCTTTTCTCAATGGTCCTTTTGGGCATGGGTTAGGAGACACACCACTCACTTGTTGCACATTATCTTCTGTCACTTTCCTTGGCTATCACATTTTAAGGTTTATAAAAAGAATTTGCATGTTTGGTTGGACTTGAGTTTCTAGCAACACTTTTGTTTTGGTTTGGGCTTTTTTCCTCTTGTTAGTGGTGGCGGGTGGGTACGATGGAGTAAAGTGATTATGTGATGGCTTCACTTTGCCTCCTAACCCAGAGATCCCACCCTTGCCTTGTCCATACATCTCCCCTCAGATCCCTCCTTTGGGCAAGAACCTAGCAGCCCCTAGTACTTTCAGATCCCTGGAATGAGACAGGGGGCCAGTGGACTAGTACAAAGTGGGTGTTCAGTCCATGGCAGAGGAGTGAGCAGGGGGCAGCATCAGAGGGACCTCCAGTGCTTCTCAAGACTGCATCCAGGCAGTGCACAGCAAGAACCGAGGCATGGAAGTAGGACAGACAGGAACGACGACTGGGGAATGGGGGGGTGGGGGTGGGCAGGGGTGGTATCCAGCTGGAGGAATGCCAGCTAAAGGGGGCAGGAGAGAAGCTGGAGAGTATGGCGGGCAGGCCCTAGGAGTGCGTTCTGGTCTGGGGGCTGCGTCGGTATGTGACCAAAGCACTTAGACTCTCAAGGAATATTACAGACGGCAACATTAGATACAAGTAGAGAAGCCTAGTTCCTGCCTCTCCTCATCTCAGCCTCTCCGGAGGAAACGTCTCTGCCTTGTGTCCTTGTGTCCTGAGGGTGTTCTTGCTCCCTTTCCTACAGCCACAGGTAAGGCCTCAGCCACCGCCACATGAGACACCCTCTGCATCACAGGCTACACGCTAACATACCACAGATGTGCCCCTGGTCACCTAATCACACAAAACCACAACTCTGTGGTTGTATACCCTCACCACAAACTTGCAGGTGATGGCCCGTGACACACGATACTGAAGGTACACTTTGCACTCAGCTCCGCACTGTCTGGCTCCCCTCTCTGGGGCCTTTGCCTTTGATTCTCCCGAGAGCTTGCTCTGCCCCCTGGTGGCCACTCCCCTAGCCACTGCCCTTCTGGAAGGACCCTAATTATCCACTCTTACAGGTCTGGTTCCTGGCCAAAGAAGCTTCTAGCCTTAAACAGCCTCTCCCCACAGACTGGCACTGTCAAACCAGGCCCCCTCAGGTCCACGCCCCCTCAGATCAACTTTCCCATCAGACCAACACTGTTGGCAAGGCCTTCTCAAATAGGTGACCAACAGTCTCAGTTTGCCTGGGACCGAGGGATTTCCCGAGACTTGATATATTCAGTGCTAGAACTGAGAGAGTCCTAGGCAAACTAAGACTATTTGGTGGTCCTGTTCTCAGACCTGTGTGCCTTCAGAGTGGTCTCTCCTCAGACAGGACTCTTCAGAAGCTCTCTTGATTAATCTACCCCCTCAGATTGGCCCTTCCAACAGAGATCTCTACAGCAGCATGTCCCAGACCAGCCTCCCCTCAGACTAATCCTTTCACACTGGCCCACTTACCTTCAGGTTAGCCCTTCCCCATTGGAGTACCCCTGTCAGAAAAGTTCTCCTCCAGCCTCTCCCCATGCTGGCTCCATCAGACTTGCCTCCTCAGATCTCCTTCCTCTCTGCCTCCTCTGAGAAGGGAAGGGTGTGAGGATTACACCCAAATCTTTTCTCCATCCTTTCCATGTAGGATGAACTTCCCCGGAGTCCCAGTCTAGGGAGTTAATGAGCTCACCCACTGGCTCTGGGGAGTTCCAGGCCTAGAGGCTGCCCCAGAGGGATTCCTGCCTACTGCCTCCCAACAACCCTCCTCTCTCCTGGCTGGCTACTGGAAGGCAGAGGTGGGGTGTGTCAACGATCAGATTAGCCACCTGACCTGGAGCAGGAATGAAGGGCAGGCAGGTGGCCGAGAGGGGGCAGCAGAAGCCAGGACAGTCCCAGCTCAGGCCAAAGAGGCACAGTGGCCACAGGCTGGGGTCTGGACCAGGGCAGGAACACAAAGAGGGAGGCAAAGAGAGAGAAGGGGCTGACAGAGTCAGGGAAGAGGAACAGAGACACAGAAATGGGGTGGAGATCCATGCAAAGCCAGAGACACACAAAGAGACTGAGCTGGGGAAAGACACACAGAGACAGAGGAAGACAGAAAAGGCAAGAGTAAGAGACAGGGAGGAGACACAGAGAGACAGACAGGGCTGGATACAGATACAGGAGTTAGAGACATGCACAGAGAAGGAGACAGGATAGAGATATAGAGAGAAATACAGGATAGGAACCAGGACAAAGACATGTTCAGAGATAGGAATGGGACAGAGACTGCTGGAAATACGCAGTAAGAGGATGGGGGCAGCAGCAAGTTAGCCTTCTAAGAATGGGGCATAGAGGAAGGTCCCCATTTCCAGTGCCCCTTGGGGGAGCAAAGAGAACTAGTGAGCTGAAAAGCTGAGCCAACATACACATTGGGCCTGGGATCCAAGCCACCCCGGCAGCCCCCCCTCAGCAGTTTTGTGAGATCTGATTTAGCTTTCAGAATTGATGTCTATACTTACCCCAGCTCCCCAGAACCACCATGGGAAATAATGACATGGAGAGACAATACTTGGAGGCAGCAGCAGACAGCACTCTAAGACCAGCCCTCAAAGCGAGCAGCCTCTGTGAGGTTGAGGGCTAAGACTCTCAAAAAGGAACAACCACCTCTAGGCCCAGGCCTGTCAGAGGCAACGACACTGACCCTCCAACCACCTTGGCACTTTGAACAGGGCTGGGCCTCTCTCTTGAGGTTGGGGGCAGGGAGATACCTCAGTCCTCTCTGTTGGCCTCTCAGGCACAAGCAGGCCCCCTCCCTTCTTTCCCCTCCCCAGACCCCACATAATTGCTTTCCCATGTTGCTAATAGAGGCCAGATTGCTGATGCCCAAGCCCTGGGTGGGCGGTGGGTGGGTCAGGGCTGACCAAGGCACTCAAGGCAGGAAGGCAGCACAGGCCGGAGACCTCTGAACTTTAGCCACACTACCATGAGGAAAGGGAAGGGGGAGGCTCAGACCCACCCCAGGAATACAATGTCTTTCACAAGAGTTGGTGGCCCCTGCTCCCTGGAACCTGGAATACAGGTTCAGGCTCAAGCTACATCTCCCAGAAACCAGATAAACAGGCAAATTAGGGATGCAGGGTTCAGGGGTGGGTCCACAGCCACTTCTCACTATGTCCACCCTGGGAGCCTCTTCCTGTAATGAGGAGTCCTGTATTCCCACAGCTGAGGCTACTCAGCCTGAAAAGCCAAAGGCCCCTCTATCCTGACATCAGGCCTTTGTTTTCCACGAGATCTCCCACCTGGAACACACCATCTCCTCCTGTAGTGTCTGGCCTGGAAGAGAGTCAGCCACCTTCACTCTGAGCCCCTTCCCCAGCTCCAAGCCCTATCCAGGGGTAACTCATCAGTGTGTGAGGCAACATGGATCCCTCCTCCTGGGAGCATGATCCCATGCAGGCCTGAGACACCAGCAAGCAAAGTCCATTTTCTGACCCTGGTCCGAAGTAAAGGGTTTGACTTGGGGTATGTGTGTGTCTGTGTGTGTGTGCACGCGCATGCGTGCATGATCATGGGATGAGTGGCTTACTGCAGGTGTGGCACTCAGCACCTGCTGTGGGGGCTGTGCACCCATGTCCGTGTATTCATGCCTCTGATTCATCTCTCTCGTCCCAGACACCCAGAGCAAGGCCAAGCCTGGCTCACCAGGTTGGGGCTCTGGTCTAACCCTTTGCTCCCACCCCCAGGCCAGAGGTACCTGCCAACATGGCCCCAGCCAGAGGCATCCACAGCTAAGGAGCTGCAGTGGCCCCCCACCATGGTAGAAGCTGCAGCGGCTTCTACAAGGGGCTGGACCTGAGCAGGGGCAGAAGGGAGCTGGCACAGAGCCACAGGCCTCTCCTCTGAGGAGAAACCGAAGGGGCTTTGGAATCCCATTTTAAGCACTGGAAGGGCGTGGGGAGGGTATAGAACTAGACCACAGACTGGGCACCCTGGAAAACCAAAGCCTGCTCCTCTCCCGCTCACCCGGAGTCTCAACTGTAATCTAACCCTGGGGTCAATCTTGTATCCCACATTTCCAGTCCTGCAGCACAGGTCCAGTCCCTAGTTGCATTCCAAGTGGCCTTCTTCAGGCGGCCTCCCGCCCCGCCCAGGCCCAGTATACTCTGCACCCCGAGCCTCATAGCATAGCTGAGCCCCAGGCCTTACCTCCTAGAACCCCTGACATGTCTGAGCTGCGTAACAGGGATGGCCACCCCCCATACCCCAAGGATGAAGTCCAGCCTTCTCACCTTCTTGTATCTTGGCCCCCATGGGTAAAGCCGAGGCCTTCTTGGAGGCCAGCTCTGGAAATGACCATTGATGGGCCTTTCCCTGTCAGGATTCAGCAGCCTCCAGGACTGACTGGACATCCCCACGTGGGACCTGCCTCACTGGGACCCCTCATCCCCCACAACTCTGCCCCTGGCCTCCAGGAAACCTTATCCTCCAAAGCAGCGGAAAGCCCCCACCCCCAGACACACCTGTCTGAGAGCAATACTGCCTCTCCCCATCTCTGTGGAAAGAGTTGTCTCTAAGCAGAATTTCTTCCCTCCTCCAGGCCTTAAGAGGGATCCTTGGAAGAAGGATACCCTCCCCAAATGGGTCTGGTTCAAGGATTCATGAAATGGTGACATTTAATGAGAACCCCCCACCCTCCCACCCCTGTATATACATCTATAAAAAATTCAAATACAGCAAGTTACCATTGAGTCAGACTAGAAGGGACTGACAGGGCATTAAATACTGCGGGGTGGGAGCAGGGAAAGGGGAGGGTCATACAAAATGGGCACAGGTGGGGGAGTGAAAAGTGTGGGTGCTGGGGGGAGGGGGATGGCTGGGCCCCCCCAGCATCAGGAGCTTATAATCTGATGGTGGCAACAGAGACCCTGGGACAGACAGGAGGCTAGGGCAGGAGGAGAAATTATGGATGTGAGGGGTTCCCCTCAGACCCCCCCAAGGGCTCCTGGGAGTCGCTGGCATTGGAGGGTCCAGCCCGAGGGGCCAGGGTGGGGGGTCTTTGGTGGGTGGGTTAGCTGCGGGGTCCTCCTCCCCTGAGGGACCAAGGAGGGCCAACGTGGTGTGGCAGGGCTAGGGGGTGGCAGGCCCGGGCCTGCCGGGGTCTCAACAAATTATGTTTGAAGAGAATGCAGAAGGTCCTCCTGCCCGTGTGCAAAATAGAAACTGGAGTCTGCGGGCTCAGCTCCGGCCTCCTGCTCCTCTGCAGGTGCGCTGGCATGTCCTCACGGGATGCCGGGCTCTGGGGAGACAGGGCAGGGGGCTGTGAGGGATGAGGGTGGGATGTGGGGGGTGCCCTCAGGCTCCCCTCTACCACCCAGCCTCACCTGACTTACCAGATCAGAAGACTGTTGGCAGTGGCGGCAGCGGCAGCCAGGGCCAGAGTTACAGGGACACTGATCAAGAAGGGTGCTGAGGGTCCTCCGCCGCTGCCCAGCTCCCCAGGGTCACAAATCTTCGTGGTGGGTGGGGGTGCCAGTGAGCTGGTGGTGCTGGTCGTGGTCTCTGGGGAACATGGAGGGAACTCAGGGCCGGGCCAGGGCTGCAGTTCAACCCAGGTCTGGGGGCTTCATGAAGCACACTGTTCCTGCTCCCTGTGTTAGGCAAGTACTGCCTCCCCCGTCAGACAGCCCCTGCTTCCTCTCTCAGACGTGTCCTGCCTCACCCACCAGGCAGATCTTGCTTCGCCATGGCTCTCAGATGACCCTTCCACCCGATGGCCCCTACCAAGAATGTCCAGACAGCAAGGACCAGGACCAGGACCAGCTTCGGTAAGACAGACAGACAGGAGTGTGGCAGCCCGCAGAGTGCCTGGGGTGGAGGCTCTCAGGCTCTAAGTCCTGGGAGGATTTGGAAGGTGGGAGATAAAGCTAGGTAACAGCACAGGCCCCCTGGGGGAATGGGGGCGACGGGGGGCTTACCCGGAGCCTGGGCCTCAGTGGTGAGGTGTCGTGGCTCCTCAGTCCAGGGTGTGGCATGAGCAGCCACGCTCCAGTCACTCCATGTCCCAATCTCATTGTCCTTGGCCGCCACCTGGATGATGTACTCCTTCCCAGCATAGGCATCTGTGATGGTGTGCGTTGTGCCATCTGACAGCTCTACCTGCAGCCAGACCACAGGATGGGGGTGGGGAGCCCTGGGGGTCAGGAGAGTGAGGTACCCCCAGAGGAACTGAGAACACTTCTGGGGAGAAAAGAGTGAAAATCCCCCTGCTGGAGGAAAAGAGAGCTGCCCCGGAGGGAGAAAGAGGATATTGAGAATATTCCCGAAGGCGGGTAAAGAAATCTTGGGGAAGAGACCCCAAGGGAAGGAAGAGGATCCTGAAGGAAAGTAAGAAAATCTTTCAGGAGACCAGGAGCACCCCCGGGAGAACAGAAGGAGGACTTTGCTCAATGTCTCAACCCTGCTCAACCCTGCTGTCATCCCAGCTCCCTCCCAGCGCCCAGCCTGAGCCCTGATCTCAGTCTCTGCCTGGAGGTGACATGAGTAAAAGGGTAAGAGAAGAGCTGGTGATGTGCTTAGAAGAAAGGATGTAAATACAGATGTGGAGCTAGGCTGCCTGAGTCCAGGTTTTAGCTCAGTCCCCTCTCAGCCAGGTGACCAAGTGACTTAACCTCCCCATGCCTTGCTGGCCTCATCTATAAAATGGCATTCCTGACCTACCTCATAGGAGTAGGGTGAGGACTCAGGCGCATGGGAAGCACCTAACACACTTCAGCCAGCTCTGTCGTCATCATGGGTTCTAGCTCAGAGCCTGGCTTCATAAATGCCCCATGCGCCCACCAGCCTGGCCCCAGCTAGGCCTCTCCCTCGGGAAGGCCACAGTACGGTAATCACCCTGCCTGAGGCAGAAGGGTTGGGGGGCAGCTCCCAAGCTGCGGGACAGCAGGACAGCTGCTCCATTTCCTCCTAGAAGCATCACCACCCCACCCCCGCCTGGGCCAGCCCTGTTCTGCTGGTCTCCCCCACCCTTCGGGCTGGCCTGCCTGTCCAGCACCCCTCCCAGTCGCAGGCTGGGCTCTGGTTCATCTCAGCGGCACCCGCTGCCTCATTAAGCCTCCTCGTAAACAGGGGCAGCCGGCAGGGGCGGAGGAGGGGGCTGCTCTGGGCCACGTCTGGCTTCAGGGCTTTCTTGGTCCCTGTTCCAATCTCCCTTCCCAGAACACTGGAGTCTAGGCTACCCACCTGACAGGCCGGGAGTACAAGCATGCATGTGTGTGTGTATTCACGTGTGTGAAGATGGGTCTAAGGAAGCCCCTCCAATAACCTGACCCCTCCCGTTCCCATCTGTGGCCTAGAGGAGGAGACACTGGTAAAGATCAGGGTCAGGGTGAAAGTCATTTAGGGCCCAGAGCTGGGCTCAGTCTGTCCTACTCCCAGCTCTGGAAGATCGAGGGACCCCACAGACTCTCCCCACCCTGGAGTTGGGTCCCAGTTCCTCCTCTGGTCCCGTATACCCTTTAGCCCTCCAAAGATCACCTCTGGCTGAGTAGACAGAGAGAGAGAGCTATAGAGAACAGATCAAATTAGCACCTCATTGGTGGACACCATACACTGCTAGAAACGTGGCCCAGGAGTCCAGTGCTTTCCTGGCAGCCATATCCCCTAACCTCCAGCCCTGCTTGCTAGGTTGTCACTGATCCCTTAATCCACACCCTTAAGAGAATGGCTCCTCACTTGGCAGGAATTCTCTAGTAGCTGGCATCTGCCTCAGAGTCCTCCCTTCAGTCTGCCGTGGCACATGTCACACTCGCCCTCCAGCCTCCCTGCTGAGTCAGGCCAGAGCAGAAGATACAGGGAACCCATGCTGGGTCCCAGTACTTGCCCCGCCTTGTCCATGCTGAGAAAGCTCCTGCCAGACCTCATGGTACCCATTCCTGTTCATCCTGGCCTACAGCTCTCACTTCCCTCTGAAAATCCCAGTGATGTTTTTCTCTGCTCTCCCCTCTGTACCCCCTTCCGATCATACACCTGCTTCTCTCCAACATAAAGGATCGGGCAGAATAGATTCTATTCAGAGTGAAAGTCAAGTTCAAAAGAGCCATAAATCAAGCCAACTGTAACACCAACATGCTATGGAACAGGGCAAGCACGCCAACGGCCATACATGCTCTTACCACAGAGTCCTCATACTCTGTGCGGCTCACATCGGTATGGGGGTAAGTCCTTCAGTGTGTGCTCTTGGCATGTTAGTCACACACATGTATGGAGCATGGTTGCTGCTGGGGACCACGTGTACGTGTGCATGTTCCCGTGTGTGTGGTGGGCGGCACGCCAGGTCCACCGTGAGGCGTGTGTGCCGCGATACGCGGGGCTGCTGCCTGTAGCTCGTTAGCAGGGGAGGGGGGCTTGTGAAACTAGACCCTGGTTATTAGCAATGCATTAGGTGCGGGCAGCTGGCCAGGCGGGAGGGACTCCGGACTCCGTCAGAGAACATGTGAGCAGCCTTTGTGGGGGCCAGGCCTACAACCTGGACAGGCACCCTGGAATCAAATTACGTACTTTAAAGGGTAGCTGGAAGGGGGGAGTGAGGAGATGGGACTGGAGCCCAGTGGGTGGGTTGATCCCTGGGTACCAGCCCGGGTTAGCCTGCAGAGCACCCTCACAGCCTCACTCCTAGCCAATAGACCTCATGGGCCAGAAAGAATGCCTGCAGCACTATAGGCCCAGGGCTGCCAAGGAGAGGGAACCCTAAGTCGGCCCCAAATGCCTGGCTGCTCCTCAGAACGACTATAGCTTGATTAACATCCCAGACCACAGGCTGACCCCAGACCGGCCCTCAACCACTGCTCCATTCCTGGCCTGGGATACCTCCCGACCTGTAAACTTGAGTGGACCCCTCAGTTACATCTGACTTTGGACCGTGACACTAGTCATGGCCTGAACCCATACCATGGAACAAGTTTGACGCCACTGCCTGATTTTGACCCCTTGAGCCCTTGAGCCCGTGAATCCTTGAGGACAGAGATGTACTGCCCCTTGTGTCCAGTACAGGCCCACAGCCTGGGCCAGAGTCTAAGAGGGAGATGCCTGATCAGGGCTGAGAGCCAGAATTAAGGAAAGGGAAATCCTACCTGTCCTGTCTGCCATCTCCCTTCTGGGATTTCTCCCCATTACCCTGGGAGCCACAAAATAGATGTGTTCCCATCACACTCATGGACATCACAGGGAACCCTTCAGGGCTTCAGATCAGGATACCTTCCTGAGTCCCATCCATCCTTCCAGGCCCATCTGATCCCTTCTCCCCGAGGAAAGAAAGTCTCTCTGGCTGCGCCCAGTCTTCACACTGGAACAGCGGCCTGCTGATACTGGTGTATGGACCCCTCCCGTGCCATGCAGCTCTGACTCAGGTGCTTGGGATGTGGGCAGGGCACACACTCACATGTTGCCACTGGTCCAGGATGAGGGGTCGGTAGCGCAGAAAGAACTTGAGAGGAAAGGACTCAGGGTCAGGCCAGGTCGAAGGAGTCTGCCAAGTCACCTCCAGCCGGCGAGGGTTGCTGGGTACTGGTCGGGCTACCACATTTTCTGGAGGGTCAGGCTTCACTGTTAAGGAGACACAGCTTCATTATCTCACTAATTGCTGGGAATGACCCCACTTTGTCAACTCCAGTCGCTATGTCCACCATCTTACATTGCCAACCACTGTCCTAGTTGTCACAGTGGCCACCTCTCTTCTCTGCTGTCAGTTCTGGCAACTACCATTAACAACCGTCTCATTATTTCCACCTCTCACATGCCTGTCACCACCAAGGACTGTCACTACGGTCACTGTCACCAGCTCATGATAGCGATATCCCAAATTTCATCCCATCATCCCAACCCCATGCTAATAATGACTAGCATCCCAATTACTGAGTCTATAGGATGGCTCCACCATTACCAACATTACCTCCATTGTCCCCTGGGTCACCCCCTCCTGCACCAGCATCATACACTCCCCTCAAGCTTGGCTTTTCACCTCAACTCTTCCAGTTCCAAACTGAGATACACTCTTCCCTGGAAGAGCCTGGGCTTGAAACTGCTCTTGAAGCTGGTCAAGGTTAAGAGACAGTCCACAGTTGTGGCAGATCTGGGTTGGAAGTGGGCTGAGAACATGATGGGAGTATAAGGGCCCAGCTCATGTAGAAACAGTCTGGGGGACCCCAGCCATGAGGGTCTGGCTGCGATGGGGCAGCAGCAGGCAAGGGGTCTGGCTGAGATGGGGTAAGGGAAGGGGTCTGGCTGGGGTGGGGGAAGAGCAGGCAAGGGGTCTGGTGGGGATCGGGTAGGGGAAGGCAAGAGGTCTGGCTGGGATGGGGGAAGAGCAAACAAGGGGTCTGGTGGGGATGGAGTAGGGGAAGGCTAGGGATCTGGCTGGGATGGGGCAGCAGCAGGCAAGGGGTCTGGCTGGGATGGGGGAAGAGCAGGCAAGGGGTCTGGTGGGGATGGGGGTGGGGTGAGGGCGGTATCTGTCCCAGTCCTGTCTCCTGTTCTGACACCTCATTCATCACATGCCGTAAGGAAGCCATTAGCGTGGGGTGGGGGGGGAGGCTGCAGCTGCACAAGGGTCTGGCCCAGCCTGCCCCCCTCCCCCTCCTATATACTCTGGGAGCCAGAGAGATGATGGGAAGAGCTGCTGGAAAGGTCTCTTGGCCCATGCAGGTAAAGGACGTTCACGCCAATGTTCACAGGTCTATACATGTCATGAACACATGTCTATATGGGCCACACATACCATGCACACATGTGAACTTCCCTCCCAAGTGCTCACACACACCTCTGGCACACATCCACTTACACACTCCCACCGGAGTGTGCTGCAGGGACCAACCCCACCCCACGCACCAATGGTGAACTCGTCGAAGGTGATAGCTGTAGCATTGTGGCCCAGGGCATTGCTGACACTTATTGAGACCTTGTACTTGACGGTGGAGAACAGGTGCATGTAGCGGATGTGGCAGCGGTTCTTGAGGGCTGGGTCCTTCTCACAGACCATGATTTTGGAGCCGTGCCTGGGGAAGGGTGAGGCCCAGACACTGTTACCAACATCAGGGGTCAGGTGCAGCAGAGGTTGGGGGAAGGTCAAGCCCAAGGCTGGGCTAGGGTCTGGACTGAGGGCACGGTGGGTGGCTGGAGGAGAGGTGAGAGGTCGGGGTGGAACGGGGTCACAGGCAAGTCTACTCACAGCACAGTCACATTGAAGGTGTTGGGGATGTAGGTAGGGGTGGGCAGATGCCAGCTGCAGTAGAAGCCCTTAGGGTAAGTGTTGGAACGGCAACTGAGCACGGGCTCCCGCGGCGGCACTGAGGGGTGAGCACAGCATGGTCAGGAGCCCCTAGTCCCCTGCACTAGTGTGGGGACAGGTGGGCCCCAGAACCCCAGCTCTCCCCCTTCAACCCATCAGCAATGCCAGAGGTTGGGGAGGGGTGGCTGTCAGCGAGGGTCTGAGGCTTCCCAGGCCGCAGAGAGCCAGATGTTTAATTAAAGAAAAACAAGGGTTATATGAAGAGGGAGCCCCCCCCACCTGCTCAATGGAGGCGGGAACTGTGGGGAACAGGGGGCTGCGGGCCTCAGCTCATCAATCACAGGATGGAGGTGATGTCTGGGGGAATTGGCCCCAGCCCCACATCTCCTGACACGTTGTGTCCATTCACAGAGAAAAACTTTGCAACGGAGGCTGCAGGGTGGGGGGAGGGGGTGTCCTGACTGGGTCCTCTGGTTGCTAGAATAATCAGAGTGCACTCCCTGGAGAAGAGTCATCCCAGGCTTCCCCCAGTACAGATTAAGAAACATGAGGCCAAGCCCGGTGGTTCCCCAGGAACAGCCACACTGAGCGGCTAGGTATCTACATGCGTGGGTGCACGTGTTATACATGTCTCCGTGACATCAATGATCCATAACGGAATGTAGGTACATACACAGGAGTATCTAGGGCATGGCTCAGACTGTGTGTCCATGTATGACTGACTGCATGTGTGTGCACATGCGTATTGAGAGGAAGCTATTGTTCCCTTGCTGCATACCTCACCCAAGCCCTAGCCCCCAGCTCTGCCATCACAGACCCCTTAAGAAGCCCCTTACTTGGTTAGCAAGGGTAGCAGCAGCCTGCAATCTAGAATGCGGAGTCCCAGAGAGAGATGGAGACCCGCCTGGAGTCACACAGCAAGCCAGGGCTGGGACTCAATCCCAGGATGGGGCTACCCACCTACATGACCACATGTATACACACTTGGGAAGTCCTTTCTCCTATCCAACCACACTTCTTGCTGCTGTGAGCCCTCAGCCCAGCTGTCCCACACTCAGGCATTGGATAAGGCGTGAGGACAGGCGGCTCAGGTTCCTGGAAGGAGGCAGCTTCTGTGATCTGACCCAGGCAAGGAATGTCCGTCAGTGGCTCCAGGGACACTGACACCTCCCTCCTATGTCCCCCTCCCCCGCCGCCCCACCCTCTGCCTGACAGGTGGACAGGAAATGGGAGGGGGGCAGTTCAATAAGCCAGGGACTGTGAAAGGGGGAGTACATGTCTATGCTTGTCGAGTGGCCATGGTGACACATGGGGAACTGTGGGCTTTCATCCACAGTGTACACGTGACTGTGACTCTGATTGCATGTACATGTCCAGTGTGTGGGAAGTGTATGTGTATCGGGGCTGAACCCCCAGGGCCCAATCTGGCTTTGCAGCAGGAGAGATGAGAGGGTCAGAGAGGCATCAGGGAAGCTTGGGTGTATGTAGCAGCTAGAGTGGGCTACGCTGTGGGCAAAGGTGTGGCTCTATGCCCCAGGCCTGCAGGGATTGCTAGAGCCCAGCTGAGACCCCCACAAGGGGCAACCTGCATTCTATCCACTGCTGTCTGCCTCCCCTGGGGAGCCTTCCTGGCCCTGTGTCCATCTTGTGTCTGTTCCATGTTCATCCTGTGTGCCTCTCATATCCCTTCCCTAACTGCCCAGGGACACAGAGGCATGAGGGTGGGGTGGGGGATGGTCAAGGACACAGGAAGTGCCTTGTGGGGGCCTGCAGGCCAGGCCAGAGTTGGCAGCCACCCCAGGAGAAAAGGACATTCTGAGGTCGGCTGAGAAGCCTCCACTCCGCCTCCTGCCACCACCCCCCCTTACCCCCAGCTTCAAAGGAGAAGGGTGCTGGGGGTGGGGTGGGTACTAAAGGCTGCAGAGTCAGCTCCTTGCTGCCTGGGACTCTCTGGAGGGCAGAGCCGGCCAAGGCACTGGACTCACAGGCCCGCCCCCTCCACCAGCCAGCTCCCCCCACCAGTCCCCTCTACTCCCCCATGACCATCCTCTCCCGTGAGACCAGCTTCCCCCTCAAACCAGTTCCTCTCTCTGACTGGGCAGGTCATGGGGGACCAGGGGGCCAGGCAGGGCTCTGTCTGTCATCTGGCTACTCCTGCCTGGCCTTGGGCCCTGAGTAGGGAAGGGCTTGGGTTTCCTGACAGGGACCAGGTTTCTCAGAGGGAAAAGGAGGAAAGAAAAACAAAGAAAGGAAGAAAAGGAGTGACTTGCTGCAGCTGGAGCCCAGCTGAGGGGCCGGGTGGGCGGAGGTAGGGGTGCTGTGAGAGACCAAGTGTGAGGTTGTGGGACAGTGTGTGATCAGGCCTGTTATGAGTGGGCTGCAAGATGGGGAAGAAGCTGTTTTTAAGACATGGCAATTATGAGGCTGTCTGGTAACTCTGAGAGGTTTCATGCATGTGACTAAAATCCTGGGCAAGCATGTAACCATGCGATTGGCTGTGTGTGACTGCAGACTGCATTTGTGTGGGACTCTGGGCGGGCTGTTTGATCTCAGGACCTCCTGGATGGGTCCGGCCTAGGGGCTGAGGCACTCTGAGAATACGTGTAAGTACGCCATCGTGTCTGGAACACGGGGACAGCACAACTCCATACCTGAAACACTGTATGTGAGATGAAGCTGAAGCCTGAACATATTTTTCAAACTGTGGGTGTGTGAAAGTGCCCGGAATTCCAAGTGTGTCCACACGTATGAACTGACCACCACATGAGAACATGTTAGAGGCTGTGTGTGAGCAAAATCTCATACGCGTGTCAGGTCATTCTCTGGGCATACAGACATATTCCTGGATGCCCAGGCATCCCAAGCTGCCCCTTCTGGGGGCTCCTGAAATGCCCAAGTGACTGTGGCAGCCTGTGGCAGGACATCCTTGGGTCCCACACGGGGCCATGTGTGCGTGTGTGCGTGTGCCCCCGCTGGCCCAGGGTTTGTTTGTTTTCCTCCTAATTGGCTTGTTTTTCCATGTCCAGCCCACCAAACCGCATGTTTTTCCTCTCATCTCGCCAGCCCGCCTGGGCTGGAGCCCCCAGCACGCACAAGGCCTGCCCAGCGGCCCTGAGAGAAGGAGGGGCAGGCTGCCCACACCCCTGGCCAGGCCAGCTCAGGCTGGGTGGGGCAGGGTGACCCTTCCAGCTCCAGCCCTGCCTGGGCCCCACCCACACTCCTCCTGTCTGGCATCAAAGCCTTATCTCATGACATCTCTTAAGGCACCCCAACTCCTGGCTTCCTAGATGCCCCTCTCCTGCCTCCCACCTGTCTTTTTCCCCCCAGACATCTTCATCCACAAGCTGCTCTTTCCTTCTCAGCAAACAGGGCTGAGGGGGAAGCAGCGCTGCACCAGGGATTCTGAAGTTCCTGTCCTGACCAGTCAAATGCAAATATGTAAAAACTGGACAAGGAACTGTCCATGTCAAATCAGTAAATCACTCTGATTTGTTTTAGCTTAAAACCAGAAAGACACTGAATCAGCAGTGTCTAGTAAACCGAAGGATGGTACTAAAGGAAAGCAGGTGATCCTGTTTCCTGATGTGGGCAGTCCTCTCACCATCCTGTCTGAGCAGCCACCGGGGGTGGGAAGGTGGACTGGGGGAAAGCAGTTCAGGGATCAGTCTGGTTAAGGGGACTTTCAATGGGTTATTTTTATGATCAGTTTCCCCTGGAAATAGAAACATGGAAATCTTATATGTTTCAGATAAATATTAAATAATTTGGCTTCAATGACTCACAAATCAGGGGTAACTCTGTCCTATTCTCTGAGTGCTGGCTAGAAGAATAATTTGATATTGAGTGTTGCCAAACCCAGTCTTTTGTTACTAATATAAAGTGACTGAGACAATCATGATTAACGTCCCTTGTTCCTCTGACCAGCTCTTTAGAAGGAAATAAGGTAATGAGAGATAAGTACCTGTTACTAATGCTACAACCAATTCATGGCCAGCTCTCCTCTGACGGGCAGAGCCCTGGGAGTGGTCAGCACTGTAAAAGTTCTGGTCACAACAGGGCAGCTGTGGGCATGTCCTGTGGGTACAGACCACAGACATCACTTCTAGACCCAACTTCCCTCCAACGACCTTTCAAAAATCAAGTCATCAGGAATATGGCCTAGGGTCACCAAGGTCTAGCCATCATGGCCAGCCTTGTCCATCCTAAGGACTTCTAGGACTCAAATCGAGAAAAGAGGGGTGTCAAATTGGTCTCATCCTTTTTCCATGGCACTTTTCTGTGTGTAAGGACATGGGGGTAGGCTGAGTGTTCCACTTAGTCATGGTGGGCCTGGGAGAACTCAGGTAGGTTGGTCCCGTATTTCTCAAGCTGGCCGACAGGGGTCATTCCACCCCTGGCTTGCAACTAAGACACCTGGCTATGATTGCTATCTTTCTAGTTTAAACACAGGAAGGCTCTTCTGTGTGAAAAGGAATATCCCCACCAAAATGTATTTTCACACCTCCTCTAACCCCACCACTGGGTAAGTGTTTTGGGGATGACAATGAGCAGTCCTTCAGTCTAACATTTCCCATGCTGTCCATGCCAGTCTCCTAACAACAGGGAAAGGGCCTGCTCCCAGGTTGCTCATGTATCTCCTTCCCTCAGCAGCTCCCAAGGAATAAAGAAACCACCCTCAGAAAGTGGGGTGCATCCCCCATATGGGGTGAGGCCGGAGAAACGTGAATCTTTGGCTCAAGGAAAAAAGGAATGGAACTTTTTTCAGAATATTCTGTTGGTGGGTGCCTGTCCAGCTGACCCTCAGCAACACTGAGAAGTTCCTCATTCCAACTTCTCCAAACCTTTCTTCTAAATCACATTCACTCACTTTTCCCTCTATCTTCCTGTTGGCTCCTTCTTATCTCTTTTTGTGGCTCATCTCTCTCCATCAACCCTTTATAAAGTGATGATCTTCAGGGCTCAGTTCTGGGTCCTCTTTTCTTCTCATCCCAGAGTTCTTACTCTTGGCCATCTTACCCGCTCCGTGTCCTTTCTCATCTCATCCTCAGCCCAGGCCCCAGACCCTCAGATCCACTGGCTACAGCCATCAACTCCCACTGTCCCCCGAGGACCCCAACCCAACATATCTACAGCAAATGTCGGTGATGCCCTAGCAGATCCCTGGCCCATACCTACCATCCTCTTCTGCATTTATGTGCCTAAGAGCTTTCATTGGTTACTAAAATCTGCATTGCCTCCTGAGGCATCAAGCCAAAAGTGCAGGGGAATTAAAGCATCCCCACCCCCACCCCGGGAGACTCCTTCAACCAAGGATGAGCAGGAGTTACATGAGCAGTATGTAAACTTCTGATCTCCCTCACTGCTCAGGGGGGGAGAACTCCCAGGTCCATGTCCTGCCCGGGCCCTCAGAGTCCCTGCAGGGCAAAGCTGCAGTTGCAGCTCCATCTTTATTGGTCCCCTTAACTTCCTTTTTCTAGCACTTTCTCATTTCCTTATGGTGTTTCTGCCACCTGACAAATAAACTACTTGCATACACACTCTCATCTTAGGATCTGATTCTAGGGAAATCCGAAATAAGATGACTTGCATACTACTGTCCAAACAGAACACACTATCTTTTTTTTTTTTAAGTAGACTCCACACCCAGTGCAGAGCCCAACACAGGGCCTGAACTCAGGACCCTGAGAGCAAGACCTGAGCTGAGCTGAAATCAAAGTCAGACGCTTAACTGACTGAGCCACCCAGGTGACGCCAGAACACACCATCTTTTCCTCCACAGACCCTTCCACCTTGCCTCTGTTGCAGTGATTGGTAGCACCAGCCATCTTGATTCCCCCTGCTCTCTACGCTCCTGTCCTCTCTACCTCCAATGCACCACCAACTCCTGGCGGTCCAACCAGCCCCTCTCAACTGCCCCGACTCCATGCCCTGGTGCCCAATCCTCATCATCTCCCTTGCATCCAGCAACAGCTTCCTTCCTGCCCTGGCACAGCCACCATCCAACCTGTCTCTCTGCACCACCATGAGAAGGATCTCTTAAGGACATGATGACCCTGCTCGTGTCACTCTCTAGCTTCTAGGCTCCTGATTTGCCCCATCCTCTCCTTTAGTTCCCTTCCACCACCAGCACAAGTGGCCCTTCCATACCCTCCCAGCCTCTGAGGCCTACAGCTGCACTTAGGTCTCTGTCAGAGGTGTCTCTGTCAGAGGTGACTTTGTCAATGTATCCTCCAAATCTCCCAATCTCCATGCGCCTCCCACTCCAGGAAGTGTTCTTTCTTCCCTGGAGCCTCCCAAAGTGCCTGTTCCTCTACCTGCATAGCTAGCCCCTGTAAGAGTGCACAACGGAGTGGGGTCTCTCCAGCTGGGAGCTGTGACCCTACGATTCCTCCTTCCCAGGCCCCAGAAGGATCAGGCCCTGCTAGCCCTCCTCTGCCCATCTTGTCACAGGGAACAGGATTTCTGGATCTCACACATCTCCGGGGGCGGGGGAGAGATACACGTGCAAAATGCCCGGGGGTCTGGATTCTGTGGGAAACAGTGGGCTCAGAGGTCAGAAGAGGTTAGAAAAGGATCAGAGGGCAAGGGTCAAGGTGCTGCAGCATCCCCGGCCCCAAAAGGAAGAGGACTGGATCTGGGCCAAGGGTCTAAGCCTCACTGACAATCCTCTTTAGTGAACTATGGGGCTGGGGGGGAAGGCGGTCAGATGAGGGGTTGGGAGCAACACTTACAGCCCACATGTAGGAGGACCTGGTGGCGCAGGTGCCAAGAGTCACGGTGGAAGCAGGCATAAAGGCCGCTGTGGCCCAGTTCCAAGCCATGAAGAACAAGCTGAGAGCCGTTGAGCAGGTCGGGGGCCAGGTCTGTCCCATTTACCCTCCATGTCACTGCTGCATCCCAGTTTGCTGTCCCACATGGCAGAGTCACATCTGAACCTAGGCGCTCGTACTGCACGTGGGGTACTTCTGTTGGGGGCAGGGAGAGCATAGGGCAAGAGTCACAGGTCACAGCCTGGCCTAGCACCACCAAGTGAATGTCAGCAGATGAGAGCCCATGATGAGAAGTCTAGGCCAAGAAGCTCTGTGTCTGATGGTGTGGGTGTCAGGAAATGAGAAGTGTGTAAAATTTCTCCATGGTTGTGAGTGTCTCCAAATTTGTGTGTGTGTGTGTGTGCGCGCACGCGCGCGCACGCACGTGCGTGCACCTGCATGTCTGGGTATTTTGTGTGTGAAGGGGTGTGATCTTCTGTGTGTGTGTGTGTGTGTGTGTGAGAAAGTGTGTGTTGAATGCTGGGAGGGGTTAAATCTCGGTGAAGACCCAGTTCACCTCCAGTCACTAGGTCCTTTAGAAAGTTTTCTTGACCCCCACGACCCTAACCTCTCGCCACCTACAGACCCAGGCCCAATCACTGACATCTGCTACCCAGGCAAGCTGGAGCTGAGGGGCCCTGCTTCTGGACTCCTTTCTCTGTCTCTTGTCCCCATCTTTGTCTCCTGTCCTGCCTCTCTCCCTCCCACTCTGGACCCCCTGACAAGCTGCCCCTAACCTGCCCACTTCAGCCATCCAGGGCTCGGGCAGCAGCAGCAGGGAGATCCAGGGCAAGAGCCCTAGAGAACTCCTAGCAGCTATCAACTTTGTGAGACAGGAACTGCTGGGGTTGGGAGGGGTGCGGGGGAGTGCTGGGGCCAGAGAGCTCTCTGACCATTCCTCTCCTGCCCCCAGGAGGGGCCTGTCAGAGCCAAAAGCAAACCCCAGCCCTGGCCTCCGCAACCCAGGCGTGATGGACTGAACCCAGGAGACTGGAGTGGAAGGGTGGGAGGGAGCACCTGTCGAGAGGCAGCACTAGGTGGGGGAGGTGAATACAACACAGAAAATCGGAGACACTGATCTACAGACAACGCAGGAGAGGCAGGCATGCAGAGCTGGGCGATGTGAATCTAATCTCCTCATTCCTCATCCTGCCCCCCAAGCCTGGAAGGACAGATGCTTCCCTGGTCTTGGCCAGATCTGTGGAATGAGGGTGGGAGGGGAAGAGCGAAGTGGGAGGGGGGCAGCGGTGGTGGGGGGTGCTGCGGGATCCCTCGTTAACACTTGCTTACATCTCCCCTCCAGAGAGCCACCCCGCTGAGTTGGGGGATTTTCAGAGGCAATTCCTGTTAACGAGCCAATTAACTTGGGCCAGTGGCCTCTTAATTAGACTTGTTAACACCACCAGGACTGCAGGAGGTAGAGATCCCCCTATGTCACCAGCCAACCCCCTCCCTCCATCATGGCCCTCTCCCCAGTACTGCTTTTCTCTGTGCTGGAACATCTGTCCCTGTCTGCTACCTCTGTCACCCTTCCTCTGCCAGGATCTCTCTGCCTCAGGTTTCTCCCCCGCTGCTTGCCTCTGTCTTGCCCCTCTCTGAGCCTCTCGGTCCCTGTCCCCTGTCAGAGGAGAGGGAAGCAGGAATCCCAGCCAGCTTTGACCACTCATCTGTGGGGCCTGGGACCAGCCAAACAAAGGATGAACGGCGGAAGGGCGGTGGCTGGGGGCCTTGGAGGCCACAGCTGTGAGGCTGGACCAGAGACTGAATGGGGACCTCCTCCTGACCAGAGGCCCAGTGTCCAAGGCTCAAGCCATAGAGCTCCCCCAATCCACCAGCCCTAGCCATTGGGCCCCCCCCACAACTTCCCCGGTCAAAACCTGGAGCTTCCAGGAAACATGCCAAGCCCCTCTCTGAACCCCCCCCCCCACTAGAACAAACTCTGCATCCAGCTGCCTGAGGAGGAGGCTGAAAACTGACCGAAGGGGAGGGGGTGTGGCCACCACAGTCCCAGTGGCAACACGTCAACACTGACCAGCAACAGCTCGGAACTTACTTGGACCCGATGTGGTTCTTTATACTCTGGGGCAGGTACAGCCACAAGATGAGGAAACAGCCACCCAACAACACAACAAATGGGCTAACGCTCCCTAGTCACCCTGTCTGCCTCACCAAGCAAAGAGAAACACAACACAACAACAACGACAAACCAACAATGTGAGGGCAGGGCAGGAAGGACAACATGACAACGCAATGACAGAAGACAACTACAAGCCACAATGCGGAGATAGAGGGAGCAACGTGACATGACAATCACATAAGACACACACTGTCACAAATGCTACAACAACACAACAACAGCAATATACACAGTCACGAAACAGCTCCAGAGATGGCAATGATTTAATCCTTTGTCTCTGGACAGCTTTCCTCCCGCCCTGTGGGTGCCCCTACTGATGTGCTGTCCATTTCAGAAATTAAATCAAGCGGCAGGGGGAGGATGGGGTTCTTGGCCTTGACGCGGTGACAAATGCTCCAAAGGAATCAGCTGTGAAAAGGTTGTTAGAAGCCAGGATGAGAGACAGAGACAGGATGAGGTCATGGACATGGAGAACACAGAAGGACAGAGCTGATGGCTCCCTCACACCTGTGCACACAGGCTCACATGAGGACCACATGCTGGAAACAGTCCCCTGGGAGTCCTAAGCAACTTCACATCACCACACACATAGGATGAAGACAGTCACCACAAGGAGAACACACACAGAACAACTGTCCACAAGGTCACAGCCACACAAGGACCCAGTCCCAGTTCAGGGATAGTTAACACCTAGTACAAGATGGTCACACACGTGCACAGGGAGGACATGTCCCACAGAGGCACACTGACACATAAGGGCACAGTCTCCCATAAGGGAGACATCTGAACAGGGACACAAACATGCGAAGAGACAGAAACAGGGAGAAACTATCAAAATGTCACACAGGGTACAGTCTCAACCACAAGGACAAAGCCCCATGAAGAGCACAGTCACACATGAAGAGACAATGTCACACACAGGGCACAGCCCCCAAGAATACAACCCGAGAAATGCATTCGAACAGGAACATGGTCTCACCCACACAAGAATGCAGCTTAATGCACTGGGACAGTTATCGACTCTCAGAGAGGCGGACTCACTGCTCAAGCCCCTGGGCACCTGTGGCTCTGCCTTTACCCACCGTACAGAGCAGGGCCCAAGCCAGGGGGAGCGGCCACCAGAGGTCCAAGCAAGTGAGATTAGCACACAAGCTGCAGACAGACTGACTGCAGGTGGGGGTTAATGGGCTGGCCTGGCAGTCCTTTCACTCCCTGCCCACTGGGGAGCAGCCCAGGGGGATGGGGGCTAGGCTTTTTCTGGGTCTCAGTGTCAGTCCCACAAGGAAGAAGGCACAGGAGCCTTGACTCACTGCCCTCCTCTAACCCACAGCCTTGAGGGTGGCAGCGTGTGCTCTGCACCTGGGCCCCAGAAGTGCCCCAACCTTCTCTGCCTCTATCCAATCCAGCCAAGGGTGGTGGGGGGCAGGACACATCCAAGGGGAGAGCTCCATACAGCTCAGCACTTGTCTGAGGAATTTCAAGGTCAGACCTTACGCTGATGGAGCCATGTGAGGTGTTGCCTTAAATGCAGTTTGAGCGCTGGTGGTCAAGTTAAGAGGGCATCTGTTTCCCAGCAGGGGGCAGCTTCTTGCTCTGTGGGCTGTGGGGAGAACTGAGCCCTCCCTGGACAAATGGTGGGGGGCCAGTGGCCCCACCGGAGCAATCCCTGCCCCCTCCCACCATTCCAGATGACAGACCCGACCCTTCCTCAGGATGCCAGCCCTCCCCCACGGGTCGCCCTGCCCGTCCCCACATCTTGTTCTCAGTCTGCCACCTCTGTCTCCACCTTCCCTCTGGGATAAGGGAGAAGTCTTGGCCTCTGTCTCTCTCAGTGCCTTCCACTGCACCCCCATAAACCCCCACTTCAAAAGAAATCCCATTTCAAAGATACTATACAGGACCTACCCCTAGCAGCCTCCAACTCCCATCCCACCTGCCTGTACCCTCTACCCGCACCCACTCCAGTAGGAAGAGGAACAGCTCATCAAGCCAGAGACACCATCAGCATGGGACCGTGTGGAGTGACTGGAGGACTGTGGGTATAAGACAACATCAGTGGGTCACCCAGCATATCAGTGTCATAGGACTCATGGGTGTTCACATGTGACAAGCTAGAACGTGCCAGGGTGTGGTCTTAGGTGGATGCACACAGCTGTGTCGCAAAGGGCTCATGCTTGGCTTTGGGTGGGGGTCAGCAGGGAGCACCACCCCACCCCCCAGAATCCTCTCCTCTAGCACTCACCCTGAGGACTGTGTCTCTGGGCGTAGACGACGGCAGTGGCAGCGAGCACAGCACAGCAGGCCCACGGGACAGGAGCAGCCATCTGCTGGGAGAAATGGGGGTGAGGGGGTGGGGGGGGAAGGGAAGGGGCAGCATCAGCCCAGGCAGGAACCTCTGGGGAGCCCCTCCCTGTTCTCAGGCAAGACTGGGTGATTCCAGGCCTAGGGCTCGGTATCTTGACCCCAAATGCCCTTCTTAATGGGGCTCAGGATTCTTTTTCAAGCAACAGAAAGCAACATTATTGGCATCTGGAGCCAAAGGTTTTCTAAGATGGTAGGAGGCAACCTACAGCGGTTTGTTGTTCGATAAGGCTGCTGGCTGTAGGATGTCATCAACCACGGATGAGTTATAGAACACTGGTAATGCTACAGCCACTTTAAAAACAAAAAACTACAACAATAAAAAACTTTACTAGTGAGGTTGGCTAATTAGCTCTAAGCACTGCAAACCAAAAGAGTGATGTTTGAACTTAACAGGAGGTCTATACTTCTCCAAATTGCCTTGAATGGAAGGTCCCCTGCTGTGCTCCTGGGGAGAGGGCCTGAAACCCCCATGCTCTAAAGCCCCTCATATCTGCACCCCCCAGCCCTCCGTGAGCCTTGCCACTGGCCTCTGGGATGTTCACAGCAGCAGGGTACCAAGGTCAGATACTGCTTTCACATCAGTGTACAGTGACCATGAGAGAAGGAGAGCATGTCACATGTAACTCCTTGTCAGGGGCCCCAACCCATCCTTCACCCCAGACACATGCCTCAGGAGCCTGAGACCCACAGCCCAGATGTGCACTGTGTCTACACACACCTCTGCAGGTATACAAAGCACAGTCAGGATGTCCCCAGAAGCCAGGCTGGATCCAGGGGTCCCCTCATCTGCAGTCCTGCTTCGTGGGGTAGCTCCAACTGCTTGCCCCCCACTCTACCCCAACACATGATCACACCCGAGGGCAGAGAAGTAACTATTTCCTGCAGAAAAAAAGCCTCAAACAGGACTCTCCTACCCCAGTGTGAAGACAGAGGGGGCCCGTCAACCAGACAGAAAGAGAGATCCAGAGTGGAATAGTGCCAGACACTCAAGCAGAGTAAGTGGTACTATTAGGGATACAGCCTGATGCACAGCCAAGACACTGTCCAAAACAACCAGACAGAGTCCCAGAGAAAGAGCTGCATGCACAGCTGGAGATACACTAGAGATACTGCGTGAGGCACTGTCAGGTAAAGCCAGATAAGCGGGTAGCTAGGACCTGATAAGCAGGCAGAGGCTTGGTCAGAGAAAGACGGACATACAACCAAAGGGTCCACCAGAAAATACTGGAAAAGGCTCGGCCAGATGCAAGCAAGACCTACCCCCAGAGAAAGAGCAAGAAACCCAGGCACAGAAACCAGCAGCGACATAGCAAGGGGGCTAGAGACACTGTCGGAAACCACACCGGAGAAACTGCCTGACACACAAGCAGAGAAATACCAGAGAAACTGACAGACACAAATAGGCATCCACCCAAAAACACAGCTAGAAGGAGAGCCAGAGCCAGAGCCAGATGCTCAGTCAGGAAGTCTCTGCACCACTAAGAACACTGCCAGGGACACTCAGACGCACAGACACACTGCCAGACACAGCCAGAGACACTGTCAGAAACACTGCCAGACAAACAGCCAGACATACAGCCAGAGAACTGCCAGAGAAACTGCAAACAGAGCTACAGCAGGGAGGAGACAGATGTGGGTGTCAGCCTGTAGCAGTGAGTGTGAGAGCTGGGAAGAATCTGACTTCCAGGGGCTCCTTTACGGGACGGGGCTCCTGCTTGCCCGTGACTACACTGAGCCCTCACCAGGCAAGCCCTCCCCATCTGCACCTGGCTTTCTCTAGCCACAGCAGCAGGTGCGCCGACCACCCCTCCCTGGCACAGCTTGTCTCTCTAGGCCCAGGTGGCTTTGGCTGTCCCTCCCACATCGGTGACTCCCAGGGCTTCAGCTACCACTTGGCCTGGCTCCTGCTGACCCTCAGCCACTCCCCTATCTTCAACTACTCCTCAGGCCTAGAAGGTTAAGACAATGGCCAACATTATAGTCTGAGAGCAATGGGGCCAGGAAATGAACCCAGGGACTGAATTCAGAGGGAGGGAAAGAGGAAGGAGAGGGAGAGAGAGAGGCAGGCAAGAGGCTACAGGCCTACCTGGTTCCCCACCTCAACCCCTGCAGGCAGCTCTCAGATGCTGCCCCACCACCTCTGCTATCTGTCCCTGCCTTTGTCCTCACAGCTGGGAAGATACACTACCTCAGTGCCAGGACCCACTGCCTACCACAGGGGGCAGGAACTAGGGCCCGCAGAGGCAGAAGGGACCAAGGTTCGATCTAGGACCCAAGAGGGACAGGGTGGCCCTCTGCTCCCAGCTCCTTCCTGGTCCCAGTTGGGGGTGCAGGGGCAAAAAGACAGCCTGGCATGAGTGTGCACGCACACGCACACGCACACACACACACACACACTCAGGCCCCCTCAGGGGGAGGGGTGGCTTCTTCATCAAAGTCGCCTCCATCAGCCCGATGAGTTACTGTAAGGGCCGGGCCCTGGGCCAACGGGGCTGCAGCCATGGGAGACGGGCGCTGGCGAGAGAGAGAGAGAGAGAGAGAGAGAGAGAGAGAGAGAGCTGCAGAGAGTGGGGGATGGGGTACCGAAACAGACACCGCATGGCTGGGGGCACCCAGCAAAGGCAGAGACCCAGGGAGGGGGAGCAGAGAGGCAGAGAGAGAGGGAAAGTCATGAGCCAAGACCCAGGAGACAAGTAGAGACCAAGATAGGGAGAAATGGGAGAGGAGACCCAGAAAGAGAGATGGGAACCACAGGGGATGGGCAGAGATCCAAGGGCAGAGGAAGGGACAGATCCAGAGAGGGTCTCTGTGCCCATCCTAGAGCATCTCTCTAAGCCCACCTACCTCCCCCAGTGCAGAGGGAGGATGGTGTTGGTGCAGCCTTCCTGGAGGCTACAAGGCTTCTCCCTGGAGACCCAGAAGTGCAGCCCCCAGGGGATAAGGGAAGACTAAAACACTACCCTACCACACCCCATCTCTGCCCCTGCAGATCCAGAAAGCCCCAAGCCAATTTCACTCTTCCCTTCCTTCAGAGTCCCAGCTGGGTCCACTCCCAGGTAGGGAAGCTGAGGCCAGAGGCATCCAGGCTCTACCTCCACCCTGCCCTAGCTCACCTCAGGCCACCCATCCCAGGGCAAAGAGCATCTTCCCCAGGAATTTTCCAAGTCCACACCCCATGGCTCTCGGATAGATCAGGAGGATAAATCCCATGGCCTCAGATAGGGGTCATGCAAACTGGCTGAAGCTCTCTGTAGACCCCTGCACGGGCCAGCCTTGCCACTAGCCCCAGCCCCATGATGAGGAGGCAACAGAAGACACTCTACCAACAAGGAAGGGGGCCAGTACCTAGCAGCCCACACTCCTGTTAGCACAAGGAGCCCAGCACCTCTCCTGACACAGAACCTCACAGTGTCATCATTACACACATACACAGGTGATGCATCAAGAGACAAATCCTGGGCCCCCAATTTCCTGTCACTGTCCCACTGTGACACAAAGACACCATTACACAGTGAGAACAACACCCAGTGAAAATGACATGGGTATAGTTGACAATGGCACACAGGGTTGCTAACAGTCATTAGAGTGAAATGACAAATAATGACACCAACAAATGGGACAATGATACCTGTTGACACGGACACAGTCACAGTGACAATAACCCCAGAATCAAAAATGCAATGAGACTGACAGTCACACAGAGTAACAACGAAGGTGCATCCTCAGTGACACAGGGATGCGGACAGTCAGACTCAGTAACACGGACAGTCACACAGAATAACAGCAGCCCACAGTAATACTGGCACCACAGAGGCTGGCAATCACTAGCAGGGACGCTGGCAGACATAGTGACAGGCTCCAGCTTAGGGACCTCAATTACTCAGTTTCTAAGTCTGGCTTAAGATCTAGTGCCCAAGACTCTTCTCGCCAGCCCCAGCAAGGTCCCTGGTGCCCTGTGTCCCCAACCCTCAGCCCTTAACCAGCTGAAGGTACAACCTGAAGGAGGGGGGGTATGAGTTTGGAGAGCTCCATGTATCCCTGCAGAAGGTTACACAGGCCCAACCTTCAGGAATCCCTGCCACATCCAGAGTCAGAGTTGGGGGTTCTGAGCACCACTGGCTGGGGCCCAGCTCTAACCATGTGTGAGTGCTGGTGTGCAACAGTATGTTCTGACTTCAGGGCATCCGCTGGCATGGGTGTGCTGAGGGTCAGGTAGGCTCAATCTGGTCTGAAGGATGAACAGGGAGGGCCCATGTGGTATGCCCCAAAACTGAAATCCAACCAAAGTCACTGGCCTGCACTACCCACCCAGGGTCTTGGACCTGGGTGAGGTCAGGAACATTTGGATCTGCGGGAGGGCACCTAATCTATGGCATGGCCACAGCTTCTAGTATGCCTAGGTAACGGACTCCATAATCCCTCAGTGTGAGGGAAAAGACACTTTGTCCTAGGGCCTTGCCCCCTTCCCTCTCCCCACATCAGCTGTAGAGGACCCATCCTGAGAAAAGGCAAGGACATAGGACAGGAGATAGCATGGACTAAAGGACTCAAAAATGTGGGAACTCTAGAGGCCTCAGACCTGCAGAGGAATTAGGGTGGAATAAGGGAAAGAGACACCTTCACTTGGAGGTGGAAAGAGAAAATGAGAGAGCAGGGGCAGAGACAGAGACAAGGATGTGGTGGGCAAGGAGGAGCAGCACTGGCTGAGGGAATGCCTGGGAGAGACAGTCAGGGCTGGCTGGAAGCTCCAGGAGGGGGAGGAGAGGCTGAGACCAAGAGGCCCCCAGATCCCACCAGGCCCAGGCAGCCTGGACAGCGGGGGCGGTGGGGGCGGGGGCAGAGGCCTAAGCAGTCCAGAGGGTGTATGTGTTGGGGGTGGGTAATTCGCTGAGGAGGGAGGCCTGGCCCCTGGCAGCTGGCCCAGCAGACCCCCCACTGGGGAGGGGGTGGGCCTGGGTCAGGGGCCAGCTCCTGGGGCTGGGGCTGGCTGGCCACTGGGCAGGCTCCCATTCCCTGTGGTGTCTCTACCTCCTATCTCTCAGTTTCTTGTCTCTGGCTCATTCTCTCTGAATCCACAGCTGGCCCTCCTCTCAGCTATTGATGCCCCCACCCCGAGGGGCATAGGAGTGCCTGGGTTTAGGATTCAAGCCTTATCTCCTCCTGGGCTACCACACATTCACCCATTCCAGGGTCAAGCCCCAGTGTTCAGGGGAAAGGACCCCACCCAAATGTATGCCCCTGTCTCTCCCCATAGAAGGGGGCAGGAGAAGCTCAGCACCAGTGGGAGGGGGACCAGGAGGAAGGCAGGGGGAGCAGTCCCCCAGCTCTAGCCGCTGGCTGAGGTTGTGGAAAAGGAGGCGGCTCAGTGTGAGTGAGTTGGAGGGGGGCGGGTATCCGCACCTGCTATTGTGACCTCCACAGCCGGAGATGGGGGCCTGGGGGGGACAAGATTCCAGTGGATTTTGGCAGCAGCCCGGATTCTGAGTGCTCAAACCCCCCACCTCCAGCCTCTTGCACTGCGGGGACCCTGAGATCAGCATGTGCGTGCCCTTCTGCACGTGTGTGCAGGCGTGTTGTGGGGGGAGCTGGGGGCCTTCCCATGATGGGCCTGGGTGGGCCGTGGGGAGGTAACAGTCTGAATCCCACAGCCCATGCCCCCGATGTGCAGCCCTACCTAGGGCCCCGCATGCTGCTTGGTGGCCTGGCATGGGCTTATATACACACATATATGCAGGACTGGGCTTAAGCAACCCTCTAGGTGCAAAAGGTCTGGGCTTTCTCCTTCAAAAGTCATCTGGACGAGCCCCCTGCCCTTCAAATGGGGAAGAGGAAGGAGCAGATAAGTGCATATCTTCCCTTTGGGCACATGGGCTCTGCACAACTTCACAGAAATTGGCACGCAAGCACCAAATCCCCTAGCCCCAGTCCGAGGTCTCCTCTGGCTTCTAGAAGAATCGGGAGGACCCCTCTACCTAGAAAAAGGCCATGTACCAGTCAAGTTAAGTTTGCAGGGAGTGGGGGCTGCTCCTCTTGGATGGAAAGACCACTGCAGCAGGAGGTTAGACATCTGGAGGAACTCCCTTTCAGTGGTAGGGGATGGGCAGAGCAATAGGGTTGAATGAGACTTCCCTTAACTGGTGGGGTGGGGGGGCATCCCGCAGGAACAGGGCTCCCAGCCGATGAGGCAGGGCCAGAAGGAG
This sequence comes from Lutra lutra, assembly GCF_902655055.1. Taxonomy (NCBI): domain Eukaryota; kingdom Metazoa; phylum Chordata; class Mammalia; order Carnivora; family Mustelidae; genus Lutra; species Lutra lutra. The sequence goes on from NC_062290.1 coordinate 58,389,469, forward strand.
GCTGCAGGCCCTCCATGAAGAGAGAAGGATCGACAGAATAGCTTTCAAGACTTGGGGCCTGGGACAAAGACCTATTTGCCTAGGATCTCTCACTATATCCCAGCACCCCACCCCTGGCCCCATTACTGCTATGGGGCTGACACGCCCTCAAAGGCCTATGCTTGCAAGCTTGTGTACACACACACACACACGCATGCACGCACACACCGCACGCACGTGGGGGGGAGGCGGGGGCAGCATTTCATAGGAAGCATTGGTTTCTAACAAAAAGAACTGAAAATGGGCTTTCTGACAGAGCTCAAGTTGAATGGAGGGAACAGAAACTTCGCCTGTCTTCATGTAACAGTGTCCTCTTCTCCCTGCCCCCCTACCCTGCACGCACACTGCACACACTACTGAGGAAGCTTCTGGTCTGCTGGGCAAAAGCAAGCCATCCTTCCTCCCCCTTCCTCCCTCCTCGCAGTGGGGAAGCCAGAGCAATCTGTTCCTGATGGTAAACACAGGCATGAGTATGTGCACACACAGGCTCACACACACCCCAGCAATTCAGGGTCACAGAGCACCCAGGGCTCACTTCTCCCCAAGATGTAGCCCACAGGTGGATTCTCACTACCACCTGGCAGCACTCTCCGAAGCCCTCCCCACCGACACACACACACACACACACACACACACACACACAAACACACACACACAGCAAGAGCTTCATAAACACAGGCCAGTGGCCTCTCACAGACACTGGCACTCAGAGTTCACCACCGTGACCGCACATCTTGGCCTCCCACGTGGACACCCACTGCCGCAGCTTCACACACACACTGTGCACACACATGTACTGCAGTCACAGTCACACACACAGACTCTCACACATGCTCACTCACAACAGTCACGGGCTCACATATGGATGCCATCACACACTCAGAGCAGTCTGTCTTCCACACAGATACCACTGCACCTTCAGAAACACAGAGTCCCCCGGTCACCCTCAGCCTCTTGCGCTCCCACATCCGGCTCCAGATACACACTCACAACAGTCATTCCATACTGGGACCTCAGATGGCCCAAGCTGCACTTGGGGGGTGGAGGCTAAAGCTCAGGGTGGCTTAAGGAAGGAAGGAAAAGGGAAGAACGAAATTTCTCGGCTCCTAAAAAGCAAGTAAATAGGATAATTTCCTAGATGGCTCCTTCCTCCCCTGACCCTGCTTTCCCAGCATTTGGGAATAAGCAGAGATCCAGGCCAGACTGGAGGGTGGGTGTTGGTGGTGAGAAGCCCCTGGGTGAAGAGATGGTGGCACTGGTAATAGCAGGAGCCAGAAAACCCCCCAAACCAGCCCACTCCCCAGGCCCCTCCTGCCTCCCCTCAGCAACTCCTCTTCTCCAAGATGAGAATCAGCAGCAGCTCTTAGCCTACCCACCTGCTGTGTGATCCAGAAGCTCTTCAAAACCTCTCTGTGCCCACAACTATCTAGAGTGCACCTGCCTGTCGGGCCTGGCTGCAAGAGGCAAGGTAAGGAGAAGGAGATGTGGCCCAGACCTTGACCCCCAGCCCCTGCCAAGGCCCTGTGATCACTGTCAGGCCCAAAGAGAGATGGGGACAGCATTGGCCAAGCCAGTGCTCCTCTAACTAACCACTGAGGACAAGAATCCTAAAGGTCTTTGGACCCTGTAGCCCTGCACCCCCCATCCATCACAAGAAAGGACGCTGTGTCGCTGTCCTGTCCAGGCAGAATGGAATCCAAGCTGTGCTGGCCAGGCCCCAACCCGGGAACAACTGGCAATGCTGTTGACATCCTTAGCACTTACCGCTCCAGGTGTAGTTGGGGCCCTGATGCCCTATTTAAAGGGAGCATGAGAGGCTCCGAGGAAGCCAGGCAGGGAAGCAAACACCAGACAGCAGGCACCACAGGACACAAGGAAACCAGGTAGGGCAATCCCATAAAGCCAGGTGATAGGGACTTAAGGAAAGCTGACAGTGCCAACAAAAGAACTCAGGCAGCAGTGTCTAGGGAAACCAGGTGACATGGCCCAAAAGAACACAGGCTGTGGGGACCAAATGAAACTAGGCAGTGGGGACTAAAGTTTGCTAGGAGGTAGGGACAAATGAAGCCAGGCAAGAGGCCCACAGGATGTGAGAAAAGAGAGATATCAAGAGCTCATCCCCCTCTGTGTAGATGTCACCCCCACACCCTGGGCCTCTCTCTCGGTAGCTCCCTTCCCACCCAGGTGGTGGTCCCCTCCCCCAGGCCAATGGACACAGCCAGAGCCCCCTCCTCTCTCTGAGGCCTGGGCCGACTGCAGCCAATGGGCCCCGGCCCCATCCCTGGGACCTCAGGAAGTCCCAGTCCCTCCCACTGGCTGCAGAGGCAGGGGGGGTGGGGGGGGGGAGAAGAGAGACAGCTTGGCAGGGGGAGCGCGCCGAGCAGCCGCGGGGGGCGGGGGCCGAGAAAGGAGCGGGAAGCTTCTAGGCGGGCTGGTGGGCGGGCGCGGGCGGGGGCGTCTCAGCGGCGGAGGTGGGGGTGACAAGTTCTCCGGCCGCGGGGCCGCGAGGCCACTGACCTGGGTCCCCGCGCCGGCGCCCAGTCGGTGCCTCCCGCGCTCCGTGGGTCCACCCGGCAGCCCTCGGGCATCGGGCCCCCAGGGCTCGGGGCTTGGGCCCAGGAGGCCCGGGCCGGCCTGGTGGGGGGCGATAGGAGTCCCCCGCAACAACAGCCAGAGTCCGGGCGGGCGGGCTAGGGGCCGGGCTGAGCTGTGAGCAAGCGAGCTAGGTGGCGAGCGGTCCGGGAGGAGGGGAGGAAGGAGCGCGCCGCGAGCGAGCGAGCTAGCAGTGGGAGCGAGTGAGGGACGGCAGGCAGTGAGGTCATCCTTTGAATCTAATTGTCTGAGTCAGGAGGAGATGTGGCACTTGATGCTGGGGGAGGAGAGGGAGGAAGGGGCCCTCGGCTCGGAGCCGGGCCCCTCCTCACGCCCAGGGCGGCCCGGGCCTCCCTTTCCCCCCTCCCGGCGCCCAGGGCGAAGTTGCCTCAGGCCAGCTCCGACGGACCCCTTCCTGTCGCAGGACTGACTGACCTCTGCACCCAGGGGGGATCAATATGCCATTAGATGTGGGACCCAGTCCCCCAACACCCCAGAGAGTGGCCCTCTTCCCACTCTCCGGGGATGATGGCCCAGGTCAGGTCCCTAAATTTCTGAGGTTAATGGAAAGTCCTCTATCCACCTCCAGGTCTTACTCCTACCCTTTGAGGATAAAGGGAGAACTTCAGCCAGCCTTCAAAGTTACCTTTGTGCACTTTAGGAGCATGGAGTCCCCAATCTATTCCCCAAGTTACTTCTTGCTCCGGGAATTTGGCGGAATCTGGATATTGGACCCCAGTTCACCTTCCTGCCCTGTGAGAATGATAGTGCTGTGCCACCCAGTATTCCAGTTACTACATTTTGGGGGGCCTGAGGACCCCCAATTGACCCCAGAGGTCTCCATATTCTATATTCCCAACTCTTCAGGAAGGGCAAGACCCAGGTCAGATTCCAGGGTTCCTCTATGGTGGGGGTGAAGGGAGACAGGATGGGCCCTGGGCCTGTTAGGTATGCACACCCATGCACGCACGTATAAGCTCATGTGCACATGTGTAAACACACTGGGGGGAGCACCAGGCAGCTGGGGATGCTCACACCAAGTACCACACACCCGTCCCCTCACCCCATGGGGGAGGGGTGATAAATATTTAAGGGGCTTTTAGCTCAGAAGGGGTTGAAGCCGGAGGAGGGAGGGGGGGGGATCCACGATGCCTGATTAATGGGGTTACGGGCTTGGATCAATCCATCTGCCCGCTGCTCCCTGCTCCCTCCTCCCTCCTTCTCTCTCCTCCCTCTCCCTCCCTCCCCCCCGGCCTAATGCGCTTTATCAGGAGACGCTTTTCTGACTTGGCAGCATCGGGTGTTTTAAATAGACCCATTTAGAACAGGGGTTGGGGGAAAAGGGGGGGAGGGAGACAGAGATTGAGACAGGATGGGAGAGAGAGACGATTCAGGAGAGAGACAAGCCCTGGAAGAGAGACCGGGAGGAGAGGAGGGACAAAAGGAGATGCAGAGACACAGAGATAAGAGACTGAGGATGAGACTCCCAGGGAGGCTGATATGGGAGGTGGGTAGGGGGAAGCTAAGGGGAAACTGGAAGGCCATGGAGCAGAAACAAAAAAAAAAAAAAAAAAAAAAAAAAAAAAAAAAAAAAAAGAGAGAGAGAGAGGAAAGGAGCCACCAGCAGCAGCGAGAAACGGGGAGAGTTTCTCTGCAAGGGCTGAGTGCTAGCCTAGGAGACAGCAGATATCTTTTATTTCCAAAAACAGTTTTTCATCCACTTTGTTAAATTAAAAAGCTGTTTTTAAAGTGGTGCTGGAGGTGCTGCAGAGGGAGGGTGGACAGAACTGCCAAGTCTTGCCTCCCAGCCTCCTCCTGGGTGGGTGGGGGGGCCCACAGAAGCTGTCTAACCCTTAACCCCCAGGGGTGTTCTCTACCTCCCTGGCTCTCTGTGATCCTCTGGGATCCCCAGAGATACGGGTCAGGGCATCAGAGCTACTGTTCTTTGGGAGGAAGACTTTCCTGCTGTCTGGCCTCAGTCCCTCCTGCTGCAGGGAGCCCAGCCTCTTGCCTGACCACTACTAGCCTTCTCTTCTCCAGCACCCTTCCAAGTAGATAAGGTGTTCCCAATTGTGGGGGAGGACTGTTTGCCCTCACAGCCAGAGCTCACTTTACTAACAAGCCTTGAGACTCCTCCCAGTTGTGCCCCCTATAAATATTTATTATCTGTTGCTGCGTAAATCAGAACTTCTATCAGATACACTACCCTATGTCCTTGGGTCCTCAGGGAACAGTGAGATTGTAAGCTTAACTCTGTATAGCCCCTCTGGAGCCTCCCTTCCTCCTCTTCAGAACTCCAGCTCCATTTTAAGTCTCTTTTATGGCCATGTGTCAGGCTGGGATACCCCATCCCACCCAACAACACCCCAGTCCTCATTCTGAAGGGTCAGTCAGGCCCCCATTCCTGGGCCGGGAAAATGGCCAGTCTGTTTGGGAGCTGAGATGAAAAGCCGGCTGGCCTTTGTGGGCCTCTGGCGGGTTTTGGACAATAGGCCCTTCCGTTCCGCTCCAGCGCCTCGATTCCTTGGACGCCCCCCACCCAGGGCTGCCAATTGGGGGCCTTGGCTGGCCTTAATGAAAGGCAGGGAGAGTCAAGCCCAGCCCCAAGGCTGGCCCCAGAAGATTTTGGAATTTCTGACCCCCATCCCATCTATTGCAAGCCCAGCTGCTCCCCCAGTCACGCCAGACAGTTGCTTTGGGGACAGAAAGGGAACCAGACAATGAGACAGAACATACTCCCACATCCAGGATTCAGCCCTCTCATTGCAGACCTGGCTTTGCCCTTGCCTGTGTGACTGCAGGTAAGTCCCTTCCCCTTTATGGACCTATCAGAGGGGCATGAAAAGCCTCAGGAGGAGGAACAGAGGAAGAGAAGGAAGGGATCTCGAGCCCTCCTTCACTCACATCCCCAAGCCTGTAGCTCCACTGCACCAGCCTGATGCCCAGAGATGGACCTGCCTCATTAGGTCCCCAGCACATACCTCTTCACCACTGGCTGCAAACTGAGCACATCAATGTCCTCCTCCTCCAGACCGACTGTTTCCAGGACTTCCAAAACCAAGGGGGCAGGATGATGTGACAAGGCTGGATTCTAGGAGGGCAAAGGACACAAATCAGAGGTCACAGAGGAGCCACAGGCCTAAGTCCAAAAAAGAACTCATTCCTTACAACCTCACTGAGAGAAGGGGAGACTGAGGAAGGCAGCAGATAAGTGTCTCCAAGAAGGAAAGTTGGAAATAGTCCAGACTCCCTCGAGCACCTTTTGCGGACTTCAGGTTCAAAGACACAGGGAGAAAAGGAAGGCCAGAAGTGGCCTAACACCATATATGCCTACATACTCATACACCCCCAGACAATCCAAAGTTCCCACACAACCAGTTCACAGGCACAAGTACCTAAACATCACACACTTTCTCACGTGACCACTGGCAGGGCAAAAACACCCACCATTATACTCTCCTCTTCCTCTGCTTCGTCAGCACGATGATTTATTGAGCATCTGTTACATACCAGGAACTGTGTCAAGCACTTCATATGCATTATCTCATTTAATCCTCATGACCTCTCCATGAAGTGGGGTCTATAATTATTCTCCATTTGACAGTTGAAAAAACTGAGATTCAGGGAGGTTAAGTAACTTGTCTAAGACCACATAGATGATTAGTTCCAGAGCACAGATTTGAGTCCGAGCCTAGCTCTGAAGCCTGTGTGCTACACCAATTTACCTCTGCAGTTCTCTCTTGCCTGCACAGTGCCTTTTCCAGTAATAACTGTAACAGCTAACACTTGTTCAGGGTTTGTAATGAGTCAGATATCATGGTAGGTACTTAACATACATTTTGTACAGAATCATCAAAGCAACCTTTGGAGGTCATCCTGTTTCCATTTTACAGATGAGGAAACTGAGGCTCAGCGAACAAAAGCACCTTGTCCAAAGTCATAAAACTGGTAGTTGATAAAGGAGCTAGTATTGTACCCAGGGCTGTCTTGAAAGCCACTATTGCTTCCATGGGCTCTAGTCACTTAACAGAGCCCTCACTTTCTACAAGACCCCAAGAGATCCTCAGGGTCCAACCTCCTCTCTTCCCCTCAAAAAAACAGGTCCCAGATGTGTCTGACAGAGGCATGATCAGGTACTTAAACACCCATGAGAAAGGGCCTCCACATCATCTGATTTGGCACAAAGATGCAACCAGAGAGACATGGCCACAAACTAAAATAAAGTGTCAGAGACAGGCTGGCTGGTGGTGATAGATACAGACACACCAAGAGACAGGTCCCAAGACAGGGAGACAGAGAGGACATTAGAGACAGAGACACTCATCAGGCCAAAAAATAGTCGGGAAAGGAGACAATAGAGGAACAGGAGGATACAGGCTGACATGAAAAAACACAGATACACACCAACATAAACAGACACAGATACACATAAAGAGCCCTCCAGGGGTGCCTGGCTGGCTCAGTCAGTACAGCATGTGTCTCTTGATCTTGGGGTTGTGAGTTCGAGCCCCATGTTGGGTACAGAAATCACTTAAGAAAAAAAAAGCTCTCTAGCCTTCACAAGAAAAGAATTGTGTAAGCAAACAAGGCTCAGACTGCGCATGGCTTGTGTGTGTGTGCGCGCACGTGTTGGGGGGCATGCAGAGTCTGTATCACTACGCACATTACACCAGCTGCTTCCAGCAATTTCATCTGATTAATAATAAATGCCCCATAATTACAGCTGCTCCCCCAGCCCTTCTTCCTGTTTTTTGTCAGATGCCGCCAGGCCAGCCCCTGTGGGCCCCCATGGCCCTCTCCTCCTCACCTACTGCCTTCTAGGAGGCTGAGGGGACACAGGCTGATGGAGGAGGCCTGGCTCCCAATCTGAAAGGGAATACCCATCTCTCTATTTGGGATTAATGCCCTCGCCTCCAAGCAAAAGATCATCTCCCTCAGGTCTCATTTAGCTCTTTCCCCTACCCTGGGTATAACCTGAGACCCCTAACATGGCCTAGGATCCCAAGTCTGGGAAGCAGAGAAATGAGCTTTGAACTCCCCTTGCCCACTCTTTATAACTTGTTGGTTGAAAAAAGTCTTCATTCACATACTTTCCCTAGCCTTGGAACCCCACAGGCTCAAAGGAGGAAGGGACTAGTTCAGCAGCCCCCACCCCATCATTCCAACCCAGGCAGCCCCAGAATCTCTGCCTACTTGTGCACCCTCATATTTTGGACACTTGGTGGCTCCACCTCCATTCCTGAGCCCCCTACCAGGTCTACCTCCTTCCAGGCCTCCCACCCTAGCTCTCCAAGGCAGCTCTATCAGAATCAGCTGCGGGTTTGTGCTGATCTGTTTCTAATCGCTGGGGCCTGGTTCACGCTTGCCCCCCCCCAATATTGATTCCATTATTTGGAGAGTCATTGACGTCAGGGACCTGGATGAGTGCCAAAACCGCCTTCTCTCAGGGCCTGGGCCAGGGCCCGGCCCCCCCCCCTGCGATTTCACAGAGGGGCCCAGAAAGGTCAGCTTACAAGCCAAGGTCACACGGCATCTGCCCTCAGAGGCTGGGATCTTCTTACCTTTATTGGGACCACTGTGCAACATCCATCTTCTGGGAAGAGGAGATACACAGAGGCCTCAGGGTCAGATGTGAGGTCAGGGGGGCCTATGAAAGGGGGTGTGCAGGAACTCCACTGGGACTCAGGCTGTGGGGAAGGGCTCCAGGAGGTAGGGTTGGGGGCAGTGGCTCAGAAAAGGCTACTTGGGGAAGGTTTTTGATTTTTGGTTTTTTTTTGCCACATACTTATTTTGGAACATCCTGAAGCTGGACTTGAAATGGTTACTACTGACTACTTAATTTTTATGTCTGATTTCAGACGTATCTTCAAACTTTCCAAGAAGGAAATTTTCTGCAGCATAATAGATTACTTTACATGTTGCCACAATTTGAAGAACTGACACCACTAATTTTATAAATCTTTGTTCCAAATAAAACAGAGACTCTGTCTCTTGTGCATCTCCTGCCCATGCTGCCTCAGTTTCCCCATACTCTCTAGTGTCTCCCAGCGTCTATCTTACCAGGCTGCACTACTGCTATACCAGCCCACACCAGCAACTCCTAGGCTCTGACTGGATAGGGTATTTTTAGGATCAGAACCCCGTGTTCTCAGACAAACATTAATAACTAATACAATTTGTGGTGTCTACAGCAGCTAAACAACCTCAGAGCCTAGCCTCAGTGGCTCAGAGGTGGGGTCCATTGTCTTGGCTAGAGTCCAAGAAACCCTGACCTAGAGAGACCAAGGGACACACTCAATCACATGAGGAGAAAAGGGCTTTCCCACCTTCTGAAAAATCCTGAAGCTGGGAGAGGAAAGAAGTGACCTCCAACCCCTGCCACAGAATCAGTGTCATCACCCTGTCCTAGTCTCCCTTAGTCCTGACCTTTTCAAGGAAGAAGCTGCCTATCCTCCACACTCCTTCCCTGACTGCAGGCAAGTCCTTCCTTAGTGTAGACTGCAAATCATTCAGTGTTTCTTTGAGCCAAGTAGGGGTAATACAACAGAGTGTGTTGGATCTCAAGTCACAAAATCCAGAGAATCCCCTCTCCCCGTGGTTTGTCCCACTCAAGGATTCATTCCTCAACATTTTTTAAAAAGATTTTACTTATTTGAGATAGAGAGCACAAGCAGGAGGGGGGTTTGGAGGGAAGGTGGGGGAGAGGGTGAGGAGGGGAGGGGGGAAGGGCAGAAGGAGAGGGAGAAGCAGGACCCTGGGATCGTGACCTGAGCTGAAGGCAGATGCTTAACCAACTGAGCTACCCAGGCATCCCCGCCTTGCCTTTTTTTTTTTTTTAACATTTTATTTATTTATCATTCCTCAACATTTATTGAACACCTAATCCCTGTCAGGTACTATGCTGGGAGTTGAGAATATGGTCCTGCCCACATGCAGCACCCAGTCAGATGGGAGAGGAAAAGATGCATTTTTTACTCCACATGGTCTTCCTACTGGGGACAAGGTCTGTGCTGGGGCAGCGTACACCAGTGAGCAAAGCAGACCCAGTCCCCCGTTCCACAGAGCTCACAGGCAATTACTATGTAACCCTGATGCCTTCTGTGAGGAGAAAGTATAGGTTCTGCCTGGTGGGGCATACTGACCCTCCCAGGTCTGGAAAAACTCCGACAGGATTGAGGACTCCTCAGTACCTTCCTAAAGTCTGACCAGAAGTCACCATCATAGTCTGGCTTCCATTCCTTCCACTGCAGCTGTAGTCCCAGCTTCCAGGACTTGGTTCTGCAAGCAGCAGGGTCTAATTCTGCCTCACATCTGCCCCAGCTCCCTCTTCCACCCCTTGGCCCCCAGAGCTCCTGGCCGTGGTGACCCCCCCACCAACCCAGCACGGCTCTGGGCTCTGGGGGCTCTCTCTGCCCTTTAGAGACTGAGATAAAGGAGGGTAATGACTTCAGCACTCTCAGCCCACAGGGACCTCTTGCTTCCCCACCCCCTCCCCACAGGAAGCTGGAGCCTGGGTGGATGTGGTCACCCAGGGCCACAGTTTACACAGCTGAGGTCTCCCCAATTCCCTTCACCCCATGGTGGGTCTGGAGGAGGGGTCAGCTCTCTCAGCCTCCTAGCTCTCTGGGACCCCCCCCCACCAAACCAGGCACACATGGTCCCCCCAACCCATCTGCATTTCAAAGAAAATCTGCTCCATATGTTTTGATTCATTTACACTTCAACTCACCATGGGGGGGCAGAGAGCAGGCCGCCTTGCCTTTAAGCCCCCCACCCTCATAGGGGGACTGGGGAGCATGTGTCCCCTCCAGGGACAGGGAGTTGATACAGCCCAGCCATCTGAGCCAGATTCCTACTGCCCTCGAGGTGCCCATGGGGTGACTGTGTACTTCAGGAAGCCCTAACTTGCTAGCCTCCATAACAGGGAGGGCGTGTAAGCCCAGCAGCATCTCTAAGGCAGGTGGAGTCCTAAGATAGGTTACAACCTAGCCCAACTCTCCCCCATAGGGCTACTGTTCTCTGCTCTAGGGAGAAGAGAACATTGGTCATACCACAGAGATAGGATAAGAGCACAAAAGACATTCCAAAAGACATTGAGACATCGTGAGACACAATATAACACTCTGCCCTTACCCCTCCTCTCCAGCCAGGGCAGAGGAGGGAAGGTGGGTTTCAGTCCAGTCTCCTCCTTCAGCTACCTTCTCACCACAGATCTGGCTACCATCTCCCTTCCAATCAGGGATCCCACGCTCTGGAATGTTCAAAGGAGCCAGAGGTCTACCCTCTTACCAAGTCAACCTTCATACTCCTTCCATACTAAGGATGACGGGTGGAAAAAATGTCTTGGGAGGACATGAGTCTTCCCCCACACCCACACGTGATTCTCTTACCACAAAAGGGGTACCCAAAACTATTTAAGGGGGATGTGATGTACATGGCACATGGGAGACTCAAAGAGTATATATCACTCCTGTACCAAAAACCCACTCAGACCGTTCTGCCAATACAGTCTAGTCTCCACGTGGAAAGAAAGACAGAAATGTTCAACCCTAACTGGGTCAGGGTTTCCCCACCACCCTCTCCATCAGCCCACAGCCCAAGTGAGTGACATGCCTAAACATGTATCCCCTCTCCTCCCCACCTCTGGAAGGGAGAGGTCTTGTCACAGTCTCTGCTCCTTACCCAACTACCCTCATAAACACCATAAACCAAAGAAAATAGGGTTTATTTGACTATGAGTTCCAAGTTTCACTGGGAGTGTAAACACCACAATCCTAGTTTGGGTTTGAATGTGAGCCCCAGGATGGAGCCATTACTAGGTGTGATTCCAAGTGTGAACCCCAGGGCCCTCATGGGGAATATAAAAGTCTTAAGACGGAAGCATAAGTCTGAGTGTGAGCACTAGAGCTTTAGTGTGAGTCTAAGCCCCAGGATAGAAGTGAGTTTAATGTAATCACCAGGAATATAAGTCTGAGTGTGACCACCGGGTCTCTAAGTGAGCCAGGATGGAAGTGATCATCTTGCTAGTGTGAATCTGAGAGTGAGCTCTAAGATGGAAACATGAGTTCACGAACTCCAGTGTCCTGTGTGAGTCCTTGAGTTCAAATGTGAGCCCCAGTTTCCCCTGGGAGTCTGAGTGTGAGCCCTTGGTCTTAAAGTGACTCTGAGTATGAGCCCCAACATATAAGTGTGAATCTGAAATGAGGACCAAGTACGAACATAAGAACCCTGTGAGATTCTGAGCATGGGCTCTAGATCTCAATGTAAATCTATGAGCCTCAGGACAGAAATGTGAATCTAAGTGTAAGCCTGGAGTCCCAGTGTGAGTCAGACTGTAAACCCTAGGACTGCAGTGTAGAGCTGGATATAAGCCCCCAAATTTAAGTATGAATGTGAGTGTGAGTCCCACTGTTCTGAGAATTCTAAATGTGAGTCCGTATGCATTTACATGTCCCAGTGTGAATCTGGATATGAATTCTGAAGCTCCAAGAAGCCTTGAATTTGAATTTTAAACTCCTAGTCTTTGTATAAGGTCAGGATCTGCTGGAGTTATTAGTCCTGATGGAGTGTGAACCTTAGCTCCATGTCACCAATCCTGACCAGGAACACCAAGAACCAATTCAGAGGATTTGTGGGGGTTTTGACAGTGGAGACAGAGAGGCATAGTTTATTGAGAAACACAGGCCCCTCCACCCCTCAAGCCCTAGCTAGCCCTGCAGCCATAGGAATATTCAATTGTTCCAGTCCCATCCCCACACATGCAATGATACACCATCACACCCAGAGTTAGACACACAAAAATACAGTTTCAGACCCCCTGGACATACAGCAATTGTAAAGGCACAAACATACCCAGCATTTCAAAGTCCCACCTCCGTGATTACAGCCACATGAACACTCCCAGTGACACAGACACAAATATACCAAGTGTTACAAGCAAAACAACTAGAGTTACAGACACACTCCCCCAGTGGCATGCAGACATACACCTAGTTTTGCATACAAGCTGCCAGCCACAAAGACACACACAGACGCTTCTCAAAAGAGAGACTAGACGGAAAGGGAAAGAAAATCCTGAATTTTCAACAAGGCGTGAAATAGTCCTGCCCGCCTGAAGCTACTGAAGGGGGGAGGGGACGAAGGGAGCGAGCGAGTTCGAGAGCTAGATGCAGGAGGAGAGGCTCGGGAGAGGAGAGGAACCGAGAAGCAGAGCTGTCCGTCTGGTGACCTCCCCGCGGCCCAGCCCCCACGTACGGGGAGGTACACTCCTCGGAGCAACACAGGGACACCCAAGCCGTCTCACACAGAGCCGCACCGGAGGAAACACACACCGGCAGGCTCACAAAGAGATGGGGATACCCCACAAGCGGACTCACACAAACACACAACACAGGAGGCCTTACAAAGAGACCCTGAAGGAAACCCACCACATGGAGGTACATACAGGCGGACTCACGAGGAAACCACAGGCAGGATCTCTCACACACACACACACACGCGCGCGCGCGCGCGCATTCACAAACGCTGGCAAACGCGCAGCCGTCCGTTCACACCCCTGGGCGCTTTGAAGTCTAGATTTCTGCGGGAGAAGGAAGCCGCCTCCGGGCGCGCGGGGGTCATTACGACCCCCAGTTCCGGAATTTTCCCAGACCCCGCGCGCGCTGCTGAGGGGTGAGAGAAAATAGGGACGCTAGGACAATCCGCCCCGGCCACCTCCCCCCAGCCGATTGTCCGCCCCCACCATCACCACGCCCAACCCCCCGACGCGCCCGGACGCGGGGGGCGGCTTCTCACGCGCCCCCGCCCCCGAGTTTGCGGGCAAAGTTTCCCTTGAACTTTCCCGTTTCCCTCTCCCCCCGGGTCAGGGGCCCACGCGTGTCCTCTCCCTCTTCCCGCGCGCACGAAAGCCGCGGGTCTGTCGGTCAGCCGGAGGGTCTGAGGGTCCGGCCGCGCGCGGTCCGCCGCGGGTACTCACCGCGCCCTCGGGCCACGGGGACTCCGCGCCTCGCCCTTCGACCACCCCGGGCAGGGAGCGAGGCACGGAGCGCAGAGCTAGCACTGCTGCCGAATCCCGCTGCCGAGCCCCGCGCCGCGCCGGCTGGAGCCGCCGCCTCCGCCGCCGCCGCCGCCCGCTCTGCACCGGCTCCTCGGCGCTCGGCGGCTTTAACCCCCCCATCCTCCTCCCTCCCTCGCGCGCTCCCTCCCTCCTTCCCTCGCCCATGTGACCGCGGGCGCCCACTCGGCCGCGCGCGCCCTCGCTCCCCTCCCCCTCCCGCCTTGTCTCCCCGCGCCTCCGCGGCCGCGCGCCACGACCCCCTCCCGGCCACTGCCCCCGCGCGCCCCCGCCTTGGCACGCTCCCGCGCCTGGCACGCGCGGACACGCTCACTCCGCTCAGGCCTGTGAGCCCCCACTCCCATTCGACTCGCGCTCGCACGCACCCTCCCCCCGCTGGCACACTCGCCCGCACTGGCACGCGTGGCCCGCTCACATTCGCCCTTTCCTGGGAACGCCCTCCAGACGGCTGTGGCCCCTGTGCTTCTCGCGCAGGGCCGACCGCGGGTCTCAAAAACGCGCGTACACACATACCCGCACCCACTCTGCCGGATCCCCTAGGGACGCTGGGCGCGCCCCCCCTTTCCCCCTCCTCCCAGGTCGCTCATTCACGCTCCCTCTCACTCAGTCTTGGCCAGGTCTCTACTGCTGAACACTCCCGCTTGTTCAGGCCCTGAGTGCCTCGTACCGACACCCTGGCACACCCTGGGCCCATTCTGAGGGTCCAGCCGCCGGCATCTCTGTGAGAGGAGCACAGCCAGAGCCCCCAGGCCCCAATTTGGGTACTGGAGGCCAGCAGTCTCTGCCCCTCCCCTATTCCTGCTGCTCCCAGCAAAGACTACCCTCACAGTCACAAACACACACTCCCCGCGCGGAGGGAAGGGGGCTCTACGCCCCCCTGACCAGGATGGACAGGCTGGGAGCCCAGGCCCTCATATCCCACCAAGTCTCCGGTGACCACAACCACCTTGGCTTTCTTCGCCCCACGGAACCCATGGCCTGGGGAGAAACCTCCGCTGGGATAAACCGGGTAGGGAGGGTGCCCCCTCTATGCCTGGATGGGCAGTTCCAGAATGCTGGGCATGCGCGAGTTTGGCGCTGGAGGTTCACCCCTCGAGTTTTCCTTTCGCAGCCTGGGCCTCTAAGCGTCCAGTGTGCTCACTTCACTTGCCCCCAGGCCTCCAGTCCGGCTACAGCATGCGGGATTAAGGTTAGACAACCCGACCAATTTCTGAAGCCAAGCGAGAGCGGAACAGAAAGGTTGAATGCCAGAAGCGGAGAGCGAGTGACCCACCCCCGTCTCCACCCCATGGATTTTTCACCTGACCTCTGACCCATAATCCCTGCGCCTTGCCCCTCCTGGGAGCCGGT
Source organism: Lutra lutra (assembly GCF_902655055.1). NCBI lineage: Eukaryota > Metazoa > Chordata > Mammalia > Carnivora > Mustelidae > Lutra > Lutra lutra. The sequence continues at coordinate 58,404,524 of NC_062290.1, forward strand.
CCAGGGCTGGGGGCGGGGAGAGGGGAAGGAACTATCTCGCAGTTTCCTTACGCCCTTCCCCAGTAGGCTGCCCAAAGTGCCCGGGCCCTTTCCCAAGAAGTGCCTCAGGGATTCTAGTTGCAAAGGAAAAACCTTCTTCGAGCCACTGCCGGGGCTTTTCACTTTCACTTCCGTGGCTTCAAAAATCCCCTCGGTGCAACCGGTAGGGGTCAGCAGGGGCTGAGGCTCAGAGAGGGCTGGCTGGCGCTTAAAGACACACAGCGAAATAATGGCGCTCAGCTGAGACCCCGTCCATCTCCACTCACAGTAAGCGTCCCCTGGTTGGTCTCTTGGGCCCGCAGCCTCCAGAGTCCCGAGCCACGGACGAGGACGAGATGGTGGGCACCGGGAAAGAGCGGGGGCTGTGCGAAGAAACTGGGAGAAGGAAGGAGGGCCCAGCGCGAAAATAGGCCTGGATGAGGTTGGGTGCTCAAGAGGCCCCGCTCCCCTCGAGGGGCCGAAGGGCGTCGAGATCGGCGGGTCATTGGTGGGCAGACTTGACCTCCAGAGCCTCCAGTGTCCCGGACACTGCCTCCTTCTTGAGAGCAGTGGGGACTTCGCCCCGGACAACATCCCTTCTCCACCGGGGGACTCGGGGGCTGCAGTCAGCGGTGCCGAAGTCCGCGGGTCCCGGGGCAGGGTCTGCGCGGGGCAGCCGGAATCCGGGAGCCGGACATGTCGGTATGTCAGAGGATTAGCGAGGACAAGAGGCGCACGTCGGACCGGATCCCGGCATCCGTTGATCCTCAGCGACTTCCAGGCGCTGCACCCATCGGCCGCTCTCGCTTCCTCGGTGCCGCAGCGACACCTGGCGGGAAGTTAGAGAGGCGCGTAACCCCTAAGTCTGCAGATCTGTTTCAGAGGCAGCGCCCACCTACGGAACAACCTGTGGGTGCGGCCCCTTCGCTTCCGCCGCCCTCCGAAAAGATTCTGCCACCACCCGGGCTGGGGCAACAGATTACTCGTGCGTTTCCGCTCCTGCCGCCTTCAATGCCCTATCTGCCCAGGAGCTTATGAGCTTCCTAAGCCTCTGTTGTTGAACCCTCCCATATCCCAGAGCCGTGGGGGCACAGGCAGGCTTCTTAGGTGGGGCTTAAAAACCCTTGCAGGATCTGGTCGAGTCTCCTCTCAAGCTTTTTAAAATAAATAAATTTATTTATTTATTTATTTATTTATTTATTTATTTTTAAGATTTAATTTTTTTAAAAGATTTTATTTATTTATTTGACAGAGATCACAGAGAAGCAGGCAGAGAGAGAGGAGGAAGCAGGCTCCCCGCTGAGCAGAGAGCCCGACGTGGGGCTCGACCCCAGGACCCTGGGATCATGACCTGAGCCGAAGGCAGAGGCTTTAACCCACTGAGCCACCCAGGCGCCCCGAGATTTAATTTTTTTAAAGTAATCTCTACACCCAAGGTGGGGTTGGAACTCACAACCCTGAGATCAAGAGTCACATGATCTAGGGACTGAGCCAGCCGGGTGCCCCTCCTCTCAAGCTTTATTAGGCACCCCTCTTCCCAGCGGCCCTAGCTCTGCACCAGCCCCCTTCTCCTTCATGGTGCACTTATCCTTAAACTAAACCCCACTTCACTTGATACCCTCCCCCCAGCCCCATCCCATCTTCATCATTCTTCAACATCTGCCTCTCCCTTGAGGGGCAGCAGGAAATAACTCCCTTAGTTCAGAGCTCTCCTGCGAGCAAGTAGTGTAGTTTCCAGATTTGATAACCCTGGAAGGCCTTGGGAAATTGAGGGAAGTTCTCCTTGACCTTGAATTCTTGGAGTTTTACACCTGCCATGAAAGGTGGCTCTATGGCAGGATTTTTGGCTCCACCTTGCTCCACCATGGCACGTGACCTAGCCTGGGACCACCTGTGCCCCTCGCTCCCAGGAATCAACTTGGCCATCCCAGGACTGGGTAGCAAGGACCCTTGCCCCCATTCCTACTGATGTGCCCTCAGGGAAGGAGAGCTTCGAACCCACCTCCTGAGGTCTACATTTTCTAGTGCTCCTTTGGGAAATGATGCTCTTCTAACCAGCCATACCATCAGAAAGCTCCACTGTGGTCACATATCTGGCTACCCAAAGGTACAAATACAAAGAGGCTCTCTGTCTTGCCTTCAAATGCCAAATACACCATCATGTAAAGTCACATACTCAGTCTCAAAGAGTCAAATGTTTATATCCAACCTTACTATGGTCCACTGGGCATCAGGGTCCTCTGCTTGCAACTAGCAGCTAGAGGTCCTAGAAGGGCAGGACTCACCAAATCACACACTTGTACACCATCCCCACACACAGATCTAGCCACACACACAGCCATGCGCTCACTCACACCACGTGTCACAGAGGCACACAGGCATAGGCACACACTGTCAATCACACAAAGTCCCACACTGGGGTTTAGCAGTAGGGGCGGGCTCTGGGAGGCAGTTACGTAAAAGCCCTCATAGCTCCCCCCTCTCACTCCCCCTCACCGCGCCCCCCCTCCCCTGCTTCCTCTCGCAGTGCCAGCGCCCGGGGCGGCTTGGCCGGGGACCGGGAACAGCTCGGCCTCGCGGAGGCTCCAGGCGCCGAGAAACCCGATCCTAACACAGCCCCAGGCCGAGCCAGGGAGGGGGGCCCCTTGAGCACCCCCCCCACACACACTCAGGGTCCAGCCCGGCTCCCCAGGGAGGACTCACCCCTATTCTGGGACAGCACCTTGGGCTCACTTACCACACTCCCATGCTGCAGAGCCCTTTCTGGAATTCTGTTATTTGGACCACTGCCTAAGTGTGCCCTGACCCTTCCAACCTTGGCACCAGAAAAGGGCAAAGATTCCCTAAAGGTAGAGACTAGGAGAGAGCTGCAACTCTAATGGGGAAACCTAAGTATTCAGCCCAAATTGCCCTCAGTTCTCCGGAGTTACCTACACTTCCCTCCTCACTGGGGCCTTCTAAACTACTCTGATAGAAACAGCGCTTTCAGTCCTGCTCCAGGCCCCCCTCAGATTTGCTGCCTACTGATCCCATCGTATTCTACAAGAATTCTAAATTATTTGGATAGACCAAAGCCTCCCCTCCTTTTCTTTGATACCCTTCCTTCCTCCTTAGTTGGAAGTTCTAATGCCAGTCTAACCCCAGTTCCTCCTGTTTTGCTAAGAAGGAAGTTTGGAAGGCAACCTGAGACATTGAGAATGAAATCCCTGAAAGGAGGAAGGATTAAGGTTCAGGAAGCCCCTGAAAGTCAGGAGTCTAAGAGGAGGGAAGAAAATGTCTGTATCTCTCCTCCACCCCCCACCCCCCAAAATAACCTCCACCCTACTCTGAAGCCCAGACTCTATTTTTCAAAATAGCTTTTGAGTATTTGCCTGGGCTGCCCAGGCCCAGGCAGCAAGGGAATTTCCCCCTATGTTCTCTGCTAATGAACAAAACATTTCATGTTGAAATTCCTCCTCTGCCCCCAACCCAGTGTCTCTAGGGCCCCCCAGGCTGACCAAGCAGAGGGATCACTAGGAGTGGAGTAACAGTAGGAGGAAGCCTCCAGAGGAAACATAATTTACATGGGGGTGCATCTTTTTTCATAAATAATTAGAGAGGCTTTTTTTTTTCCCTTTTGGCTAAAATTACCCACTCTTGTGGCAGCTTCCCAGAAAGGGCGGCGGGAGGGCAGCCGGAGCTGTCCCAAGGCCCAGGACATGGCCCCCCTCCCCTGGGCGAGGAGCTTTCCCCAAGTTGTTTTCCTGGTCTCTTCCTCTTGGATGTTTTTTTGATTATTAATCACATTTTCCATCCACAGGCTCAGTCCAGACCCTCTCCCCCTTGGGTCAGGGCTGGACAGAGAGAGGAGGAACAAGCTCCAGAAGGATGAGTTGGGGACAAGATGAGCAGTGACCCCTGATTTGGGCTGACCTGAAAGAAGCTGTGAATGGTATGTCACAGATCACACTCTCGCCATCCTGGTACCCAGTAGCACCTTGATTGGTACAAGCGGAGTAAGTGAATGAACAGGTGTCTAGCTCTCACAGAGCCTAGCTGGCACTGGAAGGCAAAGCCCCTACAGTCAGTCCCCTTATGCTACAGATAGGGCAACAACTCAGAGAGGGGGATTCACCTGACCAGAGTCACACAGCAAGTTAGTGCCAGAGCCAGAACAGGACCCCAGGAATGCTGATGGCCTCCCCTTCATAAGGTAGCCAATAAGTATATATTGAGCATCTACTATATGCCAGGCATTGATCTAAGTGATAGAACAGAGCAGTGAGCCAAACAGACAAAAATCCCCCACCCTGGCAAGGATGTGGGGCAACTAGGAGGCCACACACTGCTGATATGTGTACAAGTTAGTACAACCATTTGGAAACATTGTTTGGCAGGATCTACTAAGCTGAACATAGATATACCCTACCACCTCACAAAGAATGTCCATAGCAGTTTTATTCATAATATTATCAAACTGGAAACAACCCAAACGGATGAAGAGATTATGATGTAGTTAATGGCAATAAAAAAGACCAACAGGAGCTACACGTAACCAAAAATGGATAAAGCTGGCAGATAAGATGTTGAGCAAAGAAAAAAAAGTAACCAGACACAAAAGGGTCCATAATGAATGATTTCATTTGTATAAAGCTCAAGAACAGGGCACCTGGGGGGGCTCAGTTAGTTGAGCATCTGCCTTCAGCTCAGGTCATGATCCCTGGGTCCTGGGATCGAGTCCCACATGGGGCTCCCTGCTCCACAGGGAGCCTGCTTCTCCCTCTGCCTCTGTCTCCCTCTCTCTGTCTTTCATGAATAAATAAATAAAATATTTCTTTAAAAAAAATAACGCTCTAAGAACAGGCAAACTCATTTATGGTGATAGAAGTTGGAATTGCACTTACTTTTATTGGGGTGGGGGGGAATGGCAGTTCCAAGAGTTTAGACCCATGCCTCAAAATTTAAGCTGTACCCTTAAGGTTTGTGTACTTTACTCTTTATTTTTTGTCAAAAAAAAAAAAAGTTTAAACATCCCCTGCCCTCATGGAACTCTCATTCTAGTCAAGGAAGATGGATACTAAACTAAGGCTAGAGCAGGGGCATAGACTTGCAAAACCACAGATGCGATTTTTCAAAATAGGTAAGGATACAATCTGTCCACATGAGAGGGCCATGTCTGACTCAGCCCCCTTGAGCAAGAGGTGACAGCCTAAATGTCACCTAAAAGCAGCGTAGATTAAGCCCTTTTGTCTTCTCCCTTAGTGCCATAGTCTTTTTCCTTATGGTAATTTGTGTGATGTTTAACTACCTAGTTACTTGTGAGCTCCATGAGGGCAGCCCTGTGGCAGCTAGAGCTGGGTCTGGCATAGAAAAGGTGCTCCTAACATTTGAATTAGATTTAAGGAACTATTAAATGAATGAATGAATGAATGAACAAACGAACGAATGAACAAACGATATAAGCAAGCAGGACAACGTTGACCTGGAGGAGTCAAGTCCCAGGGCACAGGAGAGGGAAACTACCTGAACGGGTTACAGCCTCAAGCGGTGGGAAAGGTTTGGTAGGCAGTAAGGGATTAAGCAGAGACCCAGAAGACAGACTGAGACAGCCTGAGTGGCTCAGAGACTTCATCCTGAAGTGCATTTGGTGCTAAGGCCATGCAGGCCTGGAAAGGCAGGACGCAAGTGAGGAACATCACCAGATCTGTGTTTTAGTCTGATCCCTGAGGCTGCTGCTGTTCGGGGTGGTGGGCGAGATGGAAGATAAAGGTGGGACACCCAGGGAACAGGTGTTTGCTGTTACCCTAGGAGGGAGAGCTCTAGCAAAAGCTGGGGCAGGGCCATGGGGCTGAAGAGAGAACAGAGCTTTGAGCGGGGAGAGTGGGCACTCAGATTCATCTCCACCTGCTCCCATGATGGAGGAAACCCTGTGTTGCCCTGTACACAGAGAAGAGATCCCTGGACACTTAGCCCAGCATCTGCTCTTCTAAGGACCCTCCCCACCATGATCCTGGAGTCTGGAATAAGTTTGGGAAAGGAGCAGATGGTCAGGGAGAGAGAAAAGGATCCAGAGAGGATGGGGAGGCAGGGTGGGGAGAGGGACAAGAGAGGACAGAGAAACTAGGAATTAGGACACTGTGTTTGAAGGCTAGAGCAGGGGCATAGACTTGCAAAACCACAGATGCAATTTTTCATTTTGTGTTGTAAAAATTTGCATGAAACGAATTCCAAACGAAGCACAAAGTCCCTCCTACCTTTCCTCCCCTTCCAGTGGGTCTTGATCCCTTTCTCCCACAATCCTTCATGGAGGAGGCTTTTGTCTTCAAAGAACTGCCTCCTTCCAGTGACAGCCCAGAGTCCGACTTCAATCCCCACCACTATAGGGCCGCCTCCCTGATAATGGCACTGGGATTTCCAAATAGGAACATGGCTCCAAGATTGGCTCCCTCTCTTCAGCTCCCACAGCTCCATTTCTAGGCAGCCTGCAATTCTCCGGGGCAAGGGCAGAGGGAAGAAAAGAGGCCCAACTTCTCCCTGCAGTGATTCAGAAGACAGAGGAAAATTCGAGATTTGAAGACCGAATGCCAGAAACACCAAGTCCCAAAGAAACAGACAGAAGCAGATGGGAGTCCAAGAGAGAAAAAATTGAAATAAGTTCAGTTCAACAGACATTTTATTAGCACCTACTGTGTGCCAGGGCCAGAGGGAACATTGTGTACAAAAGCATAGATGACTCCCAGCTTTTTGGCATAAGTGATGGGGAGATGATGGTGCCATTCATTGAGCTGGAGAGAGCTGGGGCTTGACATGTCCGGTCGAAGGGTCTGTGGGATGATGGCCAGCAGGGACAAGGATGGGGAGGACAACACAGAAGGTGAGAGAGGGCTGCCTGGCTGGCAGTGTGATGCTCCCTGCTCAGTAGCTCCCAGTGCCCTCTGTAACTAGCTCTTGGGGGTTGTGTGGGTATTCATCAAAGTCTCAGACTGATCCAGGCACTCTGAGTGAGGTAGGAGATAAAAACATCATGGAGCGGGGAGAGAAAACGAGAGGGAGGGGGAGGGGTGGCGAGCATGGAGGCGAAGCCCTAGGAACCATGACTGAAGAAGACCAGAGGGGCGCCTGGGTGGCTCAGTGGGTTAAGCCGCTGCCTTCGGCTCAGGTCATGATCTCAGGGTCCTGGGATCGAGCCCCGCATCGGGCTCTCTGCTCGGCAGGAAGCCTGCTTCCTCCTCTCTCTCTGCCTGCCTCTCTGCCTGCTTGTGATCTCTCTCTGTCAAATAAATAAATAAAATCTTAAAAAAAAAAAAAAAAAAAAAAAAAAGACCAGAGAGGCTGGGGCGCCTGGGTGGCTCAGTCAGTTGAGCCTCTGACTCTTGAATTCAGCGCCGGTCATGATGTCAGGTCTTGAGATTGAGCCCCACAGTCTCCCTCTGTCCCTCCCTTTGCCCTAGAGCTAGTATGGCATGTGTGCTCTCTCTCTGATAGATAAACAAACAAACAAATAAATAAATCTTTAAAGAATAAAACAAACAAAAAAACAGAGAGGGCAGAGAAAGTGTGGTTGCTTCAGAGACAGAAGAGCAGGAGTCAGGGATGTCACAAGACCAAAAAGGAGGCTGGTGAGGCCAAGAAAGAGCTCTGGGCTTTAGCAGCCAGGACTGGGCTGAGGTCACTAGGACCACGCTGGTGTTAAGGAGCTGGCTGATGTAGCCCTTCCACAGAAGCCTGGGAGCAGAGGGTGGGCCCCTCCTTTCCCAGCCTCCCTGCTGTCCTCAAAGCCCTGCTTGGTCTGGGGGCCTCTCTCAGCCAGACATCGGGAAGAAAAGGTTGGAAAAGCCCCCTCGCCCCCAGCCTCCTATCCCTGAGTCTCTAGTCTCTGGCATTCCCAGGAAGGTCCTGAGCATTCCTCAAGCTTGGGAGCCCTCAACAGCCAGGGAACCCCGGGGACCCTGGGGGTAATTGAAACCAGGGTTAAGACATTAGAAACCATAACGCCAACTCCCCGACTCCCTCAGGATAGTTCCTGGTTTTCTTCTCAACCCTATCCTCCTTGCTGCTGACAGCTCAGCTCTCTGGGCCCCACCAGCTGGGCCATGACCTTCTTCCCCAAACCAACTACGAGGGGCCTCTAACCAGAAGGCACCCAAAACCAGTCCTTAGGGACCTCTTCTCTGTGCTTAGCTAGGCTAAGCCTTCATATTGAAGTATCCCCAAATTCTAATCTTGATCCTTTACTGCAGAACTTATCTTCAGGGACTGACATTAGACAATAGGAAGGGTTTCTCAATAGGGAAAGAGAAAGAGGTAGGAGATGTGGGGCAGGGATGCCTCTACTAGTAGACGCTCAGTAAATCTGTAGGGAAGAAAGAATGAATCTCAAAGTCTGGGTCCCACCAAGGCAAGGTGTTGGCTGGGCCAGATCCGAATCAGGAGCAGGACAGGCTGTACACCAGGCAGGAAGGAGGGTCTGACAAGGAGTTCTGTGGCCTGGAGATCCCTTTCCATCTCTCTCCCTGCTCTGAGGTTTCTGTCTCTCTCTCCTTCTATGTCTCTCTCTGTCACAGTCCTTGTCTCTGATAAAAAGGATGGGAAGTTGTGTGCTTGTTGACCTGTGGGAACGCCCTCCCCTGCCAGCTGCCTGATGACTCCAGGATTCCCAGATTTCCCATGAGCGCTGGTGGGATAATCTGTCCCCACCTCAGTCTCTATATCTGTCTCTTTTCTTGGCTCTTCGGTGAGACTGTAGGGTTCAAATACCTACTCCACCATTTACTGGCTTTGTGACCTCAGGGAAATGACTTCATGTCTCTGTGCTTCAATTACCTCAGGAGTAAGATGGGATCATAATAGTGCCTATTTCCTAAGGCTGTTGTGAAGATTCAATTAAATGAGATAATCCAGTCAAGTGTTGAGCACTAGCCTGGTGGGCACCAGACCCCCCTTCATCTGCTGGCTTCAGCTTTCTCCCCATCAATGTCTTTATGTCTCCTCTGTCTTCCTCCACCTCCCTCTATGTATCTCATCCTCTGTCTCTCCGTCTCTCTCACTCTCCATTTTTCCCCTGATCCCTTTTTCTCTCCCCATATGTGGCTTTGCCAGAAGCCCCCCAGACAGCCTGTTTGACCCTGCTCCAACCCCGTTGGCACAACTGGCCCAGTTGGGTGGGGTGTCCAGGGAGGTTTTTAATTCAAACATGGAATTCCTGACAGCAGGATCACGCCTGGGCCTGAACGTGGGTGAATCACAGTTGGTGGGAAGAGTGATTATGTCTGTGTCCTCTCTGGAGAGACAGGAGAGCTGGGGGCTCAACTTGGCACTCTCTTGGAGCAAGGGGGACTTGCCCTGACTTCTCTGACTGCCCCCACACCTGGGCCCAAGCCAGATCCCCCATGTCTAGTGCCTGTTTGGAGGTAAGGCAACCTGCCCAGAGCCCAGGACTGAAGGGGGAAGCCTTCTACCTCTATGTAGCGTGGCTTACCTGCCCTCAAAACATTCTGGACCACCCTCACCCTGAGTCCTGCCTCGTTTCCCACACCCCATCCCAAACCCTGTATGGAGACATATTGTTTCTCTATCTTTATCTCTGTGTCTCTGTTTCTCCTAACCTTGATCTATGACTTTTGCAGCTGGGTATGCTTTACACCCCCTAATGAGCCCACCAGGGATAGGAAGCTGTGGGATGGAAGAGTCTGTGTTCTTCCACCTGGACCAAAGAGCACATTCTGGGGCGGGGGAGGCAGGGGGAGGATGCAAAAAGTCCAGATGTCATTTCTCTATCACTGTGGATCTGTGAAGACAGAGGCATGGTGTAGAACAGGTGCTCTATAAATAGAAACCCAATGACAGAGGGGCAAACAAAGGACCCTGAATAGGTAATTGGATAGTTAAGGCTGCAACAGACAAGAGCATGGATAGACTGTGGATACATTGCTGCTTGATTTTGTGGCTGAACAAGGAGTCTTCTCTGGGGCCAGGATTGGTCTCAACTAGCCCTAGACACCCCCATACTTGGACCCCAGCCAGACCCCTCACGTCAGCCCTTAGGCAGAGGGCCAGATGGGTGAACCACTAAGACTTACCTCTCAATTGCCTGTTCTCTACACATCATTGCCTCAGGATGCCCACCAGATTCATGGAGTGAGAGATGAGATTACAGATCCAGAGAGAGAGAAACACTAGGTCGGGTCACACAGCAGGCAGAGGCTGGAACAGGAGCCCGCGTGTACCGGCAGCCAGTGTGGGCCTGTCACGGGGATTCTGTGCCAAGGCTGACAGGAACCAGACCTGAAACTGGATTATATGTGGGCAGAGCACTCAGGAAACTTCGAACATGCAGGCAGTCGGGCCGTCAGGCAAGGACGGATATGCAGCTTTCTTTCCTTCCCATCAGACAGAGACAAGAATTGGAATAAGAAGTTCAGAGAGAGAATCAGAGTGAAAGAGAGGGGGGAGAACCTGGAAGAGAGACCAAGAAATAGACACAATTAGAGTCAGACACAAAAATAGAGATGCAGAGAAAAAAAGATGTGAGTCAGAGACATGGAGAAAGGGAGATGCAGGAGGGAGAGCCATGCAATTTAAGACACAAAGATAAGGGAAGACATGAAGTCACAGAGAAATACTGTCTCAGAGTCATAGAGGAACAGTGACATGGAGTCAAATATATACAGACAGGGACAGACAGAACTCAGAGACTGAGAGACAGAAACGAAAAAACAGGAGGGAGAAATAGAGATGGAGATAGAAAGATCAAGGGGGGCAGAGAGATGGAGAGAGAGCAAGGAGACAAAGACAGAGTGAGGCAAAGAAAATGATCAAAACAGCAGGAAAGGGAAAAGCAGGCGATAGAGGAGAGCCTCTTGGTCTCCAGTCTCTCCAGCCTGGCCTCCCCAGGGTTTGGGCCCCCCTTTGCTATTCTTTGGTTTCCATAGCAACAGGGAGGGCAGCACTAAATTTGCATATACATTTACATCCTTTCGGTCTGCATAATTCAACAGGTTTCTGTGCATATTCATGAGACTGTGAATGAAGGTGACTCTCTCAATCCCTGCTCAAAACCTGGCTGTGGTGCCCCCTGCCGGCAGTACATGGTCATGGCTCCAGGCCCAACCTCAAGGGTTAGCCAGACCTTGTTAAAACATTCCCCCCTTTCCCCCCCACACTCCCTTGTACTTTCCTATCTCCAGACCTTTCTTCAGGTGATGCCCCCTGCCTGCCAGAGATGCCCTTCCCTCAGCATCAGTCCTGCCAGAGGTACACATGTACACGTACAAACACATACACACACACATTGGTGGGGTGGGGGGCATGGCAGGGAGTGACAGTTGTGGAGGAGGAGGCCCCTCAGTCACACTTCTGTCTGTTGTTTCTGTCAAAGAAGGAGGTGGGTGAAAGGATCACGCTGAGGGAAGCTGGGATGTATGTGAACTGAAGGCTGACACATCTACCAAAAGAATGGGGATGTAGGAACTGTGGGCCTCACATGGAAACTGACAAGGGACCCTGGTTCCAACCAGAATAACCAGGAGCGCTAAGACAGAGACAAAAGGGGCCTCTGAAACAGAAGGGCTGAGGTGGCTTAAATGGTGGTAAACAGGGTGCCTAGGGCCAAGAACTCTTTCAAAGTGCCAGTCTTTAAAAGCTCTTGTGGACTGGGAGGGGCTTCTCTAAGCCTCCATACATCATTTTGGCTTTACCATCTCTCCCCGGACCCCTACAGAAACCTCCTCACTGCCCTTTCTGACCTGTGCCCCCAAACTACTATCCACACTGGAGCAGCCAGAGCTCTAAGACGTGAATCTGATACGCCACATTTCCTCCTTAAAGCCTTCAGTGACTCTCCATCACCCTCAAGAAAAAATCCAGGCTCCTTGGCCCAGCACTCAGGCCCTTCCTCACATTCCCTGCCTTGAACTTCATGCTCCAGTGATGACCCCTGTGCTCTTCTCACCTCTATGCCTTAGTTCATGCCTGTCCTTAACAAAAATTTTTAAAATTTATTTATTTGAGAGAATGCGAGAGTGAGCATGAGAAGGGAGAGGTCAGAGGGAGAAGCAGACTCCTCGCTGAGCAGGGAGCCCAATGTGGGACTTGATTCTGGGACTCCAGGATCATGACCTGAGCTGAAGGCAGTTGCTTAACCAACTGAGCCACCCAGGCGCCCCAGTTCATGCCTGTCCTTTACCTAGAATGTCCTTTTCACTTTCTACTTCTGGAGCTTTTTCGAGATTCTACACAGGCATCATCTCTTCTTTGAAGCTTTGTCCGTACTGGACGAGGGCCTCTGAACTCTTGAAGTCTAACAAAATTCTCTAATCCCTCTATGTATCATACCAATAATGAAACTACGTATATGGCTATTGGCCTCTTGGGGTGGGAAGTTCTGAAGCCAGTGGCTGCATTTGTCACATTAAGGGTAGCCATTGGCTGTTTGTTGAACAAACAAATAATCTTGGTAAACCTAGACTAACCATCCTGTCTTGAGGCTCCTGGGAACCTCTGCCCAAACCCTGCAACAGGATGGGGCATCCCTTTGTAAATGCTGCCACCTTGTGATCATGTTTAGAAGCGCAGCCAAACATCACCTTCCCAGGGGTAGGACTAAAGTGGGAGTTGGAGGTACCCATCAGAATCAGGCCAAATTCCAAATGGCGGAGGGAGGTGGCGGGGAGGAGTGGTGAGGAGGGACGTCCTTAGGGCGGAGTGCCCAGAGCTTAGAGCTATTGTTCTTTGAACAGTTCTGATGAGTTCCAAGGAGACAGAATGGCTCAGAAGCAGAAAATATCATGGCATGTGGGAAAAGTAAGGCATTAGTGTAGCCAGAGCCCAGGTCCAAGAGCAGTGGGCCAAAGATGAGCTGAGCAATGGCAGTGACTAAGCAAGGGGGTCCTTTAAGACTATCCAGTAAATGGGGGCGCCTGGGTCATGATCTCAGGGTCCTAGGACCGAGCCCCGCAATGGGCTCTCTGCTTGGTGGGGAGCCTGCCTCCCCCTCTCTCTGCCTGCCTCTCTACTTGTGATCTCTCTCTCCTTGTCAAATAAATAAATGAAATCTTAAAAAAAAAAAAAAAAAAGACTATCCAGTGAATGAATTTGGATTTTGTCTTATAATCTGGACATGGGGAGGTTGAGGGAGAATGACAGATCTGGGTATGGCCAAATGCTTGGAGGCTCAATATTCGTTCATTCTTACATTAAATATTTATCAAGCACCTACTATGTAACCAAGCAATGTTCAAGATTCTTAGGTTACATTAATCAACAAAACAAAGATTCCTGCCCTTTCCAAGCTTACATTCTCATCTAGAGGAGACAAGACAATAAACAAAAACACTATTTTAGAGAAGTAAATTAGAAGGCGGGGGGGGGGGGGGGGGGGGGGTAGGGTAAGGGAAATCAAGTACTTGACACGTGGGTGGCTTAGTCAGTTAAGCAACTGACTCTTGGTTTCAGCTCAGGTCATGATCTCCTGGTCCTGGGATTGGGCCCTGTGTTGAGCTCCATACTCAGTGTGGAGTCTGCTTCAGATTCTCGTTTCCTCTGCCTGCTTACTCTTGCTCACACGTGCTCTCTTATTTCTTTTTAAACAAATTAAACCCTTAAAAAAAAAAGTACAGAAGTGCTTGACTGCAATCTTAAATGGATTGGTCAGAAAAGGCCTTGCTGAGGTGACATTTGAGCAAAGGCTTAAAAGAGGAAGGGAGACAGCCAGGCAGGAATCTGGCAGAAGAGCATTCTGAACAAAGGGAACTTGGTTTGAAGGAGAGCTCAGAAGGGTGTAAAGCAAGGAGACCAGTAAGGAGAATGTTCTAAGATAATGAGGGGCACAAAACAAGAGGCCGTGGGAATGGAGAGACACCTAGGAAGCAAAATTGGCAGGACGTGGTGCCTGCTTGCACGGGGAAGGTATATAACACCACCAGTCATATTGTGTTTCTTTTTTTTTTTTTTTAAGATTTTATTTATTTATCTGACAGACAGAGGTCACAAGTAGGCAGAGAGGCAGGCAGAGAGAGAGAGGAGGAAGGAGGCTCCCCGAGGAGCAGAGAACCTGATGCAGAACTCGATCCCAGGACCCTGGGATCATGACCTGAGCCGAAGGCAGAGGCTTAACCCACTGAGCCACCCAGGCGCCCTCATATTGTGTTTCTAAGTCCCCATCCCAAGACTAATAAAATCACCTGACATGACATCTCCAAACCAGGCAAAAAGAATGCTCAGCACATTCCATCTTGGATGACTCCATTGCCCATCCTGATGCCCAACTCCTGCCCCCAACACACTGCCACCCTCCCCAGCCTCTTAATTCTTCAACCTCATCTTCAGTGACTTTCCCTCCAGACCACCCAGCTATCCACTCTGATGGCCACAACGAAGTCCAGTCAGCTCCTAAAACTCTCAAAACCACCTTCTTCCATCTCATCCTTTAGTTAATGTTAAATTATGTCCCTCTATAAAGGATATGTTTAAGTCCTAACCCCAGTACGAGAAAAGGTGACTTTATTTGTAAATAAGATCTTTACAGAGGGAATCAAGTTAAAATGAGTCTATTTGGGTGGGCCCTAATCCAATATGATCAGTTTCCTTATAAAAAGGAGAAAACTGAACATAGAAACAGACACAAGGGAAAAAAGTGTGAAGATGAAAGACTAGAGTCATTTTAGAATGACATCTAAAAGCTAGGAAGGCCAAAGACTGATGACAAATCAGAAATTAGGATGAGTCTAGGGCGCCTGAGTGCTTCAGTTGGTTAAGCGTCTGCCTTGGGCTCAGGTCGTGATCCCAGAGCCCAAAGATGGAGCCCTGCATCTTCGGGCTCCTTGCTCAGCGGGGAGCCTGCTTTTCCCCTTGCCTACCACTCCCCCAGCTTGTGGTCTCTGTCAAATAAAATCTTTTAAAACAAACAAACAAACAAATTAGGACAAGTGAAAGAAGGATTCTCCCATAGTTTTCAAAGAGAAAATGGCCCTGCTGACGCTGACTTGAGACTTCTAGTCTCCCAACACTGTCAGGCAATACATTTCTGTTGTTCTAGGCCACTCTGTGGTACTTTGGTATGACTGCCCTAGGGCAGTGCCCTGTCCTAGTTCTCTCAACTACTCCATTTCATTCCACCCCACCCCAGACATCTTCATGTGGATCTCCAGGACAGTGACTTCTACCCCTTTCTATCTTCACTTGTCTCCTGGCCCACTTTGGATTCCTTGACCCTTCACTACATCTTGCTATTCTCCTCACTATTCTTTCATCATTTCTGCCAGTCTCCACCACAGTCTGGAAGAATGCAACAGTGATTTCTCTGAGTCCTCACCTATCCTATGGATGCTACTGAAGCTCACACACTCTGATAACACTACAAGTTCATGGTCACCAGCCTCACCTGGGCTTTTACCCCTGCCTGGTCATCCTCCTGTACCTCTCTGGTTCTCTCTCCTGCAACAACTATCTCATACCACTTTCCCACCAGCCTCCTCATTCCACTCTCAGCAGCAGAGCTGGATTCCTGCTTCAAGAAGAGATAGAATCCTTCTGAACTCCCTCATATCCCACCTTCACCTCCACACCCTTCCTCATGCACACGCATCTTCAACTCCTTCCCTGGGAACTTACAGGGAGTCCTCTCTCCTGTCCCCTTTGGGAGGCCCATACCTCCATGGTTCTGGCTCCCATTCCCTTTTACCTCTTACAGAGTCTCATTCTGAGTTAACCACAGTCTCTTGCATCTTTCTCTTTCTCTACTAGCTTCTTCCACTAACCTACAAGTAAGCTCAAATTTCTAAGTCATTAAAATAAAAAACTCTCTGTATCCCACATTCCTCTACATTTACCACCTCTCCTCCCATTCACAATCCCACTTCTTGAAAAAGCTATCTCCACTTCCTTACCTTTCATACCAAAGCATAACCTTTCCTAAGAAATTATGGAGGCAGAAGCCACACTGGAGTGGATTAAGAATGTGGGAAGAGGGGCACCTGGGTGGCTCAGTGGGTTAAAGCCTCTGCCTTCAGCTCAGGTCATGATCCCAGGGTCCTGGGATCGAGCCCCGCATTGGCTTCTCTGCTCAGCAGGGAGCCTGCTTCCTCCTCTCTCTGCCTGCTTCTCTGTGATCTCTGCCTGTCAAATAAATGAATAAAATAAAAATAAAAAAAAAAAAAAAAGAATGTGGGAAGAAACTAAATCAGCAGTTACATACAACTCTTATGTCCCTCCAAAGTTGGGTCAAGCTTTCTGGCTCTAAAGGCCTGTCTTCTCTCTGGCTCCCTCCCTATAATTCCTCCTCTAGGTTCCAATAGGGCCCCATAGAAACCCAGGAGGAAAAATACCCCAGAATCACTAATCATCCCTCTCTAAGCTTCTGGCCTATTTCCTGATTCTTGGAACTGCAGATCCTGTTCCTCCCAATTTTGACCCCAGCTATTTCCCTCACACATACCCCTGCCATCATCCTGGAGTTGCCAGGTGGTTCCTCAGTGAGCTGCCCAAATGGGAGCCCCTCCTAGGACTCCGAGGGCTTGTGATACCACCTTACTGAAGCATTCATTCAGTACCAGTCACCATGTTTATTCCACTTGACCATTACACCATGGCTAGAGCAGACTGGATCAGGATAGGATGTTGAGGTATGTAACAACAGTCTTCAAGAGGCTGGCCCTGAAATTCTGGGGACTAGTGACACTCGGAAAGCTGTTCATGGTAGAAAACACCAAGTGATGCTTAGAGAAAAGGCAATATGCAGAAGTTGGGAAGGAGGAAAACCCCGAGTTAGCCACAAAGAGAATAGGGAGAAGTCAGGCAGTTGCTGCTAGCAAGACACCAGAGTGCCTGCCAGAGCTTCTAGGGGTGTGTTAGATGCTCCTTGACCTTCTGTGTTTGAGAGGCCTGGCTGGGGAGCTGCTCAGAGGATTTCACGTCTCTAATATCCCCTGAATCTGCATCACTTGCCTCTCCCTCAGAGTCTTCTCTATTACTCTGGGCAACCTCCCTTGGAAAGCACAGAATGCAGCATTCAAAGCTTGACCACAGCCTTCTGGCCTTATGGTTGGTCCCCTAATCCCTGCCCTAAAGCCCGTATTGAGGCCTTTGTCCTCCATTTCTCCCAACCTCCTAACCCCTCCCACCTAGACTCAGCCAAATATCATTTCACCACTCTCAAATTGCTGGGCCCTCCATGCCACAATGTGAACCCAGAAGAGCCCCAAGTTTGTACTTTCCTGGTGGACACTCAATCTACTGAATACATTGGAGAAGACCTCAAAATCCAGTGGGAGACTCACCTGACTTAACTCTTCACTGAATCTACACTGCCCACAATCCTGCTCTGTTCCTGCAGACTCCTGGCTACCACTGCAATCTTTACCTCTCTCCTCATGCCCCTGCCTTACCATGGTGAATGTAAGAGTCTATGGCCAAGTTGAGACAGAAAAGGAGCAGCAAGTGGTAAAAAGGAAGGATGAAACCTGGAGAGGAGATATAAAATTGAGCTATAGGGTTTTTTTTTTAAGATTTTATTTATTTATTTGACAGAGAGAACAAGTAGGCAGAGAGGCAGGCAGAGAGAGTGGGAAGCAGGCTGAACAGAGCCTGATATGGGGCTCATCCCAGGACCTGAGATCATGACCTGAGCTGAAGGCAGAGGCTTAAACTACTGAGCCACCCAGGCGCCCCAAACTATAGGTTGTTTTTTAAAGTCTATTTATTTAAGTAATCTCTATACCTAACATGGGGCTTGAACTCATGACCCTGAGATCAAGAGCCACACGATATTCCAACTGAGCCAGCCAGGTGCCCCATGAGTTGTTTTTAAGATAGAAAAAAATGTGTTTGTAAGTGGAGTTATTAATAATGATAGCAATTAACATTTATATAACACTATACGCCCAGGTGGTATCTAAGAGTTATATGTGTGTATTTCTACATTTAATCCTCATAACAACCCTATGAGGTAAAAACCACATATATTCTGTGTTATGGATGGGATCACTAAGGCTCAGAGTACTACTTGCCCAAGTTCACAAAGCAGTAACTTACTAGCAAATGGCAGAACTAGGATTCAAATCCAGGTAGTCAGTACTTGAGATCATGACCTTAATCACTACATTGTAAATCACTACCATGTAAAAAATGCTGCAAAAGAAAAATGTCCCTAAATTAGGGGTGGGATGGAAGGGTACAGGGACTCCCCCTTCTTTATTCTCACCTCCACATAGCAGGTCAAGCAGAGGCTCATCAAACAAATGGGCAGAACGTTTATTTCCTAACCCACTCCCTGGATCTCTGTCAGAAGAAAGGACAGAGGCACAGTAGGTAGAATGCCAAGTAAACCCTTCTTAAGCAATCCAGACCCCAGCTGAGACTGCACACCTGTAACTCTTCGTAGCAGTCCCTTTTCACACTCCAGAAAGAAGGGGAAGCAGGACAGGGAGGCCCATTTCTGTGGATTCAGGTCTTGTTGGGGATGTTGAACAGTTACAAGAGGCTTTCCTGAGGCAAAGCCATCTTAGACATTTGTGCGTGGAAAACAGCTTGCTTGGCACACCTTCAGGACCAGGTGTCGCGAACTCTTCTTCGGGGTCGTGGACCACAGCTGGAGCTTGATGTGGGGCCCAGGCCAGGGGGTGCTCCTGGAGGCTGGTAGCCACACTCATTGGGATCCAGGGGGTCCCGGCTGAGCAGTACCCACACTGCAGGTACATGGCGGCGCACCGTGAGGGGATCCAGGCCTGTGTCAGGTGAGACTGGCACCCAGCTGTCCTCGGTCTGCAGGAAGCGCAGCTTAGTAAGCTGATGCAGGCCCGGTACACGCCGCTTGACAATCTCAGCACAGCTGACTGCCTTCCCAGCAGCCCGACCAGAACCTGAGAACACCACATGCCGTGCACCACCACCCTCCAATCGACCCAGTGCCAGCCCCAATAGGTTGCGGATTTTGCTGCCATCTCGGACCCGCATCTCCAGGGTATCAGGAGGTAGCCGCGGCATCGGAGAAGGTGCTGGGAGTTCCACGGAGCCAGCTTTCCGGTAGTGCTCCATTCCACTTGCTGTTGTGTCTGAATTTCACGGTCCACTGCAGGGAAGTGTCAGATGAATGCTGGGCAATACGCCCCAAGCCATCCTCTAACCCCAGCTCTCCAGGAAATGGTCCCACTCCTCATCCCAGACTTCCCAGGAACAGGACTGTATCCCCTCACCCCTGGTTTCTCAGCACAGGTGCCATGCCTACTTTATCCTGGGAAAAGGCAGTATCCCAAATGCCCCATTCTTCTGGACATAGCCATAAGCCTCCCTCCACCGTGCATTCCCTGACACAGGGCCAAATTCATCAAACACTGGGCTCTTTAGGATAGGCCCGGCCCCCTCATCCTAAGCTCCCTAGGACTGGGACTGAGCCTCCTTCACCTTGAGCTCCTTGGGACAGGGCTGTGCCCTTCAACATGGACTTCAAGTACCTCCATTTTTACCTCAACCTGTACTTTCTAATGAAGTTCTTTCCAGTTTATCTTTCTTCCAGTCTTTTTTTTTTTTTTAAAGCTCTACACCCAACGTGGGGCTCCAACTCACAACCCCCAAGATCAAGAGTTGCATGCTCTACTGAGCCAGCAAGGCACCCCTTTAGCTATCTTTTAACTCAGGCAAAAGACCCTGCAAGCAAAGCATCCCCTGATGGGAACCAAAACTACCCCTCAAGCAGTAAGGACTGTGTTAAGGCCAGCAAGATCCTCTTTGGCCCTAAGACAATGAGGACCTGCCTTTTACTGCCCATTGCACCTACAGACTTACTGCTGCCCCACGTTCTCCTTGTATAAACACAGAAGCACTGTCAGCACTTTGAAGACAGTTTTTGAGACAGCACTGAGTCCGCTGTCTTCTCAGTGTTGGATCCACTGAAATAAAGTTCTTTCTTGTTTTATCGACACTCATCTCTCTGCCTTTGGATTTTGTCAGCCGGGAGTGGCACAATCTGTTCTGTTCGGGACCCCCAGAGCCAGGTGCTTTTGCGTCCCCGTGCCCCGGTTACAACCTTGCCGCAGACTTCTGAAAACAAGACTAAGCGCCCCTCACCCACAGCTCTCTAAGACAGGGACAAGGACCCCTCACTCCGCTCGCAGAGGTTCCTACACTCCAAGCTGCCTGGCAAGAGCAAAGAACCCTCCTCCACATGCTCCTCAAACAGAACTGAACCCCTCCCCCATTCCGGGATCCTAAGAATAGGGCCGAGCACCTCTCACCCTGAGATTCCCAGTGTTGATGCTCCCAACCCAGGTCACTCAGAAACTCAAACAGAGGCTTGACGCGGGGCGCTGCGTGGGCTACTCCTAGAGCGGGGTCCACAGCACGGCCCCCTCCACCGCCACGGGCGGTCCAAAGGCCAGTATGCCTCAGACACCAAGGAGCCAGCCTCCGCTCTCCTCCCTGTACATCCAGACACCCGTATCACCGACCCCAAACCCGCCGCGCTCCAGCTCTCACCGCCACGGCTGCGCACACCTCCGGTTCAATATGGAGCCAAGATGGCGCGCACGCCGGGAGCGCGCCGAAGCCGCGGGGCCGCGCACGCCGGGTAGAGGCGGGAGCTGCAGGGCCGTGGCCTACCCGGCTGTAGCCCGCGGTGCCTCAGCGGCAAAACGGAGGATGGGTTGGCCGTCTAGGAGTGAGCTGAGCCAGGGCAGCCTGAGACCATGAACATACAGGCAGTCTCCGCTGTTACGCCCTGGGGAAGGGGTACCCCTACCGGGGCGCAGAAGAGCCCCGCGGAGAGGAGCCACCATCAGAGATTCGCGTCCCAAAGATGGGGAGGATCCGGCCCTGAGAAGATGGCCGGGGGGCGTCACCAGTAGAGCGCATGCAATAGCAAAGGCGAAGCAGTGGGTTTCACTTGACGGGGCAAGAGGTTCCGTTTGAAGTGGCTGCTGCTGCGCGGGGGAGAGCGTTGGTCACCGAGTTCTGAGCTTCGACCTCATCCTGTGGGCATGGCGAGCCACGTTGGCTTTTCATCAGGGGCCAGTCAAACCAGTTTGTGTGCACAGCTCACTCTGGCTGCCGCCAAAGGGGGTGGGAGCGGGGAAACTGGTCTGCAACCGCGGGTGAACAGTCGGCGGGGTGCCGGGGGCGTGCCCACGGAGACTCGTATGGTGCCTAGCGCATAGTAGCTCAAATATTTGTTAAATGATTTAAGAGAATGAAACAGAAATAGCAGTTGGAATAGAGAAAAGTAGATTAAGTTGGGAGATAATAGGAGGTAGGTTTGGTGAGTTGGTGACTGTACTGAGAAGAAGGGAAAAATCTAGGATGACTGCCAAGTTCCCATCTTAGGACATGCTGAATTTGAGATGCTAGAGAAACGGTGCAGGTGGGGTGGCGGGCGGGCAGGCAGCTCTAAAGGGGTTTGGGGCCACAGCGCTCCCTGAGACCACAAGGGGGCAGCAAACACTTGGTGGAGTGAGGCACTAATCTCCATCTCCGCTCCATCAAGCTCCCTCCGTCCCTATCCCAGCCACCCCCACCCCCACCACTCCAAAAACAGCCCATGCCCACCAAAGAGCCCAAAGCCCTGCAACCAAACCTATTCTGGGCTCCTCTTCCCGCTTAACAGCACCAAGTAAGCTTTTAAGAGAGAAACCTCAAGGATCCTGCCTTTGCACATGCTGCTCCCCTGGCTCCCGAATACCCTGCATATCACCTTCCAGGGATGCCTCCCCCATCCCTTTCTCTTTGGTGCTCCAAAGGACCCAGTGCCCAACTGGTGGGATGGGTCTTTTCCTTGATCATCTCTGCAGCTAGTTTGTGCAGGGCAGGGATCACATCCTCCCCACCTAGCATGGTATCTGACATTTGGAGGATACTTGATAAATGTGAGATAAATGAATGCACAAACAAATCTTCCACTCATATTAATAAAATGAGAGTATCTGTGCTGAGAGCTCTACATCCCCCAGAAAGCCAGACCAGGATGAGTATAGCTCCTGGTCCAACCACTAGCAAGGCTGACAATTCTGCCCTCTACCATCCTCATCTTCACCATCATTCCCATCAAAGACCAGGAAGTTGGCACACACCTCCAGTGATTTCTATAGTTTATTGTCACTGGAATAGGACACTGATGTGGGGAAAGGGTGCAAATAGCAAACATCAAGTAGCTAGAGCTCTGACCTCAGAGCCCCACCTGAATGCAGGTAGGCTGAGAATCCAGTAAATACAGAGCTGCCTCTGCCCTGTTACAAAGGCAGTTTAGCACATGGCCCTGGAGCCTGGCTGTCCTGGCCCACCCAGGAATGGGAAGCAGCCATCATTCCTCTGCTGGCTTCACTTGCTTGGCGGCCTCTAGCTGGCAAAGTAGCTCATCCCACTGCACAAACTGCTTGGAGAGAAGCATCGTCTGGTGGCAGGTCAAGGTGAGAACAAGAGCTTGAATGAGGGAGTGGAGAGATCTTCCACCTGCTAAAGGGTTGGGGAGGAGGGGAATAGACAGGGTCATTGGGATGGGGTAAAACAGCCAGAGCTGGAGATGGAACAAAAGGACAGGGCTTTGGGCAGCATTCTTTAGGGGCCTGGCTGAGCAGAAAGGATACAGTCTTGTTGTATTCCTCCAGGAGAGCCTTGGACTCCTCAGTGATCTCCACACACTGGTCCTATGGGGCCAAAATATGACAGAGAAAGGAGATGGATAAAGTCCCCACTTCCCACTCACTTTCCTGCCTTATAAGGGGCCCTCACTCCCCATAAAGCCTAGAAAAGGTAGTGTTTAACCCCAGAGCCAAAAGGAGCAAATTTCTAGCAAGGCACAATCAAGCTCCAAGATGGGTACCTTAACAGCAGTCCTAAGGGGGAGTGGACCACTCATTTAAGGAAATATTCCTGTTAGTTTATAGACATATATATACCTCCTTTCCTGTCCCCTACGTTTGAATCCTCTCTGAACTTTAATCTAAGGCCTGGGAATGGTAAAACAAAACAAAACAGAAAACAGCTCCTCCACTCATAGTCAAGGACACACCATCCCCAGAAATTCTTGGGCACCTCCCATTATCAACCTTCTGGTGTCTCAGAACAGTCCTACTCAGAGGCAAGAGACCTAAGGCAGATGGAAGATAAAGGATAAATCTTCAAGTTTCCCCTGGAGCTGACATGAGCGTAGCCTGAAGCTGCTTCCCCAGGTAGCACGGGTGGGGACTAGGAGCCTCACCACCTCTACTTTCCCTTCCAGTCCTCTCCCCTCCCATACCTGCTGCTGGATGTGGATCTGGGCCAAGCGCTGCAGGCGGGCAGCATGCTCAGGAACGGCTGTAAAACACAACACACACTGCCTGATGATGCTTGTGCCTTCCCCTGGGACTGCTCAATAGTCCATTAGGTCTTCAGCAGGATTAGAGTATTGAGTGGAGAAGCTAAGCAAACGCCAGCCTTCATCGACCACTGCAGCTAAAGGTGGCGGGGCTCCATGCCCACCCATCTTACTCTAGGACCCAGAGGGGGTGAAGATACAGGCTCCTAGGAGAAAACAAGGAGGGGGTCCCCAGAGTTGCCCCATGCCCCCACTCCAGTGCTGTAAGCAGGATGAAGTAAAAAAGCTTTGCCTATCATAGGATTTCTCCCTTTGCTCTCAGCCAGTGGGACCAGGTCTGCCTGGAATAGGGAGCCTGCAGGTGGGTTGAAGATGAATGCCAGGTTCCTATGCTGGACACCTGGAATCCAACACCCAGAGCCTTGGCCACCATGCTGGGCCCTCAGCTTAAGGGCTGTCAGACCCTCAGCAGATAGCTGATCAGGGGTGGGGATAGGGAACTGGGAAAAAATACCTCCAGAGACAGACAAGATGGATATCTGGATTCAATTAAAGTCACTGTCTGCCTGTAAAAACAGGCCCAGGGACTGATCTGGGAAGTGCGGTGGGAAGAATTTACACACATTCACAAGCCTGGCAGGAACTCGGGCTTCACAGCACCATGCAGAACAGATGCTGAGAGTGTGAGGAAGAAGGTAGAAGGAATACCCAGAGTTGGGGGCTGCTGGACTTAAACTAGTGTCCTTAGGTCCAAACTGCCTGAGGTTCTGAAACTGACTCTGCTCTGGCCATTTTAATCCCAATGCAGGTAGCAGGTAGCCCCAGGATGAGGGTAAAGATAAGGAACAGACTTAGCTTGAACCCAGGGCACCTGAGGCACAGGAAAGTCCTAGCCATCCACCCACCTCCCCAAGCAGAATAGTAGAGCTGCAGCCCCAAAGAGGTACCTTTGATGTGAGCACTGTCCAGCATGGGCACCAAAGCCTCCACCTGCTCCAGGAGTGCAATCTGGGATAAGATAAACTGCTCCTCTGAGGCAAAAACAGACAAGGCAGTGAGGTAAGCCTGGGCACTGCTACTTCTATGTGAGGGGCTGAGAACATGGCAGGGGAGATGGCTGAGTCCTGGAGCATGGGGCAGCTACTCTGCCCACTGCCCCTTCTCTAGGTGCATATTCCCCCATTCTGCCCCCACCTCTCCTAGATGCCTCTGGTATGAGCCATCTTGAGCCCAAAGAGCCTCTACATTTCTCCAAATCCCACCTGTCTTAAAAGTCTTAACTCTAGGGGCGCCTGGGTGGCTCAGTGGGTTAAGCCGCTGCCTTCGGCTCGGGTCATGATCTCAGAGTCCTGGGATCGAGCCCCGCATAGGGCTCTCTGCTCAGCAGGGAGCCTGCTTCCTCCTCTCTATCTGCCTGCCTCTCTGCCTGCTTGTGATCTCTCTGTCAAATAAATAAATAAAATCTTAAAAAAAAAAAAAAAAAAGTCTTAACTCTAGGGCCTCTTTAGCCTCCTATTAGCAAACTCAGTAAGTCCCTCTGACACCACAGGAGACAAAGTACTTCAGACTTGGGTCTCCATGCCCAAGGACTCCTGGGATGGTATGAAAGAGGAGACATGCGCCAGACTATCCGGCAGGTTCTGCTCAGTGGCCCTGAGAGGCAGGGACAATTACAAGCTTCTGGAGAGCTAGGGCAGTAACAACAGAGCCCAGTGAGAAGAGCAGGATCTGGACTGGACCTGGCACAGGTGATTTCAATGGCTGCAGTGAGTAGGAAGCACATTCAAGAAGAGATGACTATTATGTCAAATGTTGGGAGGCAAGGATGCTTATCAATTAATAGAGGAAAAAGAAGTCAATTGGCTGAATTGGTGCAAAGAAAGCACAGGAAACAGCTGCATGGGAAGGTAGATCCATAGACTATAGAAGGCTCTGACTGGCAGGCTAAGGAATTAGGATTTTATTCTAGCAAGGAGAGAGATGGAGAAGCTGAGGTTCCAAAGTAGACAAAGTAGCATATTGATGTGTTTGGGGAAGAGGATACTGGATCACATGCATGGAGAGAAAGACTAGGGTCAGGAAGAGGACTTGACTGTAACTATTCATGTATGAGGGGACAGACACTGAGGCAGTGGACAGGGAGGGATGGAGAGGCTGGACTCCATAGTTGGTGTAGGAGAAGATCTCCTGAACTTGGTACCTCAGCCATGGCAATGGTTTAAGGATGTCCTGGTTCACCACCATATACCTCACACCAAGGATGGTCTGGATCACAGCAGATGATCAGTCATTAAACATCTTTTGAATGAATGAACAAACAAAGTACTTGGCAAGCCCTACCTCATGGAGTGGCTGATTAAACTGGGTAGCAGACATTGCCAGGTCTAGAACTATGAAATCCTAGTGCTTTCTCACATGAAAGAAAAATGTTGAAACTCATACCAATATTCTCGCCTCTCCCAAATGCAATGTTCTGCTCCCACCCTTTCCTAGAAGCTCTCCTGTCTAGTGAATGGAAGTGAGGAAGGTTCTGAAGGAAAATCCTAGAGATAGATCACTGATAGAACACTGAAGTAGTTCCCACTATTGCTGGCACTATGGCCTGCAGCTGGCTCAGAATGATACCATACCCAAAGCCTACTAGAGGACTACATGATGACCTCAGGCCTCAGCCCAGAGCTAGGCCAGAATTCCAGACAGCAGATTTCAGAGCTGTATCCATGAGAGAACTGTCAGGGTGGCCATCTCTGTGCCCAGCTTCCCCCACAAACCATAATCCCCAGATGCATGTGCACACATTGTCCAGCGCTACCTGCTAATATGAATTGCAGCTTAGAGGCATCAGGTATGGCAATGCGGTCAATGTATTCAGGATCCAGATATTTGATCAGGTCTTCAACTAGAAAAGAAGCAAGATGGAAAATGGGATGGGGCTGGGGAGTGGGGAATCTGTCTTATGAAGGATATTAGGGGATATTAGAAGGATATCAGTGGTCAACCTTGGGGAGAGCCTTGAGTGGGAAGATGACATCCACAGTGCCCATCAGCAGACCTCCATCAGGCCTCATCTCCCTTTCTCTCCCCTCTGACCACGTCCTGGTTAACCTCAGCCTTTACAGCTGGGAACACAATTGCCTCCACTATTCTGGGGCCCTCACCTTTCCCACTGACCTATCTTCAACAAAGGTGGAAGGTCCCTTGCCCCTTAGTGTCACCAAGACAAGTCAGAGCTTTTTCTAATTTTTAGGTTGCTTGCTTTGACATAGCAAAAAAGTATGGCTAAAAAAAATAAGGTATGGAAAAAAAAAAAATTAGACCCTGAGGCTCTCAGGGTCTAATTTCTTTCCTGCCTTTGAACCTTGCCTATGGAAATCCCATATCTCTCCTCCTTACTCTACCAAGAGGATCTTTGAGGCAGAGTCTTATCCCATAACTTAGGACACTATCATGGGCTTGGAGTTTAAGCAAACACCCCACTTTACCATTTCAGCGAGAAAACATCTTCACATTCTATCCCTATAGGGCAATTCCAGTGACCTACTGGGCTGGAGGGCAAGGACCACATCCCATGAAGCACAGGCATAGGAAGGTCAGGCAGGCCCCCTATGGAATCACTTACTCTTTTTGTACAGAATCTTCACTCTCTCCCTCTTGCTGGCAATGTTCCCCAAAGCCACCTGTACCTTGACTAGGCCATCAGCCACCTGTAAGGGGATTGAAAGTTAATTCCAAGATTCAGCTCTTGACTCAAGGCTTGAAAGAGGTAAAAAACACTCATTCCCTCAGACTCCCAAATCTTGTCCAAACAAAGTAGGCTGGCCCCTTCTTTTGCCTTAAAGGAGATGCAACCCCACCTTCCGGGAATCCTCAGTGTGAAGGGGAAGATAATCATGTAGTCCTTGGGAAGCTTCAAGTCTGATTAGGGAGATAATTAACTATAATTGCATTCATAGGGCATTAGTATATCCTATATATTATATTCCCTGGTTCCTACCTCTCTAGCTGAACCTACCTAGACTTTAGGGGTAGAGGGTGTGGAGTCCCAATATCAAAGTGTTAAACAAAGGGAGAGGCTATAGGAGTGAATGATCTCACCCAGGTTTCTAAAACCTGTATTTTAGAATACAGGATAAGGAATGCCAATATGCAAGGGTCAAATATATGGGGAGGCAAATAGGACTAAGCAGCAACAGCTATAGAGGAAGGAGGAAAATTAGGATTTAGTGTCATAGATGTCAACTGAAGCAAATGTTTTGAGAAATCAGTTCTCAAATGGGGCATAATCTGTTACTGACAACTAATTCCAGAAGAAATGTACAAAAGACATCATTACCTCTGATGCACTTAACGCCAGGGAATGCCTGACACTCCGCCTTCAGTAAAAGATCTTCTCATAGTAAAAAGGAGATGAGGGGGTGGGGGTTGAGAGAACTAAGCTTCACAGTTGTCAAAATCCAGTCACTGGTGTGAAGGAGTCCGGTCCATATCTCAACATCGGGTACCCAATCTCTTCCCCTCCTAGTCCTGGCTCTTTCAGACCTCGCCTCCCATCCCGGGGGCCTTCCTTATCCACCTTTGCTCTGCCTCCTCTGGCGTCCCATGGCTTTCCTTCTGTACAGTATTTAGCAATTAATGACGCAGCGCTCTGTGACGGCCCTTCCACTGCGGACTCCAGCTCTTCATGATACTCTCTCTAGTCAGTTTCTCGAGTGTGTTAGGTCTCCCCAAGTTAGTCCGCGAGGACAGAGGAGGAGTCTTAGTCAGAGTTCACACCGAGCCCATTGCAATTGGTGCTAATAACCCGCAGTGCACGCCATATGAAAATGGACCCCGAGGGTCCGATAAGCTCTGGAAGGAATAAAGGAACCTTTATTATGTCAAAAGCCAGGCTGCGGGAGATGAAACTGGAGTGGTAGCATCCATCCCAAGGACCAGGCCAGTAGACCGCTCTTGCTCTGCCCCAAAAAGAGAGCACTGGAAACCAGATCGCTCACCTTCCGCGAGCCGCGCGGCCCGCCCGACCCGTACACCCAGCGCTCCAGTTCCTCCACACGGGCCTGTAGCCGCTGCACACCGGTCACAGCCGCCATAGCTACTGCCACCCCGCCTCAGCCGGGGATCAACCAGAAGGCGGGACATCCGGCCAAATAGAGAAGGTTGGCTAATCCGAGTGCGTGGGTGAACCACGATACGGGAAGTGTCGTCACGATTCAGCCCTCCGATGCCGGAAGTGACCGACAGGGCCCGTGAAAGATGTCAAAAGCTGTCTGGTTACCTAGGCAACGGTTACCCTAGACAAGTTGTCAAGCCCTACCTTAGCTTCCAGCTTCTGCTGGTCAAGACAAGGTTTTGCCTTTCTTCTAATTCCAGGGTACCGGAAAGGTTTCCCACCCTATTCCTCGAGATTGCCCATATAAATACACCTATTTTTAAAGGATTGATCCTTTCCCATAGATCAGTAGGAGACTCCCTGGGATACCACAATCAAGAGTCTTAGAGGTTCAAGCGATTAAATGTCTTGCCCAAGGCCACCCCACACTCTAGTAGTAGAATCAGGATTTGAACTCAGGCAGTCCGAGTCATGAAATACAGCCCCTCTATTTTCCTTCCTTCCTTCCTTTTTAAAAAAAGATTTTATTTATTTATTTGACAAATCACAAGTAGGGAGAGAGGGGGCTCTCCTGAGCAGAGAGCCCGATGAGGGGGCTCGATCCCGGGACCCTGAGACCATGACCTGAGCCAAAGGCAGAGGCTTAACTTACTGAGCCATCCAGGCACCCCCCGCCCCAGCCCCTCTACTTTCATGGACCTTTGCTGTTCTCTCGTCCCCTCTGAGAACCTCTGGCCTCAACCCCCAGACCCAAAGAAAAAGGAGAGGAGGCACTGGAGAGGGAGGGACTGCAGCTTTATTGTTCAGATATGACCTGAGGGACGACTCCTTCACAACACCCCAACCTAACCCTTCACATGGCTTCTGAAGAGAAGCAGGTATGATTTGAAGAGGTGGGGTCCTAGAGATGACATCGACACAGGGAGGCACATGAGGACATGACTGAGGTTACTGGGGGCAGAACTCTTTGGTAGATGCTGATGCTGTTGGGGTCAGGCAGGGAGGAGATGCTCTCCCTTTACAATGAGGTAGATGTAACATTGAAAGAAAACTCTTTGGCTTCAATCCCACATGGCATCTTGGGGGTGGGGGGGTCATGTCCCAGGGCTGGGTCCTAGAGTGGGCACCCTGAAAGAATCAAGGTGTGGGGGATGTCCCCTCCCCTCCCCTCAGCATTGGAGCTGGGACTCTTAATTCCAAGTGGGAGTTCTCATGGTGAGGTGCTGGAAGGGGGTCCTGTAGGGAGAAGAGGTGCAGGGTTGGTTGGACCCTGGGAAGCTGGCACAGGCTGGCGACGGGCAAAGAGGACACCTGACAAAGGGGTGAGGAGATGGTAGAGGGAAAACACAGGCAGGAAAGGGTGGGCACAGAAACAGAAGAGGAAAACAAAAGTCAGTGTCTTGATTGTTAGAACACCACACACATATCCCTGCCACAAACCAATGAGGACAAACCCCTTAGGTCAGTGGAGACACCTATGCCAATATAGATACCCTCAAACAGGTAAACAAGAAATATTTACACTGATACATAGGCCCATGACAAGGCAGACATCCCATGGTACCCATGCCAGAGAGGTCATGCCTTAGACCCCATGCCATTGTAGACACCACTTTAACCCATGCCATTGTAGCAATCCCCTGACCACCACATTACCCATGCAAGTTTGGATATCCCTGAACCTCATGCTAGCTGAGAAATTCTAAAATCCCCATGCCAGAGCAAATACCCCTGACCTCATGCCAGTATAGACAGCCTGCAGTACCCATACCAGTGTAGACCACCCCGTTGATCTCTAGTGCCATGTTGATACTGCTGATACCACTGCCTGCCAGATTGAGAGGCCCATCCAGCCGCTCTTCTGTCCAGGAGGGGCAGGGAGTCACATTTTGGAGAATCAGGCTTCAGACTTATAAGCTCCCCCCTCCATCCTTATAGACAACCCCCATTCCACTTCTGCCCAACACCTATAATCATACAGTTGTCTATTGAGGGATCTTTCTGCCCCACCTCCAACATCTATGTTCTCCTTCAGTGCACAGACCCCTCCTCACCCCTCAGGGGAACCTTGCCACGGGGCAGGAAACTGGGGGGAACTCCAGGTCGAGGTGGGTCCATGTGCCCCATCAGCACAGCCCTCTTCTCTGGCGGCTCCTCTGGTGCCAACTTCTCCCTTGCAGTTCCCAAAGCCAGGCCCACAGGCAGTGCCAGTCGAGGGGCTGGAATTGCGCTTTCCTCTGGAAGAACAGGTCATTCAACTCTCTGGACCAACCAACTCTGCCTCTGCATTTGGTTCACCTCCCAGGCCTGGGACCAATGGAGGTTACCCAAGCTGAAGCACCAAGTGTGATCCGCCCCGCCCCCGCCCCGCCCCATCCAGAGTCTCAGCCTCGAGGCTCTCAAGCTGGCGAGCCCAAAGGGCCAATATATGCCTAGGTTGGTCCAAGATAATGTGGGGGCTTTCCTTGTTCTTAGTTATTAAATAATACAGGTCACAGGAGGCAAAAACTACATGCAAATAGGAGCCCAAGTTGGACAGGTGTGGAATGGACCTCCTCTAGATAAATGGCCTTTTTCTGAGCTTCAGGCCCACATCGCAGTAACCTGTACCCCAGACCTCCCACGGCTTCATTGACCCCAAACCTCGGTACATCTGAACCTTAGTGATCGGCAAACCCCAGCGCCCTGTCAGTCCTTACTGACCTCATACCTCAATGCCTCCCAGACTTCAGAGTCGCCACATTTTAATGTTCTCTATATTTCAGCACACCCCCTAGGTCTCAGAGACGCCCAAACCTCAGCCCCTCTCCCCTCACACCTTTCTTAATGGGGCTCGGGCTCAGCTGCGCGCAGGCGTGGGCCGGCAGGCCTGAGGCGGAGCCCTGGGCAGGACGGGGGCTGGGCGTAGGCGTCAGCTGGGCGGTGCCCGGAACCGAGAGGTGGCCCGGGGTTCCCCGAGGGGTAGGCCCAGCTAAGCCGTAGAGCGGGGCGGCGGTATAAGCCTGACGACGGCCCTCGCGTCGGTTGCTGTCGATGGCTGCCTGGAGCTCCCCCGGGGAGCTGAGTGCCTGCGTCTCGCACTCGTAGGGGTACAGGTACTTCATGTACCTAGGGACGGACGAACAAGGCAGGGTGGGTGGGAGGCTGGACCCAACTGATCAAGCCCACCACGAAAGTACCCCTGGGCCCTCCACGCTCTGTGGTCCCCTTCCCGCGCCTTCCCCGATACGCTCGCGCGCCTGGCCTCACTGGGTGCGTAGTGTGAAGGCTGCCGACGTGATGGTGGTGGGCAGGCTGAGGCCGCGCGTGACCTCCCGCCACACCTTGCGGTTGATGACTTCCACCAGGCCACCTTTGGCTGTCACCAGACGGAAGAGCGCATACAGGTCCAGCACCTGTTTTGCCATGATGGGCACACGGTTCACTGGCGTCCCTGGTAGGAGGTGGACAGAGAGTCAGGACATTAAGACTGAGATCCTGTCTGCGGACATCCTCAAGGACTGAAGGAGTCAGTTACCTGGGCGAGGCCAGGGTACAGCGCAAGACCTCTGAGAAAAGAGAATAGGGAGGGGTGGGGAGGTGGGATTCCAGGCAGAGTCCACAGAGCCCCCAAGCCCTGCATTGTAGCAGGAAGGACAGGAAACTAGATCAGGGGTCGGCAAACTTCAGTAAAGGTCCAGACGGTAAATATTACAGGCTTTGAGGGTCAAACCTCCTCTATCCGAACGACTCCACTCTGCCATAGATTGAAAGCAGGTATAGAGTATATTTAGAGGAATGGGCCCGGCTGTGTTGCAATAAAAACTTTATTTACAGTCCCTGAAATTCGAATTTCACAGGTCCTGAAATGTCATTCGTCTTTTAATTTTTTCCCACTATTTAAAAATGTAAAAACCATTCTTATCCCGTTGGCAGCTAGATTTGGCCAGCAGGCTTAAGTTTGCCGACCCCTGGGGTAGACTCCTGGGGTAGACCGTAGTAAGGACTTCCTGATAGTGCTGAAGAGCTGGACTCCCCTAAGTAGGGGCCCCAGGATGGCTGCCCGAGACCGGGGGATAGGTGATAGGAGAAGCAGCAGCCCCCAGCTCGGCTCGCCAACTCCGCAGCTCACGCCGCCGCCCCCGCTGGCCAGTCCTGACAAAGGGGCCTGTCTGCGCTGAGCGATGGGCCCCAGTTAATTCCTTACCGATCTCGTCCCCTTCCGCCGCCGCCTTTGGACCCGAACAATTAGCTGCGGCCTGATTAATGGGGGGAAATTATCGGTCCCGCGGGACCTCCTCCCGCAGCAGAGGGAGCGGAGGGAGGCAGGGACCGGAGGGAGGCAGAGCTCCCGGCCTGAGGGTGATGGGAGGGAATGCTGGGACCTGCTCAGACCACCCTACCCCACTTCCCCAGCGGAGGCAGACCTCGAGAATGACTGGGCCTCCCAAGGAAGCAAAAAAGACCTGGGGTCCCACTGATGCTCCCTGGCTAGAAAGGATCCCAAAAGGGGATGCTGGGCCTGCAGTGGGAGCCTGGGGGACTTTGACCAGCAGCTGCACTAAGGGAGGGGGGGTGCAGTGCAGCTAGTTAATTAGTGGCTTATCAGGCCAAGCTCCAAGTGAGTTAATTAGCTTTGTAGAGAGAGATAATGAGTCAGTCTTCCGACCCATGAATCTGGGGAGAAGCCTAAGTGATGGACTGCCGCCCACCCTGATCTCCTGGACCCTTGCATTTTCTTCTAGCTCTGAGATTCCTGGAAAGGAATTCCTCCTCCTCCACAACCCCAAATCACATGGTCCCCAGCCTACCCCTTGGGAAGTCCTTCCTTCAGTCTAATCCCAGTCCTTCCTGCTGTGGAGCACATTGGGTGTCCCCTGCCTAAAGCAAGGGGAAACTGAGGAGAGACAAGGCTGGACAAAGGGCCACTGAAAGAGGAACAAGGCATTCCCAGCCTCCCAATCCTGGGAACCCCCGCAAGCCAACCCCTTACCAGTTCCCCCTCCCACCCTCCCAATTGATCCCACACTCATTAACCTGCCAGTGGGCTGGCCACTAATTAATCCCTGGGTGGAGGAGGGGGGCAAGGTCAGAGGTTAAAGACGCTATTGAGGGCCCAAAGGATAGGTGTTGCCAAGCTCAGGCAGAGAGGACCCAACCTAGGGACTAAACCTTGGGGTCTCCCTTCCTCAAAACTGGTAAGTAGGGGTCCTTCCCTTACATCACCCCACTCACCCCTCTTCTGCATGAAGCTAAACAGGTCATCCAGAAATTCCTTCCTCTTGGGGTCTGCATCAAGCTCGTACAGCTGGGGAAGGACTGAGGTCATTTTTTCAGCTCCATTGGCTTCCCCCCGCCCTCTGGAACCCCAACTCAGGTTATACCCTGAATAAGGGTTCTTAGTGAAAGGGTGAGTAGGGTCTGAAATGTGGACTCCCTGGCATTAGACTCTCTCCCTGTGAGGGTAGGTAGGAGCACTTTTTTCTAATATACGCAGAGACCCTCCACTGGCCAGGCAGGCCCTGGGAAACTCAAACAATTCCTCTGGGGAATAGGGGACTGAGAGGAAGCTTAGGAGGCCCAGCCTGCCCTCCAGGGCATGCACAGAGCCCTAGGGAGGAAGTCAGGCTAGGAGAGTGCATCACATTGAAGAAACTGACAGATGTCTCTGAGGCACTCATTTACTCTTGCTCATTCCTGCAAAGGCTTCTTGCTTTTCACATCTCCATGTATCAAGGCTGGGGACGAAGGGCAAGAGATACCTCTAAACCATTCCTCAGGCAGAGTGGATGCTCAGAAGCTCCTGGATTGAAACTTGGAGCCCCTCAGCCCACCTTCTGGTCTCTTTCCAGGGACAGCGACCTCTCTACTATAGAGGCTGCCACAGAGGTAATGGCCCTGCACCACCCAGGACCTGCGGGGTCAGAACTTGGAAGGCCCAGAGGTCATTCCACATATTTCCAGTCACCTGGAGCCTCATCTCCAGTTTCACCTCCCAAATACCACCCAGGAGAAACAATCCCCAAGAGTAACAGTCATTTACCCAGAATAACAGTCCCTGAGTAACACCAATAGGTAACATTCCATTCCCCAAGAAGAACTCTCAGAATAAAAAAAAAAAAAAAAAACACCCATAAGTAACAAACCCTAGAGTTTCACGTTAGACCTACACTCCCACAAGAACTGAGCCTGAAGTATTAGATGGATACAAACAAATAACACACATGCTCTCCAAGTAATAATTCCCAGAATTACAGCCAGAAGAAACAGTCGCTAGAACCACAGAGCTCTGAATAACTCTTCCAGTTTGACACTAATGCCACAGAGTACTAGGCACAGATGAATACTTCTGGAAAATACCCAAGACCAACATCCTACAAGTAACATTACCAGGACAACACACCTAGAGTCAGAGTCCCTCATAATACCCTCATAGTGACAACCTGAAGCAGTGCCTTAGAATAACAACCAGATGCATTCCACAGAGAGGAAGAACCTCAAATTAAGGCTCTATGAGTAAGATCTTGTCATTCCCAGCTGTGCAGGAGTCCTTTAGTCACACTGCGGCTGTAGTGGCCATCATAGACTAGGAACTGTCACCCACAGACTTCAGGCCAGGGAGAGGTTTGGATGAGGGCAGTGCACCAGGGAAGAGATGAGGGGGCTATCAGCTTGCCAGAGGACTAGCAACCTCCAGCCTGCTTCAAAAGACAGAAATAGGCAGCCCAGGAAACCCAAACTGGTTGCTGGAATATGACCTTGTGACTTGATGTGGGAGAAGGGAGGGTAAGATGGTTCTGGCACTGGAATCCTCATTCCTCAGATCCCGCTCCCTCAAAAGAATTCTGGAAGCTCCTCACCCCTCCCACTTTTCCTTCCAGCCTCACCAAAAGCCTCTAGTCTGTCATGCCTCCATGTTTCTGGGCGTCTCCTGCACCTTTCAGTGTGTGCCTATGCACTTCTTTCCATGTCTCTGGATGTCTGTTTCTCCCTTCCTGTCATTTTCTATTTTTCAGTCTTCCCCCTCTCTCCAAGTCTCTGTGTCTCTGTCTTTCCATCCTGCAGAGGGCAGTGGGGGTGGGTGGGCTAAGAATCCCCTGGTTTTGCCTTTGCCCAGAGAAAGGGGAGAGGGCCTGACATCGAGGGGGTCCTACCTGCTTGAACTGTTCCTCGTAGGTCCATTCATGGGGATGAGGTCCAGGGGGTTGGCTGGAAGGTGAGCTGGGGCCCCGTGTCCCTGGACGGCTCTCCTCGGCTGCCTCCTCCTCTGCCCCGGCTTCCTCCCCTTCCTCATCCTCTTCAGCATCCTCCTCTTCTTCAGTCCCAACCTCCCCCAAGGCCCCGTCAGGGGCCTGCAGGGTCCGGGGGCCAGGCAAAGGAGGTAGTGGTGGTGGCAGTGAGCGTGGGGGGGCCAATGGCCCCACCCCTTGGGCCAGGCGGGCTGCCTGCTGCCTCTGCAGGGCCTCCATTACAGCTTCCAGGCGCAGTCCCCCAGCTGGTGAAGGGGCTGGCACCAGGCGGGGCCCAGAGGAAAGGGCCGCCTGTGGGGGTGGGAATTATGAGTGTTGGGCCCTGCTGCCCCCACAACCCCCAGCACAAGAGGAGCTGGTCACTGTTTCAGGGAAGTGTAAGGGGGCCACAAGAAAAAAAGCAGAAAGATAGCTTTCCCAGAGATCGACAGACAGAGGTAGAAAGAGCAGGAGAGACAAGAAACGAGATCCAAAGAGATGGAAAGGGACATTGACAGAGGACAGGTAGAGACAGCAGATCAGAGAGGGTGACAAGGACCAAGAAACAGAGAGAAGGAGTGGGGAGAGAAGGGGAGAGCAAAAGAGAGATCCAAGGGAGAGACAATGACAGGAGAGGTACAGAAATAGAAATAGAGATGAGACTGAGAGATAATGAGAGATAGAGGCGGGAAGAGACAGAGATATCCAGCAAACACAAGAGCGGAGAGACAGAAGTAGGGAGAGATGAGATTGATAGAGATGCTGGGTAAAGAGGGAAGGTAAGAGACATAGAGAAGCAAGAGATAAATAACAAGACCTGAGTGACAGGCAGTCAGTCCAGAGAGGGACAGGGACAGAGACAGACCTGGAGAGACAGACAAATAGTGAGACAGTGGTTGAGAGGGACCGGGAAATAGCGACGCAGCACGAAGGAGACAGAGACTGAAGAGAGACAAGAGATTAGAAGGAAACAGGGCGAGACAGTAAATAGGGGGAAACAGAGACAGAAGCAAGGAAACAGACGGAGAGACGAGGCAGAGACGCAGAGGACCAGCACTGAGGAGGCGCGGGAACAGAGGGCGGCGGGGACAGAGCCTGGGACCGGGCGGGCTAGGGACCACGACCGCGGGGTCTCGACGCCCGCTCTCTGGCTCCCCACGGCCCGCGGCGCACTCACCAGCCTGGCGCGGCCCGGTGCCCCCGGCGTCTCCACGGCGCTCCCTCTGCTCCGCCCGCCTCTCGGGCAGCCACTTGCTCGGCTCGCTTCCCTGCGCGGGGTCCCCCGCCGTGCGCTCCTGCCGCCGTGCGCTCTTCTGGCCGCGGTGCGCTCACGAGCGGCTCTGCCGGCGCGGCCGCGGGGGCGGGACCCGACAGGGGCAGGGCGGGCGGGGGCGCCGGGGGAGAGGCCCTGGGGGCCTCTGCCGATCCCAGCCCCCCAACAGGTGTTTCCCCCTACGTACTATCAGAAGGGGGGGAGGGGGCGCTGGAGAGCTGCCGGGGATCGTTCAAAGGAGAGTGAGGAGTCTAACACCATTGGACTCTGGACCAGGGCCCCGTCACACCAAGTCGTGCCCCCCAAATCCACACTCAGTGCCTGGCATTCACACACAGATAACCGTGTTCACACTCTGTCACAAGTTCAGGCACATAGCCGCCCTGTCTCACATATCTGGTTACATGGACATTACAGCACCAGTGGCCTGGGCAGGTTGTGATCATGAGGGGGTCTCAATCCGCAAGATGCTAGGTGAATGTGGAGGGCCTGCATAGAGCAAAAGCTTCCCCCTGCCCTGCCCAAGCGCTGTCCCCAACCGCAGGCACGCTGCAGCTTGCACAGTCCGTGCCCACGGTGGTGAAGGCACACATCTGCACTGACACGCAGAGGTCCCTGAACTGCTTCAGCACCCACATCAGCAGGCTACACACGCCACACGCAGATACATTCACACTTTGTTTTTCTTGTTTTGTTTTAAAGCTTTTGTAATCTTCTGTTATGGACATTTTCAAACATATACCCAAGGAGAGTGAATAGTATTATGAACCTCTGGTATCCATCCCACATTTCAACTGTCATTCTTATCATTTTGCCAATCTTCACATGCTTCCTCAACCATTTTGTGTGTGACTCCACAGTTTCTATTTCCAGACCCCTTCAGCCAACTGTTCCAGGCCCACTCTACCTCCAGTGATCCCCCAGAGGCTGAGATTCTTTATCTTATTTGGGGGCACTGAGTGGCAGGCCACGATTTGATTTTTCCTCTGAGAAGCTTGGATACCCCCTCCCTTTCCTAGGCACCCTCATAACTTCTCCAGTTTCTTCCTGTGCCCAATGGGATGGACCTACCAAAAGCATGACAGCCATCCAGAAATGATTCCAAGTGTGTGAGTGAACAACCTGTATCTGTTGGTTTGATACCTGGTTTGAGTATGAAACTCAGCTATGTCAGAGCCAGCACCAGGGACCATCCTCTGACTTCACACCCAGTGAGGCACACTGTTCCCAGGGCCAAGATTCCTCCAGGAGGCAGAAATCCAGGTGTGACTTTGCCTTCCCTCCCCTCCCCTTCCCTCCTCTCAGACCCAGCTTGTCTTGGCCTGGATCACTAGCTCTTCTCACTTCTCTTCTTGTGCTCAGTAACACCTTGCAGGGCTTCTTCTTCTTCTTCTTCTTTTTTTTTTGAAAGATTTTATTTATTTATTTGACACACAGAGAGAGATCACAAGTAGGCAGAGAGGCAGGCAGAGAGAGGGGGAAGCAGGCTCCCCACTGAGCAGAGAGCCCCAGGTGGGGCTCAATCCCAGCACCCTGAGATCATGACCTGAGTTGAAGGCAGAGGCTTAACCCAGTGAGCCACCCAGGTGACCCACCTTGCCACTCTTCTTGTCCTCTAACCTCCACCCTTGTCCCTCGCCCAGGTTCCACTGCAGCACTAAGTCCTTGTTCTCTTTGACCCATCCATGGTCATACTGAAACTCAGTACTGCTCACACCTTTGGCTCACTCCAGTGTCCTCCTGCTTACATTTCAGACCTGACAGCCAGACAACCCTAACCTCCAAAGAAGCAGCCTTGGTGATCCAACTGCCTTCAGTACTAATGCCTGCTCCCCATAGCTTTGTGTGGTGTGAGTTCTCCTAAAGAGTCCTGCTCCCTCTTCCAGACCCAGAGGGGAGAATCTGAAGGTGCAGAAGCTGGCAGACATGTCCTAGGGGCTCCTGGGGAATGAGGACAGAGGGTAGAGCTCTGAAGAACTCCTGTGCCCACCCTGCTCCCCTTAAACTCTACCCCATACCCAAACCCCTGCTCTGAGAAGAGGGAGTACCTGGAGAGAGAGATGGTTAAGATTTTCTTGGAAAGATAGAAACTAGCTTAGGGAAATTCCATTTCTGAGAGTTTGGAGACTGCTTTGCAGAGGGCGGAAGAGGACAGGGGCAAGGGATTGGGCAACTACTCCCAAAAGGAAGGAAATCAATCTTCAATCAAGCATAGTAAACCTGTCCTTGGGGTCTGGGCCAGGAGGGCTACAACTGAGAAGGACTGAGAGTAAGCAATAAGCATTATCTCTCTCTTCATCTGTAAAGAGGAGAGGCTGTCTCTTACACCCTCACTGAACTCCCATCTGATCCTAAACCACCTCACAGAGACAAAGACAGACAGATAGACATAGACCTCCATTCATCCAACACATATTTACTGAGCACCTTTATGCTAGATGCTGTTGGACATGGGAATAAATAAAACATATTATAATGGTATAATTCCATTGGGGGAAATACACAGTATATCAGATGGCAATAATTAAAATGGGGAAAAATAAATCTGGGTTGAGGGGAATAGAAAGGGAAGGATACATGCTACCCATTACATTGTAACAAACTACACTTACACTTGGCAAGCTTAAAACAACATTTTCACAATTCAGTGGATCAGGAATTTGAGAGTGGCGTAGCTGGGTGGTTCTGGCTCACTTCTCATGAGGTTGTAGTGCAAATGCTGGCTGTAGCTACAGCTCCATGAAGGCTAGACTGGAATTGGAGGATCCACCTCCAGGATGGCTCACTCACATGGCTGTGGGTGGGAAGCTGTTCTCCCTGATGGACCTCTCCAGAGGACAGGGCCTTGTGCCTCAGTGTCTTCCTAACATGGAGTTGGTTCCCCCAGATTGACCCAAGAGAGACTAAAGAGGCAGCAATGCTTTTTTATGGGCTAATCCTGGAAATCACAGTCACTTCTGACATGTATTTGTTAAAATTACATAACTAAGTCCAGGCCATATTCAAGGGGAAGGGAATTAGTCTTCACCTCTTAAAGGGAGGAGTATTAAAAATTTTAAAAATTTTATGGAGAAAAGGAAACTTGAGTGTTTTATGAGGAATTAACTGCATCAAATGAAAGTTAAGAAATACCCATTGGGGGCGCCTGGGTGGCTCAGTGGGTTAAGCCTCTGCCTTCAGCTCAGGTCATGATCTCAGGGTCCTGGGATCGAGTCCCGCATGGGGCTCTCTGCTCAGCAGGGAGCCTGCTTCCCTCTCTCTCTGCCTGCCTCTCTGCCTACTTGTGATCTCTCTCTGTCAAATAAACAAATAAAATCTTTAAAAATAAAGAAAGAAAGAAAATCTTAAAAAAAAAAAAAAAAAAAGAAATACCCATTGGGGGCGCCTGGGTGGCTCAGTGGGTTAAGCCGCTGCCTTCGGCTCAGGTCATGATCCCAGGTCCTGGGTTCGAGCCCCACATCGGGCTTTCTGCTCAGCGGGGAGCCTGCTTCCTCCTGTCTCTCTGCCTGCCTCTCTGCTTACTTGTGATTTCTCTGTCAAATAAATAAATAAAATCTTTGGAAAAAAAAAAAAAAG
Organism: Lutra lutra; assembly: GCF_902655055.1. Classification (NCBI taxonomy): domain Eukaryota; kingdom Metazoa; phylum Chordata; class Mammalia; order Carnivora; family Mustelidae; genus Lutra; species Lutra lutra. The sequence continues at coordinate 58,444,966 of NC_062290.1, forward strand.
AAATACCCATTGGACCTCGCAACTCAGATAGGGAGGAGTCTGGGAGCCTAGCCCCATGTGGAAAAGAGGAAAGAGGACAAGCGGAGCTAGGGCATTCCTGATAGATGTGGTCTCTGAGCTGAGGCAGAGCTGGGTTACAGGATGGAGAAATCCTTAGAGGAATGGCTTTGCAACCCAGTGGAGAAGCCCCAGCCAAGACCTGTCACAGCCAACACGGTTGTGGTAGTGAGAATGGCCGTCTTGCCTGGGCCTCACATTCACTGAGGTACAAACCGAAACTTTTGATAGTTTCCAAGTGATTTTACATGTAGTCTTTTGTGTTGTTGTTCATTAGAATGTTGTTTGGGGATGCCTGAGTGGGTCAGTTGGGTGTCTGTCTTCGGCTCATAATTCCAGAGTCTTGGATCTAGTCCAACACTGGGCTCCTTGCTCAGTGGGGACTCTACTTCTCCCTTTGCTTGCTGCTCTCTCAAAAAATTGTATATAATGTTAAGTTTGTATATAAAAACGGAGTATTTTGGGGGCACCTGGGTGGCTCAGTTGGTTAAGCGTCTTCCTTGGGCTCAGGTTGTATCTCAGGGTCCTGGGATCAAGCCCCATTTCAGGCTCTGTGCTCAATGGGGAGTCTGCTTTTCCCTCTCTCTGACCCTCCCCACCACTAGTGCTCGCTCTCCATCTCAAATAAAATCTTTTTAAAAATTGTGTATTTTTATAACCAGTTTCCTTCTCTTCTTAATATAGCAGGAGGCGTAAGAAGTGACAGTAGCCTGGCTCTTACTCAACCTCAGAACAAGGCCAGGAGGAAGGTGAGGCCAGCCAGATGCCACGGCGCAAAATTTAAGAGGTCAACGGTGGTGTACCTGGGAGTGACAGCACCTTAGGCACCTCTTTTGCCCCACCCTAGCACCAGGACACCTCGGAAACCACCAGGTAGTATTCTTGCTCTCCACCCCTGGGGGTTTCTACAAAGTCAGGTGTCCTAGAAAAGAAAGACTGGAGAGGAAGAACTCCTACTCTGGGTGGGCATTATTGTCCTTGAAAACAGAAAAATGATTTTGCCTCCTTCAGCTCAAAAGTGGGTATACATTGCCACCCAGTGGCCATCCAGGGTTGAAGTCCCAGGACTATTTGCAGAATGGCACAGGCAGAGGTTAAGGCAAGAAGACACACACTATCTCACCCAGCCCTTAATTTCTTCACATTATCAGGTTTTCCTGCTGCTGAGACACACAAAGAAGTGAAACTGTTCAACAGGTCTTTATTAACAGAGACAGATGGACAGACAGTGCACCAAAGGCAGTGTCTGAAAGCTGTGATGGGGGGCATATGTATGCAGGCCTTCTCTAGGCAAGGGATGGCTCCCTGGACCTAGGCTAACCTCTCTAGGTCCCCTGCCCAGCAGTGGGTCCTGAGCTGAGGCCAGCTTCCCCATCATACTCCTGAGGGATGAATGGGGTTGGGGGCAGGGTCTTTCAGGATAAGAGGACCCTGACCTCAGCATTCTCCATTCTTACGGTTCCCCAGTTGACTTGGTTGCTGGGAGAGTGGGGTACAGGCCACAAGAGCACTTGCATAGCAGGGGAAGAGAAATGGGGGTAAGGCATATGGTGAGGACAGGGAGATGATGGGGGCCGCCACAGGCAACCCTTCATCTTCCTCCCCCCTCAACTGCTGCTGGATTGAGGGGTCAGGCCCAGACAAGAGTGTAATACCCACACCCATCCCTAATTCCAGAGCCCTGACTGCTGGCAAGGAAGCTCTGAAAGGCCTGAGTTATTGAGTCAAGCCTATAGTATGTGTGTCTGAATATGACTGGCCCCCTGGGTATGTGTGGGGCTCCCTCTCTGGGCAGGTGTGAATGCATGATGCTGCTGTACACATGGGACTGTATCTGCATGTATGACCCATATGTTCCCATGAGTCTATGTTTGTTTGTATAAGCATGTATGTCCCTGCTCGTACACCAGGAACTGGAATAGTTGCATGTTGTGAATATGTCCCTGTCTTTTCACGTGAGCTCCAGAAAGAGGATGTATGCGGGCCTGCCCGCTCCTTTCTATCCACAGGTCCTCCTTCAGGCCTGGCTGGTCAGGGGTCCTGGCCGAAGAGGTAGGTGGTAAACTCAAGCTGGAGGCCCCGGGCATAGGCGCGAAGAGTATAGAAGAGTGTGAGGAAGTCCTGGGTGCTGAAGATCGTGTCAGCCAGCGTGAAGGCCAGGGTGGATGGGATGACACCCCGACCATACTCCACCATCCATGTGTTTGGCCCCCATTCCACAGCCGTTGCCTCACCAGGCCCATGCACCACGGTCTCTCCTGGGGAACAGGGAGCATGCACATAAGAAGCCTAGCCCTGTCCTTCCATTGCTGCCACCTCCGTAGCCCACGGGCTATCTAGGGGCAGGGAACAGAGTAGGATCTTCAGGGAAAGAAAAGGCCTTACCTCACTGGCCTTGTCGCCCATCTGGAAGAGTAAGAAGCCAAGATAGCCACTCCTAAGTTTTCCTCTGTGCCACCACCTGGCTCACGTCCTCTTTGGGGGGAAGCCAGGGAGGGCCACCTCACCAGGCCATGGGCCACTGTATGGGAGTCCTGGAAGTCTGCATTCCCAAACCTCACTCATGTCAGGCAGAAATTTAGCTAAACTTGGGCTGGGCCTGTTAGATAGGGAGGGAGTGATAATAAGACTCGTGTGGCTTTCTGAGAAATGCCGCTGTCATATGTCATGCCTGTTAACACTCAACCTCAAACTTATATAGAAGTCCAAAGCTCTACTTTTTATGTAAAATGTTTTAACCACAGAAACAAAGACGACGATAATCTGTCTTGTCTTTGGAGGTATGAGAACATATCTGATTACCCAACTGTCTCCCCAACAACTGCTGGAATGTTGGATGAACAGAACAGTGTCTTAACAGGAAGCTGTTCTGTTCTGTTTCCTTTTGACAGTGGGAAGCAACAGGGGCACTTGGACCTGCTTCAACCGAGGACCTGTGGCATACCCGCGGGCGGTAAGGGAACCAGAGAAGAGCCCCCAACCCACCCCCCCTTCCATGATATGGCTCTCCTCCAACTATGGGCACCCCAGAACTAACGAACCCACATGACAGAGCCCCCCTACCCACCTGGGTAGAAGACCTCACTTTTGGTAGTGCCCTCTCTCCACTGGTGGAAGGTGCCAGAGATGATGGTGTCCGAGATCTCAGCCCAATAGCGTCCTGAGGGACAATCAGATGAACACCGAAGATCAGGGTATCAGCGCCAATACATGGCTTGGCCAAACATCAGAAAGGAAGGCATGAGCCCCTGCACAGCCCCAGCCTCCCAGTTAGGCCCGCCGCCAGCACTGACCCGAGTGGCCGCGAGAGCCTAGGGCGGTGCCGAAGAGCAGCACGTACTCGGACAGTGAGGCGTGCAAAAGGCACATGGCGCCCATCCAGCCGCCCGCGTTTACGAACACCCACTGCAGCTCCTCGTCGGGCAACACGTGGCCTGGGTGCAGCCGCCGTAGTTCCACGATCAGCCGAGAGAAGGCCAGCTCGTGGTCCAGCCCTGGCGGGGTCAGAGGAACAACAGAGTCAGAGCCAGAACCACTCCGAACTGGAAAGGCGCTTCTGAAACTCTCAGCTCAGCTCGGACCTCCCCAGGCCCCTGCCCTCCACCCGCTCACTCGCCGGGTCATCCGTCCGCTCACCCGCGTACTGCCTGGCCAGCTGCGCGATCTCTTCGTGCTGGAAGACGAAGCTTTGCGTGCCCAGCCAGAGCCGGACCACCTGGGCCAGCACAGCCGCGGCAGCCAGGAGCAGCGCGGCCCACACCCACCGCCGGCCCAGTGTCCACTGCATCCCGGAGGGCGGCCTGGCACAGAAAAGCGAAGGACCGAACTGAGGCCTGAGCTGTGACTCCCACTTCCTCCAAACCTGCGGAGCGCAGTCCACTACCGTTCCCCCGCCACCGCCGTGGTACGGCTTGCCTTGGCCAATCAGAACAGTCCGGGCACCCGGGTACCGCCCCTCGGGTTGAACCATTTCTTCTCGGGAAGCGGGGAGCGCGAAGGGGTGGGGCGGAGCCTCGCGCGTGATGCGAAGGGGCGAGGCTAAGCCTTCCCAGCGGCCGTGTTTAGGGGCTACAGGCGGGGTCGCTTGCCAAACCAGGTGTGGGTGGGGCTAGGTGGCCGTGACACTCAGAATGGACTGGCCTGTTTGGGCTCCCAGGTGAATAAGGCGAGCCCGGAAGTAGAGCCTCCTGGGACTTGTGATTGTCACCTTTGCTAGCACAGAAAGTAGGAGAAGGCGCTTTTGCCTGGGAATGTTACGGAAGGCTTTCCGGAGGCGGTGACGCCTGAGCTCTGTATTTAAGGGAAATGGGGAAGGCATTCTACGAATGAGGCCTATTCCAAGAACAAAGACACCGTGAAGAGACAGCATGGGGGGTTTTTTGGAGCCTACGATTCATTCTTTGTTTTGAAGCACAAAATGTGAGAGGAGGGCATTGTAAACCAACAGGGTTACAGGGAGGGAAATGATAAAGGAAGAGGAGCAAAGGAGAAAAAAGGCAGCAAAGTGCAGTGATTAAGAAAGAAACTCTGGAGGGGCGCCTGGATGGCTCGGTGTGTTAAGCCTCTGCCTTTGGCTCAGGTCATGATCTCAGGATCCTGGGATCCATCGCTGCCTCAGGCTCCCTGTTTGGCAGGAAGCCTGCTTCCCCCACTCTCTGCCTGACTCTCTGCCTACTTGTGATCTCTGTCTGTCAAATACATAAATCTTAAAAAAAAAGAAAGAAAGAAAGAAAGAAAAGAGACTGGACTGGAGCTGGACTGGGTTAATAAGCCTGGCTCTGGCCACCTACTAGTTGTGTGATCTTGGTAAGTTATTTAAACCCTGTGACTCAGTTTTCTCATCTGTGAAATGGGATGAATAAAAGTACCTACCTCATAGTACATACCTTTGTTGTGATGAAGCTTAAATGACTTAATATTTATAAGGCAATTAGTGCCTGGCAAGTGGTGACATATGTGTTTGTTTTATAACTAAAACACAAAGGTGAAGAGAACTGGAAGAGCATAGCATCATACATGATTGTGATGGAATGAAGGGTCAACACAAATGTAGTTGAGAGTTCTGATAAAATGATGGGAAATGGTCAGTAGGTTTCTTAGTAGGGACATGTAGCACAGATGATGATATACATTCACAAATCTATTTCCTTTTGTTCTTGGGCAGTCAGATTACATTCCACAGTACACTCTGTAGTTGATGAGGCCATATGATTGTGTTCTGGCCAATGAAGTATAGCCAGAAACCATGTATGCCACTTTCAGATCTGGCTCCTAAAACCTGTGAAATTCTTTACATTTTCATTCTTTTCTCATTTATTATCTTAATTACAGAGAATTAAGTAGTGGCGAATTCTGAATGCTGCTTTCCCTATCCCCCCACAATGGACTGTGTTGCTCAGCCACTGAGTTTGGGGGGTGGGGTGTCATTTGCTACAGCAGCTAAGATTACTTAATCTAATACAGACCACTAGACATGTTACAGTGTATTGTACAGGTAAGAGTAAAGGCTGGGAAGATGGACTATTTTTTGAGAAACTTGGCCAAGAAGGTTAAGGTAAAGAAGGGATTATCTAGAGGAGACTGCATGATGGTGGAAACATTTTTTTTAAAGATTTTTTTTAAAAGATTACTTATTTCTTTATTTGACAGATAGAGATCACATAGGCAGAGAGGCAGGCAGAGAGAGAGAGAGGAGGAAGCAGGGTCCCGCTGAACAGAGAGCTGTAAGGGCCTATTTAGCCAGAGCAATGCCATCCAGTTAAACAGTGATTTTGTTGTTTATGCAGTAAATCTTAAACTGTCCCTGCCCCCTCTCTCCCCAGGGGACCTACTTAAAAACAAGTCCCCGAAACCAGTCCCAGGTAACAAAGCCCAAATACAAGGGTGGGTCAGGCCAGGTGGAGGTATTCAATCAGTGGGGGCGCGTCCTGTCTCCCTAGCTACCAAGGAGTATGGGCCCCGCCTTTTTGGGCACCTTTTGGGTACCAATTCTGACCAAGTTGATAGGCTAGTTCAAATATCTACTATAGGGTAAATTGTAATTTAACTGGTCACTTAGTGTGACCTAGCAGGACTGTGCAGCTTTCTCTGTGTTACAATCTCATTGGCCACCTGTGCATGGCTGGGCCCAACCACATGGCCTTTGCCCTTAAAAGCTAGTCTGTAAGACAGAGAGAGGTCGCCTCTTTGCAAGAGACAGCCCTGGCTGGTCAGTTTGATTCTCGATGCTTGGCGCGAAATAAAGCTTTACTTGACCTTCACTTTGTATCAGTCTCGCTCCTTTGACCATGGACTCAACAGAGCCCGATGTGGGGCTCGATCCCAGAACCCCAGGATCATGACCCGAGACGAAGGCAGAGGCTTTAACCCACTGAGCTACCCAGGCACCCCTATGGTGGAAACATTTTTTTTATTGGCTCTGGCTTCTGTGACACTCCTGAGCTGATCATTCTCATAAGAACCCTGAGGACCAGGGGCTAACCCCAAAATCTGGCCTCTGCGCCCCTGTTTAGGCAGAACTCTCTGGGACTGTTTAGGTCTGCAGTTTCCCTGGTCTTTCAGAAGGCTTCTCTAGCACAAACTGTTTTATAAAAAAATTAGTCACAGCCATATTTAGATATTACAAAACAAAATTCAACCAAGTAAATCTGAAGACCTAATTGGCTTTCTTAAACAATTCGTGAATCAGGCGGCACCCCATCTAGCAAGTAGAAGGGAGCTCCAAAGAGGAGGTATATAAAGTGGAAGGTTTTATTTTTATTTCTTAAAGATTTATTTATTTTGAGGAGTGCTTGGATAGCTCAGTTGTTGAGCATCTGCCTTCAGCTCAGGTCATGATCCCAGGGTCCTGGGATCAAGCCCTGCATCGGGCTCCCTGCTCGCCAGGAAGCCTGCTTCTCCCTCTCCCACTCCCCCTGCTTGTGTTCTCTCTCTTGCTGTCTCTGCCAAATAAATAAATAAATAAAATTTTAAAAAAGTTTAAAAATATTTATTTTGAGAGAGAGGGAGAGCATGCCCCTGTGCACGGAATGGGGAGTGGCAGAGGAAGAGGGAGAGAATTTCCAGCACACTCCCGGCTGAGTGGGGTGCTGACTCAGGGCTCTATCTCAAGATAGACCTTGCGACCTGAGCCAGAATCAAGAGTCAGACAGTTAAGGTACCCCGGAAGTGGAAGTTTTTTTTTTTTTTTAAAGGAAGAAGTCTGGGACAAGAAGATTTGAAAGAGAAAAGGATTGGTCCAGTCCTGTTCCTTTTGCCTTAAGGGGAAAAGCAGGGACTCTTATTATGCAGATTACCTTGTCTTCCTTTGCGGGAGAGGGCCCAGGTAGGGAATCATTGGTGCTAATCGGAAAATTCTGATTGACCAGGGAAGACAACATTGCTGGGGAAGTTGAAACCACAGTTGGATGAGGCATTAAGCCCCTGTTTGAAAACTTGTCATATGTGACGTCAGTTTGGGCCTATAGTGTTTTTTTTTAAGATTTTATTTATTTACTTGACACAGAGAGAGAGATCACAAGCAGGCAGAGAGGCAGACAGAGAGAGAGGGGGGAAGCAGGCTCCCTGCTGAGCAGAGAGTCCGATGGGGGACTTGATCCTAGGACCCTGGGATCATGACCTGAGCTGAAGGCAGAGGCTTAACCCACTGAGCCACCCAGGTGCCCCTATAGTGTTCTTTTTAACAACATTGTAGAAGAGATCTTGGAGGAGAAGGGCTCTGTAGGCCCATCTCAACCATTGTACTCTTCCCCCAAAAAGTGATCTTGGGGAGATAGAAGAGAAGTTTGGAAATTTTCCTGAAGAGATGTTTCTGAAGGGGGTGAGGAGTTAGCTGGCATTGATGAGGGAGCAGAAGGCAAGCAAGGACAAAGCACAAGCTGACACCACAAGCAAGCCCCTTCCCCCTACACAGGGGGCAATGTGACATTTGTGGGACAAGTGTGACATTCCTCAGGACCCGCTGGCTGCCGGAAAGCTAAGGAAAGGAAAAACAAATGCTTAACTTACAGAGATCACAGTCCAACTAGACAGCTGCCTCCCTCAATTTACAAATGTTTTAGTGATATTTGCAAGAAAAAAACATTCTTATCAATAACCCAACTTCCAGAACTAAGCTCCCAACTATCTTCAGGTTAATGCTTTACTAGAGGACAGAGCCTCCAATCTCTAGAAGATCCTCTTTACCATATGAAAGTTTTAACCACCCCCCACCCCGCACCTGGGTGGCTCAGTCATTAAGCGTCTGCCTTTGGCTCGGTTCATAATCCCAGGGTTCTGGGGTTGAGCCCCACATTGGACTCCCTGCTCTGCAGGAGCCCTGCTTCTCCCTCTGCCACTCACCCTGCTTGTGTTCCCTCTCTCACTGTGTCTCTCTCTGTCAAATGAATAAATAAATAAAATCTTTGAGAAAACAAAACCAAAAAAACCCTTTTTCCTTACCCCAACTCCCAAGTATATAATCAACCACTCCTCACAACTCTGGTGCAGCCCCTCTTTCTGTCCAGGGTCCTGTCCCTTTGCTTTAATAAAATCACCTTTTTGCACCAAAGACGTCTTAAAAATTCCTTCTTGGCCATGGGCTCTGGACCTCACCTACATTCAAAACTACATCATCACAATCCAAGAAGTGGCACCAAAGCACTGGTGTTCTTGGGAAAATGGGGCTGCCTCCAAAATCTAGTCACTCCCAACAACAAAGATGGCTGAGAGAGGAGGAAAACAAATCTATCTCAGCTCCCCTCACCTCCACTCCAAAGAATGAAAAGCCAGTGGTATATGTAAAAGCCTCATTTCTCAGTTCTCTGCCCCCTACCTAGTAGCCTCTTTAGATTCCAGTCTGAGGACCTAGGGCAGAGATTAGGTCAATGACCAAAGACCCAGTTTTTGCATCTGAGCTGCAAAACACTGGGTTGGCCTGGCCTGGGTTGGGGGAAGGGGCCTCCCTGCTACTGTGGGGTTCCTAGCTCACTAGGTTTCTGTCTTGAGTCTCACTGAAATCTCAGAGGCATTTTAGAGCAATGAGAAGAGCCTGGAAACCTGGGTTCAAATCTTAGCTAGGCCACTAATCCTCTGGCTGACCTTAGGCTTCTGTTCTTCACTGTGGAATATGGGGGAGGTTGAAACAATATTTAGATGTCTTTTTAAAAGTGTCGGGGGGGGGGATTAATTTGGATTTTAACCTAGTGTAAAGGAAACACCCCTGATCCCACCTAGGTGGTGGCTGGAGCTACTGGCCATGGGGTCTTCTTCACACTTTCATGATTTTTCTTTTCTTTTCTTCTTCTTCTTCTTTTTTTTTTAAATTTATTTTATATTTTTAAAGATTTTATTTATTTATTTATTTGTGAGAGAGAGAGAGAGAGAGAGCGCGCGCGAGTGCACACACAAGCTGGCAGAGTGCCAGGCAGAGGCAGAGAAAGAAGCAGGTTCCCTGCTGAGCAAGGAGCCTGATGTGGGGCTCCATCCCAGGACCCTGGGATCATGACCTGAGCCAAAGGCAGTGGCTTAACCAACTGAGCCACCGAGGTGTCCCTCTTTTGTTTTTTTTTAAATAAGAAGGTGTGCTTTCTTTTCTTTCTCTCTTTAAAAAAAGATTTTATTTACTATTTGACAGAGAGCACAAGCAAGGGGAGCGAGAGGGAGCAGGAGAAGCAGACTCTCGCTGAGCAGGAAGCCCAAAGCAGGGCTTAATCCCAAGACCCTGGGATCAGGACCTGAGCCAAAGGCAGAGCCTAGTGGACTAAGCCACTCTGGTGCCCCATTTACTTCCAGATTGATTTCTTTCTTTCTTTCTCTCTCTCTTTCTTTCTTTAATATATATATTTTTTTTAATTTATTTCACAGACAGAGATCACAAGTAGGCAGAGAGGCAGGCAGAGGGAGAGGGGGAAGCAGGCTCCCCGCTGAGCAGAGATCCCAAAATCAGGACTAGATCTCAGGACCCCAGGACCATGACCCATTTGAAGGCAGAGGCTTTAAACCACTGGGCCACCCAGGCGCCCCACTTCCAGATTTCTTATAGCCCTCTTACACTGCTTACTTCTTGTGCTTTCGGCATGAGCGTATGAGAGAGAGTATGGTTACTTAGCCTTTTTTCCCCAAACCTGTTTCTCCTGCCTGGACGGGGTGAGGTGTGATTTTGGAGAGCTCTCCATTCCTCCAGGTACTAACTGGAGGCCAGGGTTCAGCTAAAGCAGATCACTCCCACCCTCAACCCCCTACCATTTTGCTTCTCCTCCACCAAAGATATTGAGCAAGTAAGTGAGGTAGCTATAGATCCAGGGTTATACCCCTACTTGGCCCTAGACTGTAAGCTGCGGGAGAGCAGAGACCATACCTGACTGGTGCACGGGCATCCCTTTGCCCCACATGGAGCCTAGGCGAGGGGCCTGGCACACAAATATTCAGTAAATATTTGCTAAATGAATGACCGAATGGACCACTGCATGCAGCAAAGAAATCTTGTAAATGTCATGGAGCTGAGGGATCTGCAATACGTGGCTTTTACAGAGAGTCTTCTAAGGTAGCGACTTGGCCCAGGGGTGTACTGGGATGACCAAAGCCGCCCCTCCAAAGTGCTAGGCTTTCCTGAGTCCCGCTCGCGATTGGGCGGGTGCGCGGGCGGGCCCTTTGGCAGTCACGTGCTGGCTACTGGCCAGTCATCGGGACAGGGCGGAGCAGACCCCGAGGTGGGTGAGAGTCGGCTCTGTACAGTTCCAGACGATCCCCACCCACACAAGTGGTCTAATGTCGCGCGGCGGATCAATTCCTGAGCAGCGCCAGCAGGCGTCAGAAGCAGACGGCACCGCCACCACCTTCCGGGCCAGCGGTAACTGCAGGGCGTCTGGGACTCGCTGGAACGCGGAGCCGAGCCCTCCCTTTGCTTAGAAAGTCATCGTCCCTTCCCCCCCAGGTTGGCGCGCCCACGCCAAGCGGGCGCGACTGAGTTGTGGTCCCAGGCTAATGGAAGCTGGGAAGGCTCAAGCCCGGGCCATTGGCTCCTGAGCCGGACAAGGCTGAGAGGGTGCTTCTGAGGTTGGGCCTGCTGGTGGGTGAGACCCAGGGCAGAGAGGGTCAGAGAGTTTTGCCGACTGATCTTGTCTCTCTGTCCCCAGAACATCAGCATATCCGCTACAACCCGCTTCAAGATGAGTGGGTGCTGGTGTCAGCGCACCGCATGAAGCGGCCCTGGCAGGGGCAAGTAGAGCCCCCTCTCCTGACGACAGTTCCCCGCCATGACCCCCACAACCCTCTGTGTCCTGGGGCCACACGGGCCAATGGAGAGGTAAGCCTTTAGAACCTACTTCTGCAACCGGACCAGGAGTAGTAGCTCCCTCTTAGAGCTGCCCCTCACCCACAAGGGAGTAGACCTCCTTCTGTGTTAGGTCCCACCAAGTCTTTGACCCCACAGCCCATCTTCCACACCCCCTTGTAGCCTGTCCAGCCCCGAAGCCCACGTGACTTGTGGGTAGGGAGCAGCAAATGTTTCTACCAAAACTTCGTCAGTAGGTGAATCCCTACTATGACGGCACCTTTGTGTTTGACAACGACTTCCCAGCATTGCAGCCTGATGCCCCCAATCCAGGTAACCTGGCTATAGCTGCTGTTTGGCGGGGCGGGGGGAGGGTGGGGAAGAGAGGCTGGACCTCCTGGGGGACATCTGTTGCAGACCGACACCCTTTTACCTCAGGACCCAGTGATCATCCCCTTTTCCAAGCAGAGGCTGCTCGAGGAGTTTGGTAACTATGGATTTCCTCTCTTCAACCCAGGGCTTCGACTGAGCGCTAGGGTTGGGCTCTGCTCTTAGAAACAGCTAAGCCCTATATCTCTCTCATTTCTTCTCCCACGTTACCTAGTAAGGTCATGTGCTTCCACCCCTGGTCGGATGTAACACTACCACTCATGTCGGTGCCTGAGATCCGCACTGTCATTGATGCATGGGCCTCAGTGACAGAGGAGCTGGGAGCCCGGTATCCTTGGGTGCAGGTCTGTGAGGTTGCCCCCTCCCTTGGATGGGCAGGGAGGGGGTGACACAGCTTTGGTGCTGGGAAGCGGTATTCCTGTTCTCAAAGGGTATGGTTGGGAGAGCTGATTTGTTGTCTCTCTGGCTTCTAAAGCTCCCTACCTCTACCTGACAGATCTTTGAAAACAAAGGAGCTATGATGGGTTGTTCCAACCCCCATCCCCACTGCCAGGTAAGTGTGTCAGGGGCTCCAGTGGATTTCTGGGCTGAGTCCAAGGCAGTATTGTGGGGAAGGGAACTGGAGGGACAGACTAAGTAATGTGGAGGCTTGGGGGTGAAGGATCTGCCAGCTCTTCTCTTCTCCTGTCCCTTGACAGGTGTGGGCCAGTAGTTTTCTGCCGGATATTGCCCAGCGTGAGGAGCGAACTCAGCGGGCCTATCAGAGTCAGCGTGGAGAGCCCCTGCTAATGGAATATGGCCACCAGGAGCTGCTCAGAAAGGTGGGAAAAACCCAGACCCTGTTTTCCCAAGGAACCCCTAATCTCACTCCAGAAGAGAAAGGTCTGTGAAGGAGAAGGGCAGAAGGGAAATAGCAGGAGACTTGATGGGAAGCCATAGCAGTAATCTAAAGGAAAGAGGATGGTGGCTTAAATTGGGTGGTAGTGGTGGAGGTGGCGAGAAGTCATCAGATTCTGAGTACGATTTTTCTCCTCCTATTTGCTGACAACCCCTCCCCCGTCTCACCTCTCCCCCACTTTGATGACTTCATCTCCTCTCGGTCTGCCCAGGAACGTTTGGTCTTAACCAGTGAGCACTGGTTGGTACTGGTCCCCTTTTGGGCAGTGTGGCCCTACCAGACACTGCTGCTGCCCCGTAGGCATGTGCGGCGCCTGCCTGAGCTGACCCCTGCTGAGCGTGATGGTGAGTCTCCCAACTGACCCAGGGGCGGCCACGTACAGGATGGGGATGGCTCTGGTAGGGCCAACATCTTGGCCCTAGCTGAGAGTCAGGCTCTGATTCCAGATCTAGCCTCTATCATGAAGAAGCTCTTGACCAAGTATGACAACCTTTTTGAGACGTCCTTTCCCTACTCCATGGGCTGGCATGGTAAGACTTTGAGCATCCATACCTAGCCCCAATGTCTGAGGTCCTGAGGCCGAGATTAGTGGACTGTAGCTCCCAGCAGGCTTTGAAATACTTTTGGGGGGAAGTGTCCTGAGCAGGGATGCTGGGACTGAAAGTGGAACAACAGACTTGGTGAAACTGTTTCCCAGTGTTTTCCAATGCCTGGTCTACTTACTGGCAAGGAATGCTGGGAGATGTAGTTTTCAGGTACCCAACCTGGTTTGGGGGTAGGGGCTAGGTGGAAGAATTAAAAATGGGCTCTTTAGTTTTCTCTTCTTCCTGTTAGGAGCTCCGACGGGATCAGAGGCTGGAGCCAACTGGGATCACTGGCAGCTGCATGCTCATTACTACCCTCCACTCCTGCGCTCTGCCACCATCCGGAAATTCATGGTTGGCTATGAAATGCTTGCCCAGGCCCAGAGGGACCTCACTCCCGAGCAGGTCAGATTTCAGAGCACCCTGGGTTCTTGGGATCCTTTTCTCTTCCATTTCTCCAAGGGAACCTAACAATCATGACCCTGAAAACCTCATAACCTAGGCATTCCTAAGGACTCAAGCTGCTCAGCTCTACTTCTGGTTATTCTGGCAGTCCTTATCACCAGCCTCCTGGTCCTACAAGCCTTCCCCCCAGTGTCTCCTAGGCAGTTGTTACTACTGTTCCACTCATACGACTCCACACCACCATTCTGGGCAGCCCTTATCCTCCCTGATTGTCCCCTGTTCCCTTCCAGGCTGCGGAGAGACTAAGGACACTTCCCGAGGTTCATTACTGCCTGGGGCAGAAGGATAGGGAGACAGCAACCATCGCCTAACCACGCTGACCACAGGGCCTTCTGCTTGAGGGAACCAGGGACTGGGATTGGGAAGATGTGGAATCAATAAAACTAAACTGTGTTTCTCAAACTTTAATCACATATTCTAATGACAGAGGAGTATGAACTATAATCCTCAGGGATCTGGGTTAAAGGCCGATGGCAGAGCACCAGCCACAACTTTACTTTTGCCTGCTGATACTCAAAAACTTAGAGTACAAAAATTCCACCCCACATCTCAACCCAAATGAAGACTCAGTGCTATATCTGCCCTATAGATTCTCTTATTTCTGGAGTAACAAAGGCATCATAGTTTCAAGAAATGTTTAAAATCCTGAGTTCTTGTCTGTGGCTAAGGCTTTGGGAAGCCCAGAGCCCCCTTTACCACCACCCCTAGGATGATACATCAGCTCATTAGGCCTAGGCCTGAGGCTTTGGTGGGGAGCTGGTGAACAGGATCCTGGTCCCAGTGGTCAGTGGCCAGACACTGGGCTGCTGGCCAGAACCCTGGCTTTGTGAGTGGCTGCAGCTTGGCCCTGCTCCAGCCCACAGGGGCTGAAGGGGTGGGTAGGGAACGTGCACATGGCTTTGTGTCCTTGACTTGTCTAGACTTTAACGTGCAGCGTATATGGGCAGGCTCTGCCCACTTGTATTGCCCATGGGCCCCCATGATTGCAGGGGAAGGAAAGCAAGAAAACTGCTTTGGCAGGAAAGGGCCTGTCAGAGTTAGGAGCCCCAGCCTGGGAAGAAGGGACCCTTGAGTCTACTCCCTCCCCTCTGCACCTGTTCCCTTGGTAAGATTATATGAGTGTGTGGCAATAATAGGGCATGCGACCCAGGAGACCTGATGCCACCTAGTGCCCTCCAAACTTTTAGGTGAGGATAGGGCTTGTGAGCAATGCAAGGATGGCCTGAGGCTTTTCATCAGTTCTTCTCTCAAGGTAACTGAGTTCGGGAGGGGCTGTCATGCCAAGGCTAGGCAGTGATGACTTGGTCCAGGAGTACCTTGGCTGCTTGCCTTCTAGTCCAGGGTTTTTTTGTTTTTGTTTTTGTTTTTGTTTTTCCTTGAGACCCTGGAGGGGTAGGGCCTGGGACTTGGGCGCCTGGAGGGAGCTCAGACAGACATGGTACACATCTCCCTTGAGACCCCAGTGACTGGGGAGTAGATGTGAACCCTGAATGGGGGTGGCTGGTTTCTTAAGGCATACACCTACAAACACCTGATCCTACACCCTTGATTTGGCTGCATTTTGGAATCATTTGGGAGTTTTCAACACCGATGCCAAGGCCAGTTTCCAGAGATTCGGATTTAATTGGAGTGTGGCTTGCCAGTTTTAAAACCACAAGGTCTAGCAAAGTTTGAGAACCATTGCCCCACAGAAGTCCTCCTTATCTGGAGTCTGGGGCACCTTCAGCTTCTCCAGTCACCTGCCCAATGGCTCCCGAGCCACTGAACTTGTGGCTTTGTTTTTGGACTGCTGGAAGGAGGAGGGGCCTGAAAACTTCCAGTCCTGCTGTCCCAGCAGGGCAGTGCTGTAAGCGAGGACCCAGGAATCCAGCTCCACACTCTGTCCCCCAGCAGTCTCCTCAGTCCCGGACGGGACAGGAAGTGTCCGGCAGAGGTGGGGTGGAGGTGATTGGCAGTTGGAGGCTCCAATGGGCCCAGACCCCCTCCCTTTTTACCCCTGTCCTTCCATTGGTGCCTGGGCGGAGCCGCCCCCTCTGCTGGGGCCCCAGGGCAGGAGGGAGTAGAGGCTGGGGCAGAGGGCGAGGGCGGAGGGCGCAGGCGGCGGAGGCCGCAGAAGGTGAGGCCTTGGCGGGCGGGGGTGGGGGGGGGGGGGAGAGTGGTGGCGGCGGCGGGAGTCCCCGGGGAAGGCCTGCCAGGAGAGGGCGGGGCAGGGTAATGAACGATCTGAAGGGCCTGGACCGGCTGACGGACTGTCAGTGTGTGCGTGTGACTCTTAGGCTGTGTGTGACGATGTCAGCGTGTGGACCTGTAACTGAGTACCGCTTGGTGCAGCTGTCAGTTACATGACTGCGTGTGTCAGTGCGCGTGTGGTCGAGTGTGCATGCGGCTGTGAGAGTGTGGGATTATGTGTTCTGTCCATGTGCAGTTTTTGGTGAGAGACTGGGTTGTTTGTTGGTGTGTGAGAGGGCCTATCACTGCATGGCGAATGGGTTTGGGGAAGGTCTCTGTGGGGTTTAAGACTATGTGAGAGTGGGTGGCTGGGTTTATGTGTGCATTGTGTGACTTGAGCAGTAGCAGAGCGAGAGGGAGACTTATATCATGTGTGTGTCCTGTGTGCTGCGAGAGAGTGGAGCTGTGTTGTATCATGGGGACCAACTTCATTAGTCAGTGGGACTGACCTATCTACTTAACGCCCAGCAAAGACAGACCCACGCCAGCACACTTATCTTCCCTTCCTTTCTGTGCCCTGGAATCCCTTTCATTGGTCTACTGCTTATTTTCTGTTTCCCTGTCTCAGTTTCCTTTTATTTCTTTTTCTCTCCTTACTATTGTCTTTCTAGAGCTGTCAGTCATCTGTGTCTCCTCCTCACAGTTTTGTCTGCCCAGGTATCTCTTGTGTATCTGCCTCTCACGTCCTCTGCATCTCTGTCTCTCTCTCTCTCTCTGTACCCCTGTGCCTAGCTCCCCTGCTCACCTTTGTCTCTTTGGGTACATGGAGGCCTGAATGGTGATGAGATGTGGGATCTGCCATGCTAAGAGCTCCCTGAAAGAGGGGCTGAAACCATCATGAGGATTTGCTTTTAGGGAGTGCTGCGTCCCCATCCTGGGGCAGAGTGCTAAGTGTCTGTGTGTCTGTGTGTGAGGGTATGGGTAGGGGTCTGAGTGAGGGTGTCTGAGTGTGTCCATGTGACTGACTGTGAGTGGCTATATCTGAGAGTGTGTGTCTGAGGGTAAGTGTGGGTCTTGTGTATCTGGCACCAAGGGACCAAAGGCATTTCCTGGTGCTGGGGCCCAAAGAGTGGAGGAGGAGGTGAGAAATGGCTGGAACATCCAGGGGCAGAGGGACTGGACTCTGGGTTTTCTTTATACCTCCAAACCTGGGGCCTCCCTTTCCCTCAAAAAACAGCTAGCTATGCCCCAAGGAAATATTTGCTGGGGAGTGAAAAGAGTGGGGGCAGGAGTCTGTGTCTGATTTTTCATTTGGTTATGCCGCTGTGTGTTCAAGGGAGTGTCTTTTTGTTGACTGTGCCTAGTTGAGTCCACGCATGAATGTGGCTGGGTGAAAACATAGGGAATCTCTCCCTGACAGGGACATAAGCAGCCCTCCTTTCCCTCTTGCTGGCCCTGGCTGTGCCTGTGGCTTCCTTTCCAGACTGGGGGGAGGCCTCTTCCCTTCCCAGGGCCTCGGGTGGGAGGGGGGGCAAAAGGGGAGGAGGGAGGAGAAATGAGGGAGGTAGGGGCCTCACTCAGGGCGGCTGAGCTCTAGGGCCCAGAGGGGCGGAGGAGGGAAGGGGAAGGAGGGGATGATTCTGGGGTCCCAGAACTGAGTGGAGCTGAGACGGGTGCTGTAGCTGGTGGGAGGAAGTCCTGGAGGCCATGGACAGTCAGCTACTGGGATCACCGAGGTAGGGCGGGGCTGAGCAGGGTGAATGTGGCTGGGGTCGGGGTGGGGGGGGGAGTGTGAGCCACTAGACACATTCAGACCGATACACAGACATGTGGAGGCCCTTGTTCTGCTCTGCTTGAGAGGGCTCAGTGCTCTTCCTCTTTTGGAGCCCTTGCTTGCCTGGGCCCTCTCCCTATGTGCTCCTCCTGTGCCCATGGCCACTTCCCCACTGCCTTTCTCATCCTGCTCTTCTCCCATCCAGAATCCCTCTCTCCCAGCACTCCCACGGGCAGTGGTTATCATACACCTCCCTTGCTTTTCTAGTTCCCTCTGCCCTAGCCCAGCCCTTGCGTCCCTGAACCCCAACACCTCCTGGTTTTGATGTCGGAGCATCTTTTGGTCCTGTAGCCTCCACCCCAGGCCCCTTCCCTGCAGGCTTCTCACTCCTCAGCCTTCTCTCCCCTCCCCGACACCCTGTCTCCATCTCCTGGCTCCTTGCCCACCTCCAGCCTCTGGCAGCAGCCAAGGCATCTGGATCTGCTTAACTCTGCAGTCTCAGCCTGCACCCCAGCCCCATCCAGCCTCACAGGCTTGGGACCAACAAGATTCCAGAGTCAGGCCCAGATGAGTGGCCTAAGGAGCTGGGCTCAGGAGAGAAGAGGCCTGGCAGCCAAAGTAGGGCTAGGCCTCGTGGTAGGAAGACAACGTGGGCTCAGACCCACCACGACAGCACCCCCACCCAAGTTTGATGAAGGCTTTCTCAGGTTAACCAGAGGCAGTGAGTCGCCCTGGGCCAGGTGGGGGTAGACACTTGAATTCCCAACAGCTGGGTTGGAGGAGTTAATGGGAGTGACTGAGCTGGTGCCAGCACTTGGTGCTAGGGGTGGGCGCCAAGTGTGGTGTGTGTGTGGGGGGTACTTCTGGCATAGTCTGTCGCCTCCGGCTTTTGTTCTGGGCCTTAGGCCCAGGACTGAGATGGAGGGTGTGTGTGTGTTTTTTGTGTGTGTGTTGTGTGTTTGCATGTATGTGGATGGGTGTATGGTGGAAAGGAGGACCTTAGATCAGATCCCTTGCTGTTTTCTGATATCCTCATCCCATTTGGGACCAGTTTTCTTCCTAGAAGTTCCCAGTTTAGAAGAGGAGGCACGCTTTAGCCTCACATCTGGGCATGGGGGATTGCTGACCCTGCCTCTCTCTCCACAGATGAGCAGCAGCTGCTCAGGGTTGAGCAGGGTCCTGCTTGCCTTGGCTGTAGCCCTGGTGTCCGCCGCCTCCCCCTGTCCCGAGGCCTGGGGCCCCCCAGGTAAGAAGAATCCTGCTGTATGCCTCCAACTCTGACTTATGACTTGCCACCCTCCCTGTGAACCCTTTCCTTGTCTAGTCTGTGACCCCCAACCCCTGACATCCAGCCAGGCAATATTCCTTCTCTGCTCTGTCTTCTGACCTCTGTCTCTAGATTATAACATGATGCTTTGAGCCAGTGACCCCACCCAGGCTTAAAAGTCTGCTGTTTACCCCGTCGTGCTCACTAAGAGGGGGCTGGGATGGGAGAGAGGGATAGGAAGAGCCTTTCCTCAGAAATGTCCTCCACAGGGGTCCAGTATGGGCAGGCTGGCAGGCCCATGACACTGTGTTGCCCTGGAGTGACTGCTGGGTAAGCCCCCCATCCCTGCCCACCGGGCTGACAGTCATGACCCTTTCTTGACTCTGTCCAGTCCTCGTGCCCCTCCCATCCTTGCCCCGTGTCTTTAATCCTCATCTCTTTAGCTATCCTAACCCTCAGACCATCCTTATTCAATGGAAAATTTGAACCAACATGTATTGAGCACCTGCTCAGTCCCTGGTCTGTTCTAGGCTCTGGGCTCTAGCAGCACACATGCCTGGCAAGATGCCTGCCTATGTAGAGGTTAGATTCTAGTAGGCCAGACAGATAATAAGCAAATATAAATCTTTTTTTTTTTTAAAGATTTTATTTATTTATTTGACAGAGAGAGAGCACAAGTAGGCAGAGAGGCAGGCAGAGAAAGAGGAGGAAGCAGGCTCCCTGCTGAGCAGAGAGCCCAATGCGGGTCTCGATCCCAGGACCCCGGGATCATGACCTGAGCCGAAGGCAGAGGCTTTAACCCACTGAGCCACCCAGGCGCCCCAGCAAATATAAATCTTGCTAGGGAGTGGTACCTGCAGGGCAGAAAATCAGAAGAAAGTGATGTGGAAGAGGATAACTGATTGGTTACTTCTTCTTCTTCTTTTTTTTTTTTTTTTTAAGATTTTATTATTTATTTGACAGAGAGAGAGAGATCACAAGTAGGCAGAGAGGCAGGCAGAGAGAGGGGAGGAAGTAGACTCCCTGCCGAGCAGAGAGCCTGATGCGGGGCTCGATCCCAGGACCCCAAGATCATGACCTGAGCAGAAGGCAGAGGCTTAACCCACTGAGCCACCCAGGCGCCTCTGATTCGTTACTTTTTATTGGTAATAAGGGAAGGCTTCTCTGAGGAGGTGACATTGAAGCTAATTTCTGAAGGTCAAGAAAGAGGCAGCCATGCACATGTTAGGCATTCCTGACTGAGGAATAGCTAGTGCAAATGCCCTGAGGTGTGAATGAGTTCAATACTCTTGAACAGAAAGAAGACCAATGTGTCTGGAGTGTAGTGGGTGAGGGGGCGAGAGGGAGGAGCTGAAGAAGGAAAGGAAGGCAAGGGCTAGATCACCAGGGGCTTTGTAAGCCCCTGGATTTAAAGGACCTAAAAGGGTTTTATTGCAAGCGCAGTGAGAAGCCAGTGGAGAGCTATGGCTTAGGTTAACATTTTAAATCTTCCCTCTATCATCACCTCGTCTCACCCCCAGGGCCCCGGTGTCCTGGTTTCGGGACGGGGAGACGAGACTGCTCCAGGGACCTGACTCTGGGCTAGGGCATGAACTGGTCTTGGCCCGGGCAGACAGCACCGACGAAGGCACCTACATCTGCCGGACCCTGGATGGTGCACTTGGGGGAATTGTGACCCTGCAGCTGGGCTGTGAGTTGGGGAGGGAGTATTGGGTGGCCTCGATGAGGCAAGGGGCTGTTGAGGGCATCCAGGCCCTGAGTAGGCCCTCTAGGATGGGAAGGACCTGGGGACTTCTTAGACTCCAGTTGCACCTTCTGCCTCTAGACCCCCCAGCCCGCCCTGTTGTCTCCTGCCAAGCAGCTGACTATGAGAACTTCTCTTGCACTTGGAGTCCCAGTCAGGTCAGCGGTTTACCCACCCGCTACCTCACCTCCTACAGGTGTGTGCATGATTGGGTGTGTAAGCCTATACATTTGGGTGTGCGTGGGAGGCAGAAGGCCTTAGAGGGAGGGAGGATCCTCTTTTCCTTCCTGACCTCAGATGGTCCCCTTCCTGCCAGGAAGAAGACCGTACCAGGAGCTGATGGCGTGAGGTAGGACATAAAGGAGAGGCTGGGGACTCCAGCTGGATCCCCTAATGAGCATTTCCAAAGCCCACAACCACATCGTCCCTCCTAGGATGAATCCATCCACAGGGCCCTGGTCATGCCCGCAGGATCCTCCAGGGGCTGCCCGCTGTGTAGTCCATGGGGCAGAGTTCTGGAGCCAGTACCGAATAAATGTGACTGAGGTGAACCCGCTGGGGGCCAGCACACGCCTGCTGGATGTGAGCTTGCAGAGCATCTGTGAGTACCCATTCCCACTGCGCCTCAGAGACCCCAGATGGACTTCAGGGCACAGAAACCCCAACACCGAACCTCCACCTGCCAGAGCTCCCAAACAGTTCCCTCCTGATGGAGACCCCATTTTAGCACACAGGTAGCTACTGTGGAGACTAAGAAGCCGAAGAGATCAGCCCAGGAGGCAGGGTTACCTCAGCCTCTAGAGGTTGCTACCCCTAGCCCCTCCTGGCTTCTAGTGCACAAGTTCTTCCTGGGTTCCTAACCCCAGACTGCCTCTGGTTCCAGGCCCTGTGCTAAAGGCAGCCATGCCTTGTGTCCTCCCTGCCCAGTGTAAGCCCTTGCTGGCCCCTCTTTCCTTTTGATCCGTATGTGGGAGGGGGAACTAAAGCTAAAAGAGCTAGAGAGAGACAACAGACCCCATGCTGAGCATGGAGCCTGACGTGGACCCAATCCCATAACCCTGAGATCCTGACCGGAGCCGAAACTAAGAGTAGGACGCCCAACTGGCTGAGCCACCCAGGCGCCCCAGCTCATTTTATAACAAGGATAACAGACAGGTCCTGAACCCAGAGGATGATCAAGCTTAAGATTTCCCCAAACCCCTTGGAAATGCCTCCTTCAGGTAACTTTAGGCATATACCCACCTTCCCTTGGTGGGTATATGCCTTTGTCCTGTCCTGACTTTGTGTCTCCACTACCCTCAGTGCGCCCTGACCCACCCCAGGGGCTTCGGGTAGAGTCAGTTCCTGGCTACCCCCGCCGCCTGCATGCCAGCTGGACATACCCTGCCTCTTGGCCCCGCCAGCCCCACTTTCTGCTCAAGTTCCGACTGCAGTACCGTCCAGCGCAGCATCCGGCCTGGTCCACGGTGAGGCCTGGAATGTGTCCCAGTCTGGGGCTATGGCTTCTGCCTCTGGTTTCATGTCCCTGGCTATTCTACGTGGCGTACTGACAGGTCACCAGAGCCCTGTCACCTCTCCCAGTAGAGTACTGTCCCTGGGTGATCCTTTGTGCTGGGTGCTGGGGTTGCCGCTGGGTGCGAAAGGCCCAGTCTCTGGCCTGTGTAGGCTGTAACTCTGATGCCAGCCCATCTGTGGGAGGACAGGAGTGGCTTTTTGCAAATGACTTTTCTAGAAAAGGAGTGCCTTTCACCCAGAGGCACATTCTTATACAAACATTCATATATTCAGATGAGGACAGTAGTAAATTTCCACCTCTGAAGATATTAAAGATTGGCTGGCAGCAAGTCTGGGGAGCAGCGGCTTCAGATAATGCCCAGTATTTATTGGTCGCTGCCTGCCCGCCAGGCACCATAGTACACATTTAGTATGCATTATCTTACTCGGGTATATTCTCCGCTATTTTACAAATGAAGAAACCAAGGCACAGAGTGGCCCAAGGTCACTCAGTAAGTGCTACAGCAAGGATTTGAACCCAGGCAGGCTGCCTGTGTAACCACTATGCACTTTCATCTTCCACATACTTGGTGTACACCTGACGCCACCAGCCACCCCACGTGAGGCCCAGATAGCTCCCCCAGTCTGACAGGGATAGAACTGGGAGGAAGGGGTGCTCTTTGCTAACTAAGGCTGGGGAGAGATAGGCTTGGCATTAACAACCTAGATAACTGGCCGAGGAGCCATCTTCATTCCCAGGTGGAGCCAGCTGGATTGGAGGAGGTGATCACGGACGCCGTGGCTGGGCTGCCCCACGCTGTACGAGTCAGTGCCCGGGACTTTCTGGACGCTGGCACATGGAGTGCTTGGAGTCCTGAGGCCTGGGGAACTCCGAGCACTGGTGAGAGACTGAGCCCAGGGCACGGGCACCAAGCCCGTCCCGCAGCATCTGTCAGCTGGATTGGTGTGCAAGTGGGCTACACGCACATCCCCTGCCAGTGCCAATTGAGGTCCCAGTCTTCAGCCTTGGCTCTCCTCAGCCCTGCCCCAGTTTAAGCCCTGCCCCTCAGCCTCCATCTCTGTTAGGTCCTCAGAAGCTGGCTCTACCCTTTCGGCTTCCACCTCCTAGACTCCCCCCGTGTCCAAGCCAGGCCCTGGCCTCCCCTCGCAGAACCTGTCTTCCACCACCACCCTGTGTGGAGAGTTCTCTTCAGGTCTCGCCTCCCTTCAGGGCCTTTGCTGAAGGAGATGCCAGCTGAGGGACAGCTACAGAAGCCCCTGGAGAAAGAGCCTCAGGCAGACAGCCCCGCTCCCCCCAGGCCCTCCCTCCTGCCAGACCCACAGCCACTTGGTAAGCTTGGGCAGGTGAACAAAGGTTGTGTAGGATGGGAAAGCCCTGGAGAGAAAGGGTTTGGTCAGGCAGCCTCGCTAACTGTGGCCTGTGACCCTCCCGCCTCAGACCACAGAGACCCGCTGGAGCAGGTAGCAGTGTTGGCATCTTTGGGAATCTTCTCTTTCCTGGGACTGGCAGCTGGGGCCCTGGCACTGGGGCTCTGGTAAGTAACTGCCAGTGGTCCCTCAAATTTGGATCCCACACAGATGTTCTGATACCCACAGACCACACACGTTCCCACCCTTCATGATTTCCTAGGGAAACTCTCTGATTCTGGAACAACTCCCCCCTTCTCCCTCCAACCCCTACTTCATTATTTGCACTGATTTCTCTCCTGACCTTGTATTTATACACTGTTTTGGAGGAGACAAAGATGCCCACTACCTTTTTGTGCTCCAGGCTGAGACTGAGACCAGATGGGAAGGATGGACCCCAAAAGCCTGGGTTCTTGGCTCCAGTGATTCCAGTAGACAAGATTCCAGGTGAGTAGGTCATCTAGGAGGTTTGGACTCAGAGGTGTGTACCCTCATTTTGAGTGTCTGGATTAATAGCTGGATGCTCTTGTCACTTTAAGGGTGTTGGCAATCAGAGTTGGGTCACCTCATTCATACAAAGTCTGAGCTCAGGGATGGACCTTTCATTCTTGAGTCCTTGGGCTCAGAGTTGGGTCTCTTCCTTCCCTCACATGGTATTTGGGTTCTTTGATTGGGCCCCCCCTCATTTTCAGGGTGTTAAGCTAAGAACTGGATATCTGTCTTTTATTCTGGGGTGTCTTAGATCAGAGCTGGGTCCCCTCCCTTATTCTCAATGTATCTGGGTCCAGAACTAGGAACACTTCATCTTCAGGGTGTTGGGGTTCAGAGCTGGGTTCCCCTACTCATTCTTGGTGGTGGGCTCAGACCTTCATCCCCTCCCTCATTTTCAGGGTGTCTGGGCCAAAATCTAGTCCTTTTATCTTCCTTGATTTGCCTCCTGCTTCTTCTAGGAGCCCCAAACCTGTAGATGACCCAGGAGGGCTTCAGCTGATTCCACCTATAACTCTGTCTTGCTGGTGTGGATGGACATATAGAACCCAGGCAGGATAGTAGATCCCCATGGAGACAGGAGGGCGGGGAGTGGTCTCAGCTGGAGGTTCTGTTTGGAACCCAGTTCTGTCAGACTTTGTTCCAGACTTGCCAACTGAAAGGTGCCTGGACCTCTCATTTCATCTCAGAGCTGGAGGTCCACCTGAGGAATGTGTGTAGATGTGTGTTTGTGTCCATGTGTGCCCATGTGTATGTGAGGTAGGGAACATGTTTTCTCTCAATGTATGCATGTAGGTGCCTGGGGAGTATCTGTGGCTCCTTGGCACTTGGCCTTGCCCCTGGAGGGGTTTGTGATGATGTGAATAAAGAGAACGAGGAGGTTCTTCTGTTTATTAACACGTCTCCCAGCTTCAGATTCAGGGCCCACAGGAGAATGCACAGAATTTGGAAACCACAGTCAGAGACTGTTGTCCAGTGCTGCTTTATTGTTCCAGCTCTTGGGGGCCCTGGCCCATTTTCCCTATCAGCCCCAAATTTAGGTTAGGCAGAGTGCCCTGGAGCCTCCTCCCTTGGCGCTCGAACCACCGAGCCAGGCTGCGGTTCTGAGGGTGGATGCAGACACTGCGTCGAGACAGGTAAAGCCTGGGAAAGGAAAGGTGCAAAGCCATAGTCATAGCTTGGCAATGAGGTTAGAGTCCAGGGGTTAGGGCAAAGGCTAGATGAAAACCCGAGTCAGCATCAGAATTAGCAGTTGGGGTTGGGGTTGGGATCAGCATCAGGGGATGGGACTGAGGTCAGGGGTCTGTATAAGGGAGAGGGTCAGAGCTCACACGAAGGCCTGGAGGTGACAGTCCCCATCAGCTTCCTGTAATTCCACCCGGATGACCCTCCTCAGTAGCTTGTTCGAGAGTGGCTGGCGGTAGAGCTGAGTACAGCAGGTAATGCTGGTTGGCAGTGGCAGTGCTAGGGGACAATGGGGCCATGTGTTCAGAGGGCTCCTGACCCAAAACCCTTCCATCAGACCCCTGGAGGATGGACTTCCTTGGTCCCTTTCCCTCCATCCCATTCACCCAGAGGCATTCTGAGGAAATGCCCTTCTAGACCCCCCAAGTGCTCACCTGCTCCAGGGTCTGGGCTCAGCAGCAACAGCAGCAGCAGCAGGAGGCTGCTTGTGGATGAGGGCCCCTTCATGCTGCTCAGCCTGGGTACTTCTCTCTCTCCTCCTCCTTCTCCTCTACCTTTTATCTGGTGCCTTTTACCTGGGGCACCAGGTGAGTCAGAGGCAGATGAAGATGTATTGCTCATCCTGTGACATTCCTGGGCCCTAATTGCCACAGACCCCTTCCTCTTCCAGGGCTGCCATTTCGCTTGGCTTCTAAGCCCTGGACAGAGAAGCTGGAGAGAGGGGTAGTGCCTGATATGAAGACTGATGGTACAGTGACTGAGTAAGGGCACCTAAGTATCCACATGTCCAGGAATCGACATTCACACTCACAAACCCACAGTCACAGTCACACCTCACTCAGTCAACCTTATGTCCAGAGACAGAATCACATAGCCCCAGTTCTACTTGAAGTCCCACTCTCACATAGTTGTGTCTTCACAATCATTCAATCACACACAAATTCTCATAGGGATTGTGGGTGGGGTGGGAGCAGAGGGCAGGCCAGCACCAACTTGCCTTCATCTTCCCCTCTCTCCTTCCTGCCCTAGCCTGCCTGTCTTATCAGGAAAAATTGATGGGTATGGATCCTTAAAGCAAGCTCTGCTGGCTGAGGATGAGTCTTGGCTAGGACAGTCACATCCAGAGTGAGGAGCTGGGTGCTACTGGGGTACCTTTGGGATGCTGAGGTGAGGGCTGCTTTACCCAGGGAGATGAGACAGGGCGGAAGGATGGGGTGGATAAGGCGGAAAGATAAGAGAAGATAAAGTTCTTTGGTGCCAGGTTGCTGCTGTCAAACAAGAAAAAGACCCAAGAAATCTTACCTTCCTATTTTTGCCTGGTCCTATCCCAGAAATAGCAGCCTCTTGCCAGCAGGGGCCTGGGTGTTCCAGACTCAGTCCTGGCTTATTGAGATATCAGACTCAAGAGCTCAATTACTTCTCTTTTGTTCTATTCAAATTCCAGCCTCTCCCTGCTGCCCACCCAGATCCAGTAACACCCGCCCCCAACCCTTATACATTTTGCATCCCATCATCTTGCTAAAACCCTAACTTCTCCTCTCCTTCCTGTCTCTTGTCTCCTAATTGCGTTTCCAGCCCCCACTCCCTTCTTCCCCTTACCCCCTAAAGCAAAAGTCCTCCTCCTCCTCTTGTCCTTTCCAGGAAGCCAGGGATTGCCTGTGGTGGGGACAAGCTGCTAAATTTAGTGCCTCTGGCACCTTGAATTTCCCACTCCTGGTCTGGGGATTTCAATCCTCAACTCCTGCTTTCTTTTTGAAACATAAACTGAGTCATAACCTAGTAATCCAGACCTTATCTGGTTGTTGTAAGGGTGCCTTCTGCAGCATTCTGCTCTGTGGCCAGCTCTCCTCTAAGGGACAGGCCTTCTCTGGGGATAGGGACGCAAACCTATCCTGGGCATCTTGCTGCTGCAGGGCTGCTGAAACAAGTGGGAGGGACCATCCGTTCCAAGAGTAAGAACTAGTTCCCGTCCCATGCTGACCAACTCGAGCTTCTCCTCCTTCCTGTCCAGCATGAGGCCTGAAGGCCCTTTCCTGGAGTTTGTCTTGTGGATACTCAGGAATTCTGACAGTGTCCTGGTGAGGTGTCGGCCCAGGGCTGGACAGGGCACTCCACTTTTGACAGGGTTCTTGATGTAGACATTCTGAGGAAATGGCTCAGGAACCTGAGTCCGTTCTTGAAGGTGGCCACAACCCAGAGGTCACTCATCTTGAACTGCTAGTACCAGAGGCCTTGGAGTCTCTCTCCCACCCTCCAGTCTGGACTTGTGCCCCAGAGCTTGGGTGCAGCTCTTGGGATACCATTTACTTATCCCAGATCTCCATCAGCTGGTTGTCTGCCACATACTTTGTGGTCTTTCCTGGACCAATCGGTCCAGATACCTGGGAAGACAAGAAATGAATTCTTCCAGGTATGCACCCATCTCTCCCCTTTGGCTGTGCTGGGGGGAGCCCAAGGCTGAAAGTTAGCTTTGCCCCATAAATTGGGCTGTCTCTTTTAACTTAATCTTCCCTGTACCTTTTCTGGTGCTGCGTCTCCTCCCTAACTGAAAGCAGGCCCACTAGGAGTCCCTCACCCTCAGCACTTCAGGAGCTAGAGAGTCTCAGGTCAACTAGGTGACAAGACAGGGGTGGCAGGGAGCTGTGGCCTTTGGGTTCTCCTAGGGATAGAGCAAGAACTGCTAGGTAAGCTGATGCCAAGTGTCTTTAACCTGGGAAACACTGGGGGAGCCAGAAGTTGTGGTATTAATTGTAGGAAAGATCTCCCAACCATCCAAAGTCACTCCCCTGTGGCAGGCTGAGGGAGTCAGCATCTAGGAATCCTCTCCTCCTCTCACAGCCTACCTCCTACAACTCTGGGCTTACAGTAGTTTAGATTCACTCTCAGAAGAAGATTCTCCAAGACACCTGGCCAAGCACTGTCTAGAAGGAAGGTGGAACACATCAATGTGGGGATAGGCTGGGAGGAAGACGGGGACAGGGCTACTTAGTTCCCAGCATATAGGCTATTTACAGTGAAGTGTGTGTGTGGGGGGGGGGAGGGGTTAGGTGGCGCAGGGCAGTCAGTGACAGTAATGGGAGGCCTGACACTGAGAAGGGATCCTTAGTAATAACCGGGGCCAGGATATGGAAGGGCACCCTATCAGGGAGGGAAGCCCTGTCAGTAACGAAAAGCAGGCGTGTAGAGGGGCTCCCGAATGGCGGCAGCGGCGGCAAAGTCAGGAGGGCAGCACGGTGGCTTTGGTTTAAATCTTTAATGCACCGGCTGGCTGGGCAGTGGCGGTGGGGGTGCGGCGGGGGAGGCCGCGACCCGAGCGCTGGGGGGCAGGGCCCAGGCCGCTTGACAGACAGCTCATCAGGCCTCGTAGAGGCTCCAGCTTCTGCTCCCGGGGATGCGCCGAGCTGTGGGGCAACCCGACAGTGGCATGAGGCAGGGAGGGAACTCCCGGATTCCCCCCATCCGTTCTCCTGAGGCTGAGCCTCGTACGCCCCGGGCGGGTCCGCGGTGTCGCAGCCCCCTCACCTCCTGTCCCTCCGCCACATGCGCAGCCAGGGGAAAAAGTAGAAGCAACCCCAGTAGATCCTGCAGAGAGAAGGCCGGGCCGGGCGGGGCGGGGCTGACCCCACGGACTCCGCCGCTCAGACGCCTCACCCCTCCCCTGGAAGGCTCCGCCCCGCCCTTTGGAGGCGGTTCCCTCCGCAGCCCACGCCCCCTGAGGGGCCCCACGCCTCCCGCCCGCGGAGAACTCGCGCCCTCCCCCAACCCCGGAGCGGCTAGGTTCCTCCTCCGCAGAACCCGCCTCCACTCACTCCTCCTCCGCCTCCAGCGCCACCTCGTATCTCCTCAATCCCGACATGTCCTGGGCTCCGAACGTCTCCTGGGGAGCGGCATGATTGGATCAAGGATACTCCAACCCCAGGTCCCCTTCTGTCATTCTCGGGACCAGTCTGACCTGTTCTCAGATAATCTGAGGCAGGTGCCCCCGGGAAGCCTCAATTGCCACATTGGGACAGGGTGGGACTGAAGAATTGGGAGGCATCAGACGTTAAGGAATTAGGAGGTCGGTCACCGCGGGGGCCTGGGGCATCCAGGGGGTCAGGACGAAAGATTTTTTGGTCATGGACCTGGGATATTTGGGGCCCTAGGTGAGGATTTCGGGGGCTGGCATCACCTGAAGGGGGGCTGAGGGGTCGGCGCAGCCTAAACTCCCGCCCTCCCTGGCTCCACCCCGGAAACAGACCGTTACCGTTACGTCATAGGGACTCCGTCGCGCTCCAGGGGTGGGGTTTGCCTATTACCCGGAAGGGGCGAAGTCTGAGCGTTTCTTCAGAGGAGGAGGAGTTAAAGTGTCACGCTGGAGGTGGAGCCAGGGTCCTTCTATCACTAAAGGGGCGGAGTCGGGCCCTATTACCTAGGTTGCGGACGGATTGTGGGACTGTCTTTTGTCAGGGATAGTATCAGATTGTGGAACTCTCTCTCTGGAGACCTCAGCCCCAGGCAGCAAGATGAGAGCTTTGGGACGCTATCCAGTACTGTTTTCCCAGTCTTCTCTCGTCTTGCTCTGCCCTCTACCCTGCCACTTGTTTGGCTGTGGTCTGAGAAGGAATAGGTCTCCAGAGAGGTCTCAGCTTAGATGAAGCAGACTACAGAAGTACTTGATGTGTGAGTGGCTTTGTCCAAGTCACTTAATGGCCAGGGGGTCACAGCCCTTCCTCTCTGCGCTGAAATTTATCTTCCTCTGATTTTTTGTTCCTACAGTCAGTCATTAGGTCAGCGGATATATCACGCTAGGAATGGGTAGCAGTAGAGCAGCCAGATTATTACAGGAAACATAGCACAGTGGTTGGAGGCAATAGAGCGTGTTGCAGTAGAACCTAGAGAGCGCAATTAACCAAGAGTGGGAGGTTGGGAATAGCTGTCTCTTTGAATTTCCCATGTAATAGGAATGTCTTTGTTATTTATGAGCCCCTTGGATAGTCACACCTGAGTTTATGCTAAGAGATGGGATGACTTAGGATCATCTGGGGAGGGAGGAAGAGACCCTTCTGGTTAGACTGTAGGGGAGTGACCAGAGTCATTCAGGCTGAAGTGTGGCAAATGGGTACACTAGTCTTTTCTCCCATCCCACCTTTTTTCTCCCTCTCATACCTCTCTTCCCCTGCCTGGGCCACAAACAAGATTGCAGACAGGTCCGTGGGTACCAGTTGGGTTTTACTGGAAGCATTGCTGTCTGAGTGTGGAGGAGAAGCTGCGCTCCTGCCACACTCACCCCTGCTCACACACACACTCCCATTGACACTCCAGGCCCTGTCTCTGCTGGGTCAGGTCTGGTGCAGAACTGCTGGAGGCCTGGTCCTCCCTTCTGATCCTTGGTTCCCCAGGACTGCAGTGAGTCACATCCCTTCACTCGGATACAGGGCTCCCTCTGGGGCTGCCATGGGTTAACTACCGTGGTGCTCCTAGGGCAGGAAGGAGAGGGCGGGAAGGAGAGGCAGGGTCATGGGTTGGGGTCTTGAGCAGGGGCTGTGAGGGAGAAGCCAGGGCTGGGTAGGGTTGGGGTTGCCTTTGCAGAGTTCTTCTGCAGTCTCCAGATGATGCGGTCCACCCAGGACTGGTCTGGAGGGGCATAAAGGTGGTTATTTCTCAGTGCAGTGAACCTGGAATAAGAAGGAATGGAAGAGTCCTGGAACCAGCTTCCTGGCAGGCCCTGGTGTGAGGGGCAGAAACTGAGGACCGTATCTGGGAACCTGTTTCAGGGGCTTCCTTGTGATGAGGAGCTTGGCAAGGAGAAGGGAAGTAAAATGATGAGTGGAGGCCCAGGTGACAGAGGAGGTGATTGGAAGAGGAAGAGACTGGTTCATTTTCACTGCCTCCCCCACAAAGACAGCAGTACCCTACAGCCATCATTGAGAAGGAGCCAGGAACAAAAAGGCACCAGAAATGTTCCTGGAAATCGGGTATTGGTTCACCAAGAGACAGCGTCCTCGGAGTTGTTGGCATCACTCAGAGCTAGGGTGTGGGTGTAAGGGTTAGGGTTTGAGGGACTTTTACATGGGAAGACCACAGCACTGACTAGAATTCAGGATGCCTATCTGCTGCACCATAGCTTTAGTGTTCCTTTCTTTTCCGTCCACGTGCACTAGCCTCCTCTTCCTCTGGAAGCCCAGGCTAAAGGAGATAGACCCTCTACAGAGAAGGGCAGCCAGAGGCCCCAGGACCCATCCAGCTGTTGACACATTAAGGAATAGCAGGGGCACAGGCACATCTGTATCACACAGGTGCACACCTGGGTCATGGGCACACCCACACCACACAAGTCTGTGTATACATGGCACATGAATGTGCACAGTGCACGGGTACACCCGACAGTACACAAGAATGCAATCACAAGGGCACACTCATTTGGCATGTGTACACTCTCAGGTTCAGAGACTCACTCGGACCTGAACTCACAGTGTCCTCCACAGACTCCCTGTTCCCTCCTCTGCCCTTCATCTTACCATTTTACCCCTTCCCCTTCCCAGGGGAGACCAAGAAAGCAGTATGCTGAGAAGAGGAGTGGTGCTGTGCAGGAGGCCACGAAAGATGGAGGGAGAGATGGACAGATGGATAGACTCTTTGCAAGCAGCAAGTGTGTGGATTGCAGGAGTCCTGCTTGTGTGCAGTCTTTGTGAGACTGTGAGGCTGGATGGCAGAGATTGAGTGGAATAGTGACGGTAAGGGGGAGGGATCCATGATGGTTCTGTGATGTGTATGTGAGGCTCTTGCTGTCTTGTTTATGGCCTCCTGAATCCTTCATTTTTTTTTTATATCCAAAAATTTCTTCCTTTCTGTTGTATAATAAAGAATTTGACTGTTTTTTTTTCTCTGATTTCTGAAAGGGAGATTTTAAATCTTTGAATTTCCCATGTAATAGGAATATCTTTGTTACTTATGAGCCCCTTGGATAGTCACACCTGAGTTTATGCTAAGAGATGGGATGACTTAGGATCATCTGGGGGATGGTCACAAGAAAAACCAACCATGTCACTGAAGAGTCGGGGCTTTGAGGGGCACTGGAGATTGAGTTCAGCCAATTCAGTCATGCCTACATAATGAAATTTCAATAAAAATCCTGGGCACCAGAACTTGTAGAACTTCCTGGTTGGTGGACACATTGATGTGCCAGGAGGATGATGTGCCCATGAGGTTTAGAGCATGAAGCTCTGTATTTGAGACCTTCCCAGACTTTGCCCTGTGTGTATCTTCATTTGGCTCTTCCGGATTTATATTCTTTTTTTTTTTTTTTTTAAGAATTTATTTATTTATGTGACAGAGAGCACAAGCAGGCAGAGAGGCAGGCAGAGAGAGAGGAGGAAGCAGGCTCCCTGCCGAGCAGAGAGCCCGATGTGGGGCTCGATCCCAGGACTCTGAGATCATGACCTGAGCCGAAGGCAGCGGCTTAACCCACTGAGCCACCCAGGCGCCCCCCGGATTTATATTCTTTACAAAAAACTGTAAATATAGCCCTCCCGACTCTCACGAGTCATTCTAGTGAAATATTGAAGCTGAGGGATCATGGGATCTCCCTGGGCTTATAGCCAGTTGGTCAGAAATGCACATCACCTGGGAACCCCACAAGTAGGGGCAGACGTGTTGGGGACCGTGCCCTTAAGCTTGTGGAGTATGATGCAGAGTGGTTAGTGTATGAACTGAGTTGGAGTACGTGAGTTGGTAGAATACCTTTCCACTGAATATATTTTTTTAAGATTTTATTTATTTATTTGACAGAGATAGAGCCAGAGAGCACATGATGGTTGTGGGGTGAGGGGGAATGGGAGAGGGAGAAGTAGACTCCCCGCTGAGCAGGGAGCCTGATGCAGGACTCAATCCCAAGACCTTGGAATCGTGACCTGAGCCAAAGGCTGTTGCCCAGCCAACTGAGCCACCCAGGCTCCACTGAATATTTTACCCACTGTATATCTAGAAGAACCTTCTATTCCTTTCATAAATCCTCAGTAGCCTCCCCACACCCATTTCCCGTTCTTTATCTTTTACCTCTGAGAATCTTAGTAAATCAGCAGTTTGTACAAGGCAAGGTATGTGTGTGGGGGCTGTTGGCACTGTCACCCTTAGGGGAATCTTTACAGTGTCCTCTCCTGGAGGAATTTGAACAATCTGGTTCCAGATTAGAGGTCAGAGTAAGTAGTATCTCCCTTTCCCAGGCTTCTCAACTTACCTCTTCTTTGTGGTTCTAAGACACTTGGGAATGGGGGGCACTTAGGTGGCTCAGTCAGTTAAGCATCTGCTTCGGCTCAGGTCACAGTCCCAGAGTCCTGGGATCAAGTCCTGAGTCAGGCTTCCTACTCAGGCTGGGAGACTGCTTCTCTCTCTGCCTGTTGCTCCCCCTGCTTGTGTGTGCACTCTCTCTCTGTGTGTTTCAAATAAATAAATAAAATCCAAAAAAAAAGAAAAGAAAAAAAAAGATACTGGGGGATGGGAGGAGTGGGAAAATTGGGAGCCAGCTGGTTCCCCAGATTTCCTAGAACAATGACAAAGTAGCAAGATGAAACTAGAGAAGGTGAGGCACCTGGGTGGTTCAGTTAAGTGTGTGCCCTTCAGCTCAGGTCATGATCCTGGGATCGTGGAATGGAGGTCTGGATGGGTGGGGCTCCCTGCTCAGTGGGTGGTCTGCCTCTGCCTCTGCTTCTATGCCAACCCCTACCCCCCTGCCCATGTGCATGTGCATGCTCTCTCTCACTCAAATAATATAAAGTCTTTAAAAAGCAAAAAAAAAAAAAACCTGGAGAAGTTCCCTTCTCAGGTTCACAAGTCTCCCTAGGCCCATCACAGTGTCTATGCATCTGTCATTTGAGACCTGGTCTTCCCTCAGACAAGTTTTGCTAAAGGGAAAGTTTTCTGGAAGCAGATCCAATTCCTGTTTCTCACATCTGAGGACTCTAGGGCTTCACCCTCCTGACCCAGCCAGCACTGACCCTTTGCCCCGAGCTGAGTCAGAGGAATAGCTTGAGGGGAATCTGGCCTAGAATGCCCCTTCTACTGTGCTTTCCCTATCGTGGGAATGAAGAGAGAATTTCTGAGAGAGGCTGGTCAGCTTACAGAGACAAGGAAACTAGGTAGGAGGAAGAGGAGCAAGTGCTTTCCTTACCTGATAAGAGGATCAAGAGACAGACCAGAGGAGGAGACCTCCCCTAATAGACGAATTGTGGAGCGCTCCTCTGTTTCCTTTTCCAGCCCTAGAGCATGATGTGACAAACTTAACTGCAGACCCAAATTTTTCTACCTTCTCTGTCACCCATCCACGGGTCCATGTCCACCCTTCTTTGTCTATCTGTCTATTCTTCCTTCTTCCATCTTTCATATATCTTTTCATATCTTCATTTCCATTTGTACATGCATATGTTCAACCATTTTAATCCAGTCATCATCTATTAATGTATTTGTTTATCCATCTATTAGTTATGTTAATAATTCCTATTTGTTGGTACTTGAGTGCCAGGCACCATGCTAAATTCTTTAAATTCATTGTCTCATGGCAAATCTATGAAGTAGAGTGCTGTGGACTATGCTTTTGTTCAAGCAGAAACTTTTTAAAAGATTTTATTTATTTATTTGAGAGAGGGAGAGAATGAAAGAGCATGAGAGGGGAGAAGGTCAGAGGGAGAAGCAGACTCCCCACTGAGCAGGGAGCCCAATGCAGGACTCCATCCTGGGACTCTGGGATCATGACCTGAGCCAAAGGCAGATGATTAACCAACTGAGACACCTAAGTGCCCCTATTTTTAAAATATTTTATTCTTAAGTAATCTCTACACCCAACATGGGGCTTGAACTCACAACTCTGAGATCAAAAGTCGTATGCTATACCCACTGAACTAGCCAGGTACCCCAGACAACCTCTGTTTTAGATGGCTCACTATAAAATGTAGACTTGAGGGGATGCCTGGGTGGCTCAGTAGGTTAAGCGGCTGCCTTCGGATCAGGTCATGATCTCAGAGTCCTGGGATCGAGTCGCACATCGGGCTCCTTGCTCCGCAGGGAGCCTGATTCTCCCTCTGCCTCTACCTGCCACTCTGCCTGCCTGTACTCTCTCTATCTCTGACAAATAAAATCTTTAAAATGTAGACTTGAGGCTTCTAGGGTCCATATTTCTTGCTGTTAGAAGAGTACCTATCTACAAGAGGAATGAACCCCCCTAAAAAGAATTAGAAGTTAAGAGGAGTTAAAATCATTTGGACCCCTAGGGCAGAAGTAGACTAAAATGTATTAAAAAAAAAAGGTGTTTTTTTTTTTGAGAGAGCGCGCACGCGCGCGAGTGAGCATGAGTCGGGGGGATGGGCAGAGGGAGCAGGAAAGAGAGAATCCTAAGCAGGCTCCACACCCAGCTGTAGAGTCCAATGTGGGGCTCAATCTCACGACCCTGATATCCTGAGCTGAACCAAAATCAATAGGCAGATGCTTACCTGACTGAGCCACACAGGTGCCCCCCAAATCTATTTTTAATGCTCCTAGTTCTGTGATACAACAATTTTAATTTTTTGTTTAAGCACTTTAAGTTGGATTTTTGTCATTTGCCATGGGAGGAGCTCTGAATAATGATTACAATTATTCCCATTTTACAGATGAGGAACCTAAGACACAGAAAATTTTCCAAGGTTTTCCAGCATATAAATGGCAGAACATTGGTATTTAGAATGCAAACTCTGGTATATTACCTATAGTATCCATCCACCTGTGCAATCATCCGTGCTCTATCCCTTTCATTTATTTACATGATTAACCCTTCAGGGCTAAGAATCTGAAGACAATAAGCCTGTCTCACTTGCTAACTCCAGTTCTGGGGTGGAGTTTGGATCAGGGGCTGGCAAACTTTTTCTGTAAAGGGCCAGACAGTATATATTTAAGATTTTGCTGGTTAAACTGTCTCTGTAGTGACTCCTCAGCTTTACTGTTGTAGCCCCAAAGCAACCACAGACAATATATAAATGAACAGGTATGGCAGCATTTCCATAAAGCTTTGTTTACAAAACAGGTGGCAGGCTGGATCTCTCCCACGGGCCATAGTTTGCCAATCCTTAGTCTGGATCAATATTTTTGGGAACATGATTTGGGAGTGGGAGCATGTATGCCTAGCATTTGTCATTACCAATGAAGGAAAACAACAGGATTTTAATATTCAAACTCGTGTTTGAATCTGGCTTTATAACCTTGGACAAATGAGGGGAGAGATGACCGTTTTCTTACCTGTAAAATAGAACTAATGTATATTCTATGAGGTAGTTCATGTGCCTGACTCACGGTGGGAAATCAGTGAAGGTCAGGTCCATTGCTGTTCTCATTTATCACCTACCACGTATCGCCAGTATCAAGAGACTTCTCCATATGGTACCCTGGATACAGTGAGGACAGCTCAACCCCGCCGGCTGAGTTCAGGAGTACAGCTTCTAAGAATGAGATTTTGTACAAGTTATATAGATTAAGCTCTTGCAAATTCCAAATTTCTTTTTTTTTTCCAAATTTCTTTTTAATAGCTCTACCCCATCTCTTATCTGTGCTGTTCCAAACGGAAAACCCCTCTAGTACCCAGCAAAACAGAAAATTGGCTCTCTAGTCAATAAGCCCTATTAGACCTAGAAGAGGTTCAGCCTCCTTTTACATCACTCAGAATATTACCCTGTTCCCCCGGTGGCTTTTCAACCCATTTCTTCCAAACAAATACTCCTCTTCAGGAGAAAAGAGTACATCCATGTGTGTTTGTGTGTCTGTGTGTCTGTGACACGTGCATGAATCATGTGTGTCTGATATGCCCTTGTGTCTGTCCATATTGTGATTTTAAGATTAAATGTCTACGGTGTGTCCTTTGATGTATATGAGTGATGGACTGTGTATGCGTACGTGGGTAGGACATATGTGAGTGGGTAAGGGTGTCGGCACTTGTGTGTGTGTGTGTGTGTGTGTGTGTGTGTGTGTGTGTATTCTGGTTGCTGTTCAGTCCATCCCTTTGTGATTCCCAATCTCACAGCGCCTGCAGGCAGCTCCTATTGCGTACGGAAAGGGGATAGGAGGCTTCCGGCTTGGGCTCTCAATCTCACGGGGCCTGTAGAGGGCGTCCAGGGTATGCAGAAAATGAGAATGTGTGGCTCCTAGTTTGCGGAGTGGGGGCTTTGGCCTGAGGAGGCTGGGCTGTCTTATTCCAGAAAGGAGCTGGAAATGAACAAGAAACCAAATGACTCAGCCCCCGAAAGTCCCTGATCGTGGGAAGGGGTCTGCTTCACATCCCATCCTTTTCTAAACCTTCTTCCATATTCAGAGGCTCCTGGCCCAGCCAGAGGGGCAGAGCTTGGCCCTTTGGTCTCAGGGTGTGGGTAGAACATTGCACAGGACTTCCAGAGATGACAGGACATCAGGAGGGAGAAGTCTTGAGCAATAGTACACCCCCCTTTCCTGCTTTCTGCCCTCTGGAGCTTGAAATAACACCAGTGCCAGGATTTTCTAACATCCCCTCTCCTTCGTTTCCTGCAATTCGGGCTACTCCAGGCCCCAAGGTTCCTTGCTGGGAGAAGTGCAGGAAACAAGGGTCCTTGAACCCAAAATAGAAAGTGATATACGTAGCTGGAGATGAAGAATCTGTAAGGGCCTATTTAGCCAGAGCGATGCCATCCAGTTAAACAGTGATTTTGTTGTTTATGCAGTAAAACTTAATCTGACCCTGCTCCCAATCAGGAACTTACTTAAAAGCAAGTCCCGGAAACCAGTCCCAGGTAACAAAGCCCAAATACAAGGGTGGGTCAGGCCAGGTGGAGGTATTCAATCAGTGGGGGCACATACTGTCTCCCTAGCTACCAAGGAGTATGGGCCCCGCCTTTTTGGGCACCTTTTGGGTACCAATTCTGACCAAGGTGATAGGCTAGTTCAAATATCTACTATAGGGTAAATTGTAATTCAATTGGTCACTTATGTGTGACCTGGCATGACTGTGCAGCTTTCCCTGTGTGTTACAATCTCATTGGCCACCTGTGCATGGCCAGGCCCAACCACATGGCCTTTGCCCTTAAAAGCTAGTCTGTAAGGCAGGGAGAGGGTGCCTCTTTGTAAGAGATGGCCCTGGCTGGTCAGTTTGATTCTCGATGCTTGGCGTGAAATAAAGCTTTGCTTGACCTTCACTTTGTATCAGTCTCGCTCCTTTAATCACGGACCCATTATTGGGGGACCTTTCAAACCCTTGAAGGTCAGAGAGGAGGCTACATGAGGAAGGACCTCTGCAGAGCCTCGAGGATGGGTGAGGCAGGAGGGAGGCCATTCCAAGTAGAATGAACAGTAAGCACAGAGGCTCAGAGGAGGGAGAGGGGTTTGGGATTAATCCCAGTGTGGGCAAGGAAGGGGAAGGACAAGTGGTGAGAGGCTCTATGTGTGTGGGTAATACCTGGGGTACTTGGGGCACTTCCTCTTGGTGATGCCATGCCTAGTGGTCAAAGTTAATGGATGACCCTTGTGACCTTAATCAGGCAGGACCACTAGGGTCTAGTATCCCTTGGGTGTGAAGGTTTGAGTCTCTTTGCAGTCACAGAATGTCAGCTGGCTGAAGTGCCAGTTGGAGGTAGAGGGAATGAGTCACAAGGGAAGTGTGGTGAACATAATTCTAAAATTCCTGCCCCCTGGTGTGTATGCCTATATCTTCTTGATCTGCGATCACCTTGACCTCTTGACCTGTAAGTATGAAGGAATATCCTTCATGGGATTAGGTTATGATAAATGACAAAATGGAGGGATTTTGCAGATGTGATTAAAGTCCCTGATCAGTTGACTTTGAGTTAATCAAAAGAGAGGTTATCTTGGATGGGCCTGGCCTAATCAGGTGGTTTCTTTAAAAAAGTGTCTAGATATTAGAAATAAGCAGTAGCCTTAAATTTTTTTAAAAGATTTTATTTATTTATTTGACAGATAGAAATCACAAGCAGGCAGAGAGGCAGACAGAGGAGGTGGGGGAAGAAGGCTCCCTGCTGAGCAGAGAGCCCGGTGTGGGGCTCGATCCCACGACCCTGAGATCATGACCTGAGCTGAAGGCAGAGGCTTAACCCACTGAGCCACCCAGGCGCCCCTAAAATTTTTTTTAAAGGGGGTGCCTTGGGGCACCTGAGTGGCTAGTTGGTTAAGCACCTGACTCTTGATTTTGGCTCAGGTCATGATTTCAGTGTTGTGAGATTGAGCCCTGCAGCCAGGCTCCATGCTGGGTGTGAAGCCTCCTTAGGATTCTCCCTCTGCACACACACCCCTGCCCCCCTCTCCCCGACTCATGTGTTCAATCTCTCTCTCTGTCTCTCTCTTAAAAAAGGGGGAACGTGTCTGGCTGACTCATTTGGTAGAGCATGTGACCCTTGATCTTGGGGTCATGAGTTCAAGCCCCATGTGTGGCATAGGGTTTACTTAGAAAAAAGGAAGAAAAAAAGAGAAATAAGCAGCAGCAGATGCTGTCATGTTGGTTGTGAAGAAGCAAACTGCCATGTTGTAGAGGGGCCATGTGGCGGGCAGCTACAGGAACTCAGGACCTCAGTCCTACAAGCACAGCTGCCAATACCCCATGAGTTTGAAAGACGAATCTGAATCTGAAATGCAACTGCAGCCCGGACTGAGTCTAAGTTCAGTCTGGTGAGACCCCGAGCAGAGAGGACCCGGTCAGCATGTCCCTGGACTCTTGACCCATAGAAACTGTGACATAGTAAATCTGGATTTTTTGAAGCTGCTAAGTTTGTGGTGATTTGTTACATAGCAATAGAAAATGAGTATGAGAAGGAAGAAGACAATAAATGTTAGTTAAGCCCCAGGAAGAGTTTCATAACAACAGACTATAGCTTTTTTTTTTTCTTTTCTTTTTTAAAAGATTATTTATTTATTTATTTGACAGACAGAGATCACAAGTAGGCAGAGAGGCAGGCAGAGAGAGAGGAGGAAGCAGGCTCCCTGATGCTCAGTGGGCCCGATGCCGGGCTCGATTCCAGGACCCTGGGATCGTGACCTGAGCCAAAGGCAGAGGCTCTAACCCACTGAGACACCCAAGTGCCCCCAGACTATAGCTTTTTTATTTATTTATTTATTTATTTATTTATTTATTTATTTATTTATTTGACAGAGAGAGATCACAAGTAGACGGAGAGGCAGGCAGAGAGAGAGAGAGAGAGGGAAGCAGGCTCCCTGCTGAGCAGAGAGCCCGATTCGGGACTCGATCCCAGGACCCTGAGATCATGACCTGAGCCGAAGGCAGCGGCTTAACCCACTGAGCCACCCAGGCGCCCCCAGACTATAGCTTTTAACCATATTTTCCTCCTGGCTTTGAAATGCCCTTCTTTCTTTAACTGACTCCCCTTTTCTTTCATCCTCCTTTATTCCATTCTTTTTTTTTTTTAAGATTTTATTTATTTATTTATTTGAAAAAAAAAAAAAAGAGAGAGCATGATGGCGAGACCAGAGGGAGAGGGAGAAACAGACTCCCTGCCGAGCAGGAGTTGAGGAGGGGGCTGGCGCTTGGTCCCAGGACCCCGGGATCATGACCTGAGCCAGAAGCAGATGTTTAACCAACTGAATCACCCAGGTGCCCCTAGTCCATTCTTGAAGATAGATTTTTGTGGGGGATATTATTACTACTCACCAAGACATTGATTTACTTCTCCTCCCGGCCGTTGTTTCCTTCAAGTAAAGTATGACTGGGGGCACCTGGGTGGCTTAGTCAGTTAAGCGTCTGCCTTCTGTTCAGGTCATGATCCCAGGGTCCTGGGATCCAGCCCTACATCAGGCTCCCTGCTCAGTGGGGAGTCTGCTTGTCCCTCTCTGTCTGCCCCTCCCCCTGCTCATGCTCTCTCACTCATGATCTCTCTCTCTCTCTCTCAAATAAATAAATAAAATCTTTTTTAAAAAAGTTAAGTGTGGTTGGCACACTTTGGCCAATGAAATGTGTATAGAAATGGCATGTGTCATTTGTGGATAGAAGTGTTTAAACAAGAGATGCCCATCTTTCCTGGCTGCAGTGATGTTGGAAATATGTGTGGAGATGAAGGAGCATGCCAGAAGATCAAGGCAGCCTAGAATGTTGAGCCACCACATGGAAAACAGCTGTACTAAAGACCCGCCTAGACCCAAAGCAGGCTTGGAATGCATGGGGATAGAGTTTTGTTGTGTTAAGGCACTCAGATTTGGTGTCATCTGTTATTGCAACATAACCTAGCCTATCCTGACCAATCAGGTGTGTCCTTGGTGGTTACCAGGCATTGTACAACAGAGATGGGATTATAACAAACTAGAATAAAAATGGATGTCACCCTGAGATCTTGGATTTAGAATTGGATTTTGCTATGGGCCGAATTGTTTCTGTATGACCTTATCTGGAGATAAGATCTTTAGGAAGTAATTTAAAGTAAATGAGGTCATAAAGGTAGGGCCCTAATCTGCTAGGACTGTGGCCTTATAAGAAAAGAAAGAGAGGTGTGCCTGGGTGGTTCAGTGGGTTAAGGTCTCTGCTTTCAGCTCAGTTCATGATCCTGGGGTCCTGGGATCAAGCCCCACATTGAGCCCCACATCGGGCTCTCTGTTTGGCAGGGAGCCTGCTTCCTCCTCTCTCTCTGTCTGCCTGCCTCTCTGCCTACTTGGGATCTCTCTCTGTTAAATAAATAAAATGTTTAAAAAAAAAAAAAGAAAAGAGAGAGAGATCTTTTTCTCTCTGTCGTGGGACAGAGTAAGAAGGCGGCCATCTGCAAGACAGGTAGGGAGCTCTCACCAGAAACTGACCATGCTGGCACCTTGATCTTGAACTTGTAATCTGCAGAACTGTGAGAAAATAAATGTCTGTTGTTTAAGCCACCCAGACTATGGTATTTCATTTTGGCAGCCCAAGCTGACTAAGACAGATGTGGTAATTGCTAAAACTCTGAAGTCTCTCTTTGAGGAGGAGTGAAGTTTTTTGGTTGTATAAGCAAAAGTGATTACTATATTAGGTGATACCCTTAAATTTTTAAGAGGCCTAGGGTTTGAGACAAAGGGTATATTTTGATGTTGGCTAGCCAGAGGGTAGGCTATAGAGGTATTTATTATTGTTTTCACTGCCCACATCCTTAACCCCTTTCGATATTTGAGGAATTTCCTATTATATTAGTCTTAGTTCCCAATAGCTTTCTTCCATCATAAAATACCCCAAGGTCACATACTAATTCCTGCCCCCCTTTGCTGTTTGACCTTGGACGTATGACTTGGACTTAGCCCATCAGAAGCACCTTCCAAGGATTGTGAGTAGGAAGTTAGCAGTGATGCAAAGTAGCAGGATTAGTAGAGAGTCTATTTTGATGGTGACAGGAGTGGTGGCAGAAGTGATATGTGTTTTCCAGGAGCACGGGAGCTGTGATCCCAGAGGTAGAATCTGGTGAGCTGATCACCTAACATTTTCGGGGTTTGGAGCAACGGTACAAATGAAGGGCAGCATACCACGGATCTAAATATTTAAAAGTTATGGGGCGCCTGGGTGGCTCAGCCAGTTAGACGGTTAAATATCTGCCTTCGGCTCAGCTCATGATCATGGGGTTTCGGGATCGAGCCTGGGGTTGGGCTCCCTCCTTGGCAGGGATTCACTTCTCCCTCTGTCTGTAACCCATCTCCCGACTTGTGCTCTCTGTCTCTCTCTCAAATAAATAAATAAAATCTTCCAGACTGAGCCACCCAGAAGTCCCAGTAAATAAAATCTTAAAAAAAATTATTTAGAAGCTATAAATCGAGCTAACACGTTGTCAGATAAAAATGTCTCTCTCTTACTGCCTTGAAAAATATGCCTTTAGAGCAATTCAAAGGCGAGGTTCAAATTTAGAATTCTTGGACTCCTTGGAGTTCTATGATGGAATGAGGTGGTAAGAGGAGAGCCAAGCTCTCGCTCTCTACTTGTCCCCTTCTCTTTCACCAGCTCCTCTTCTAGCCTCCTCGGTTTCATCATGAACCATGAAAGGCCTCATGTGCCGGTGTAGACACTCTGGCCCCATACATACATTTCCCTGGAAATATCTACCTCTTGGCAACCCTCTGGATGCTGGGAGTGGCACAGTCCATTCTAGGAAGGATGACTCTCAGGAAGAGGCCTGCACGGACTCTGGAAGCTGTTTGGGGCCATTTAGGCAGGGAGTTCTCTAGTGCTCAGTTTCTGAAATGTGCTCTAGAAGGAGAAGACAAGCTCCAGGTGGATATGTCCCCTTAGCCCTGTGTACTCTTTGCTCTGTGCCCAGATATATGACTGGCGAAGAGCCAGAGCAGAGCCCTCTGAAACGTGGGACACAGGGCAGGGGCTCCAGCTGTTTGGACATGAGGGTGGTGTTGGCATTTGGCATCCCTTCTAGGGATGCTGTCTGAAGGGCTGTCTGGCTTGGCCTGGTTCTACTACAAGATTCGCAAGCTGTTCCAGCTGCTCGGGTTCTCTTGCTCTTCCATTCTCTCCAATTTCTCAGGGTCTTTTCAACAAATTACTTTTCTGCTTAAATCAGCTAACAAGGGGCGCTTGGGTGGCTCAGTCAGTTAAGAGTCTGCCTTTGGCTCAGGTTATGATCCCAGGGTTGTGGGATCGAGTCCCACATTGGGCTCCCTGCCCCGTGGGGAGCCTGCTTCTCCCTCTTCCTCTGCCTACTGCTCTGCCTGCTTGTATTCTCTCTGTCAAATAAATAAATAAAATTGTAAAACAAATAAAAAAATTAGCTAATGAGGTTTAGTAGCTTGCAAGTAAGAATCCTTGTTAATACATTTGTCTATTCACTTTTTTGTGTGTGGGGGCAGGTAGTGTAACCTTCATTAGAGGCTTTCATTCAGCTTCATGAAGCCCGAGACCATATCTGTCTTGTTCACGATGGTATCACGAGCTCTGAACACAGTGCCTGGTGGGAATAAATATGTTCTGGGTTCCAGTGATGTGGCATCCCTTTGGACACAAGGATTTGCCAGGGTTAGGACCCTAGATCATGGCAGCCCTGAGACTACTGGGGGCCCTACACTAACAGATACTCTGACACCTAGGGCTGCCGTGCCGAGGTGCCGAGGGGCGCCATTTACATGGACTACAGGGAACATGGTGTCCTCGGAGTTATACAATGTTGACGTCTTGCCTGGAAGGCATGGTGTTCCTGATGGTCTTTCCATGTGGCCCGCTCTCAGGGGTCACTGAGGAAGTCCTCTGACCAGAGAAGTGCCGGCTTGTTCTTACAGAGGGGTTCTTGAGGAAATTCCCCACTTGGGAGTCCTGCTCCTTTGTGAGACTGTTATTTCCAAGATTTTTCTGGCTGTTTCTGAGTTTCCCGGAGGCCAGAAAAGGGGAGCCTGGGGGTGGGGGCTTACCGAGAAATCGAACATGAGATGATGAAAACATGATCAAAACCGTATGGGGCTGGCTCTTACCAAACAGTTACCCATGCAACAGAGACAGCCCCAGCTCTTAAG
This sequence comes from Lutra lutra, assembly GCF_902655055.1. Taxonomy (NCBI): domain Eukaryota; kingdom Metazoa; phylum Chordata; class Mammalia; order Carnivora; family Mustelidae; genus Lutra; species Lutra lutra. The sequence goes on from NC_062290.1 coordinate 58,489,610, forward strand.
AACTGGATGTGCTCCAGGTAGGAGTTGGGCGGGGCATCGTGGGAAAGGGCCATTTTCAGTTCCATTTTTGTTAATTAAATGAGTTCTGGGGCTTGTTCTGGGCCAGCCCCTGAACAGAGCAATGTTAGCAATGGAGACGAATAGGTCCAATCCCGTTTTCTGGGAAGCCTATCCACAGACAGGGCAGGGAGCTTTTTGTCTATCATGTAGATGGGAGCTGGGAGTTCTCTGAGAAGGAATGTCAGGTCCCTTTAGGGAGGTGTTGGCTGCTGGGGTCTTGGGCTTTCAGGGTAGAGAGTTTTCCCTCTGCTATTGGCCTTAAACTGGTAGTAGGAGCCATGAGCCCTAGACAGGAAGGTGTCTACTCAGAGGCAGGCAGCAAGGCCCCTATATTCTGGTGGGGGAGCTAGTTCATACTGTCTCTCAGAGACACAGACCTCAGCATTGTCAGGCGGGCAGGAGGTTTCTGGCCTGCCAGAACTCAGGATAGCGACATAACACTTGTCATTAAATCATAGTAAAACAGGGAGCAGGTGTGATTAGATGAATTCACAGTGCTGAGAATGTTTGGGTGGTCGGGACAAGTCACAGGTGGCTGGGCTAAGCCCTCATGTATCTGGCAGGGAGATAAGAGGCTAGGACTCAGTGCCCAGAAGAGGTTGGTGGCTGGGGATGGGGAGGCATGGGCTGGGGAAGAGTTAGGGAGGGCTGCATGCCTGCTCTCTGTGGTACTCTGGTGTCTACGCCCTTAGACTTTCTTGAAATTCTTTATTCCTCAGGCCTCTAGGGTCTGGCCAGAGACTGTTCAATTCAAGCCCCTTCACTAGCTCCTGAATTCTTTTCTCTCTTGCTGAGTCTCAGCTCTTTCTTTGTTCCCAGAGGGTGGCCCCTGGGGCCCCAAGAAGTAGGGACATTTCTGAATGTGCATGACTTTGAGGGAGCCTGTGTGAATGCTGGGGGTTTAGCCTGAGACCCAAATCTTTGGAGAAATTAAGCACCTCTCCCCAAACACCTGACTGATGGGGAACTGAGGTTTTAGAGATGGGAGGTAAGGAAGAGACTTGACTGGAGTGGCACAAGGAAGCACTGAAGCAGGACTGTGGGCTGGGCACTGAGCTCAGGACTTGTTCGTGTCCCTCCCCTCAGTGGCAGTGGGAGGGAGGGAGTGTCTAGGACCTCTGTCATAGCAGCATCTTCCTCAGGTCTCCTGCCCTCACTTCCTCTACTCTATCTGGGATTTTCCCCCAAGAGTCCAAAGGGGAGGCTTTATGTCTTCCTCTGTGGCAGGCTGACTTCCGCTTTTCTTTCCTGGGAACTGAGAAGGATGTGAGGCAATGTGCTCCCCTCACACCTGTGTTTGTCCTTTGCTTGCTGGAGTACAGGGCACGGGGTCCAGAAGGTGTCTGTATGTAGCTAGGACCCCTGGAGCTCCACGGTTGACTGCCTTCAGGGATGGATCAATGCATGAAGGAGTACACGGGTAGAGGAGGGGATGGATGGACGGCAGCCTAATGGGTACAGAGATGGTTCAATGGATGGACTCATGGGGGCATGAGTTGGACAGCTAATTTCCTCCAGGCAGCAAAACCACACTTCCCAGCTACAGCAGTTGTTCTTGCAAACTATCCCCATCCCACCTGTAAGGGTCTATTTGGCCAGAGGGATTCCATCTTGGGTTAAACAGTGATTTTGTTGTTTATGCAGTAAAACTTAAACTGACCCTGCCCCCCCGCCCCCCCCCCCCCCCCCCCCCCCCCCCCCCGCAGAGACTTACTTAAAAGCAAGCCCAGGAAACCAGTCCCAGGTAACAAAGCCCAAATACAAGGGTGGGTCAGGCCAGGTGGAGGTATCCAGTCAGTGGGGGGCGCATACTGTCTCCCTAGCTACTAAGTAGTGTGGGTCCCGCCTTTTTGGGTGCCAATTCTGACCAAGGTGATAGGCTAGTTCAAACATCTACTATAGGGTAAATTGTAATTCAATTGGCCACCTGTGTGTGACCTAGGATGACTATGCAGCTTTCTCTGTATGTTACAATCTCATTGGCCACCTATACGTGGCCAGGCCCAACCACATGGCCTTTGCCCTTAAAACCTAGTCTGTAAAGCAGAGAAGGGTCGCCCTCTCTGTAAGAGGCACAGCCCTGGCCGGTCGGTTCGATTCTTGATGCTTGGCGCAGAATAAAGCTTTGCTTGACCTTCGCTTTATACCAGTCTCGCTCCTTTAATCACGGACCCATTAGTGGGGGACCTTTCACCACCCACTCCTGTGACTCTAAGAGATGGGATATCTGAGGTCTTGAATACCTTCCTTCTGGGAGTAGAGGGGGGGAAAGAGGCTGCTGTGTACTCAGCTCAGTGAGGAGGGGCTGGCACACCCCCCTCACCACTGCTCCACTCTCTAGGCTGCCCAGGCCTGGTTTTGTTACCAGATGAGGTATGTCTACTTTAAGGATGACCCCCTTCCCAGGAAACAATGCCCAGTCTGCTGTCATAGCTGTCATTCAACCCCAGTGCCACAGCCTGACTGCCCTCAGTGGGACAGGTCCTTAGAGGCCCAAGTTGGAGAGCAGCAGCTTCCCCAGGGACTTCCTGGGCATGAGGAGGTCACTCCTTCCAGAGCAGCCCTGCAGTATGCTCCAAGAATCACAGTGCTTTCATGTCCCCAAGAGGAGACTCCTTCTCTGTAACTCCCTGGTCTTAGTGTTGCCTCCGTCTTAGAGGTTGCAGGGGTGGTGGCGAAGTTCCTCCTTGCTCAATCTCCCTGGCTTCCTGGCTGCTCCTTCTTCCACCCTCTAAGCCCTCTTCCACTCTGACTTCTGGCTCCCAGGTTTCTCTGTCAGTATCCCTCAGAAATGTGACCCCAGGATTGCTCAGACGGGGCTAGACCTGGCCCAGCCTGAGGAGAGAGGAAGGATATCCTGAAGGTCAGATTCTGTGTGGACAGATAGGCCCACAAGGCTGGCTGTTGAGCTTTTCCTCACATATGTATTCATTTTCTAGATAATATTTATTGAGTGACTACCTTTTGCCAGGCAGTGACACCACCACCAGGGAGACAGTGGAAACCAAAAGAGACATGAGATCTCTTGAGGAAGGCTGACAAACTATCAGTTAGAAAGAACTCAATGTGATGGTGCTGCAAGGGGAGGGGGCAAGGGCCCTGGGAGCTTGGGAGGAAGGGGGGCTACTTAATCTAGCCTGGAGTCAGGGGAAGCTTCCTGGATTAAGAGTCATTAAGCCCTAGAAGGGAAGGCAGGTGAGCTGCTGAGAGAGAAGAGTGTTCCAGATGGAGGGAAAGGCGGGGGTGTGGGGGGATATGGATGGGGACTCTCTCCTCCACCCCACACCCCCAAGCATAGCTGGGCCTCTTCTTGCCCTTGGCCAGGAAAGCTGGTTCTTGACATTTCCCCTCCCCCTGGTGACACCTGATCCCTGAAACACCTGGATACTTTGTTTTGGAGAAGACTGAGAGGCATAAAAGAGTTGGCTCAATCAGAGAAAAGACACAGGTTTGGTGTTGCTGAACTGTGGAGAGTAAGAGGGCTGTGAGGAGACCAGGTGGGGCTCTGATCGTGGGAACTCATCCCCAGAACACTGGGTGTGAAGTAGGGGTCCATGAGGAGGTTGCTCAGGTTGCAGAGGGAAAGTGAGATCCTGCCGTTGCATCTCCCCCTTTCCCATTCTGGTCCTCTCAGACAGACAACAAACAGCAGACAGACAGGTCCATGGGTACCAGCTGGGCTTTATTGGAAGCATTGTGGTCTGGGTGTGGAGGAGAAGCTGCGCTCCTGCCACACTCACCCCTGCTCACACTCACACTCCCATTGACACTCCAGGTCCTGAACCTGCTGGGTTAGGTCTGGTGCAGAGCTGCTGGAAGCCTGGTCCTCCCTTCTGATCCTTGGTTCCTCAGGACTGCAGTGAATCACATTCCTTCACTCAGACACAGGGCTCTCTCTGGGGCTGTCAGGGGCTAACTGCCGTGGCGCTTGTTCTAGGGAAGGAAGGAAAGGCAGAGTCATGAGCTGGGGTTTTGGGCAGGGGCTCTGAGGAAAGAGGCAGGGGTGGGGAGGGCTGGGCTTGCCTTTGCAGAGTTCTTCTGCAGTCTCCGGATGATGCGGTCCACCCAGGGCTGGTCTGGGGGTGCACAGAGCTGGTGACCCCTCAGTGTGGTGAACCTGGAGTCATAGGTCAGAGGTCAGAGAGACTGGAGCCCAGGAACCCAGACTTCCAGGCCCTGGCAGAGGCTGGGGACCACATATGGGAACCTGTTTCAGGGGCTTCCTTGAAGAGGTTGGGCTTGGCAAGGAGAAGACAGATAAGAAGGTGGGGGCATCACCAGTGGCTTATGGGGGGGATGAGGCTAGATGAGCTCCTCCCCACAACTCACACAACAGCAGGCACTCTGCAGCCATCCTTGATGAGGAGGTAGCGAAAGGCTCTGATGATATTCCCTGGGATGGGGCGCTGAGTTACAGACAGGCAGCAGTCTTCCGCATCGTTGGCACCACCCAGAGCTGGGGTGGGAAGAGGGGAGTGTCAGGACACAGGGACCCTGAGGAGGGGAGGCCAGGGTCCTACAGGGATTAAGGACACACACGTGCATGTGCGTGCGCATGCGTGTGTGTGGGGGGGCGGTGTGTCGTGGGGGGGCAGTTAAATCTGTTATTTAGCTGGTATATACCCATATGGCCCTAATTGTTGCTAAAAATACTGGAGTACTTCTGAGCTATTTGGTAAACCACCACTGCCCTGAGCCCCACAAATGCCTTCCCGCTGCCCTGATCACCCCAAGCTCTCTCCCAGGATCTCTCAACTGCCACATAAATGCAGAGTTGATGCTGCTCACAGCATGGGGTTGGGGGGTGAGGGGTAGGGGTAGTAGGAGACTGAGATTAGAGGACTTATGAATTGTAAAATATTTGGACTATTAGCCCTGTCTCAGCATCTCCCATCCTCCCCAAATGCGTACTGTTCTCTCCTGTCTGGGAAATGGAGGCAGCAGGAAACAAGCTGCAGAGGGAGGGGTAGCCACAGACCCCGGGGATTCAGACACCAAGAGACAGACATTAGCATTCAGGGTCTCAGGTATACCCACGCTCACAGGTACACACACAGGGCTCAGGGCACCCCCAGGTTGACCCAAATGTGCAGACCTAACTCAGTGTCCCTCATGGCCAGCACCCTGAGATTTAGACGCCCCCTCCCCTATGCCCACCACAAGCCTTCCCTCAGCCTTACCAGGGGAGGTGCAGAGAGCCAGCAGGCTGAGGGTCAGTAGTGTTCCTGCTCGGAATGCCATGGAGGGTGGACAGAGGCAGAGCGACAGTGAGCTGAGCGTGAGCGTGGGTGAATCCCTGGGGGTGTGCTGGAGTCTTGCGAGGCTGACACTTGGCTGGCAGTGGGAGGGAGCTGTGGGAAGCGCCCAGGCGTCCTTGTGGGGTGTGAGGGGCTCTGGGAATGTGTGTGAACGCCTGTGTGAGGCTGCAACTGCCTCTTATTTATGGCTCAGAGCTTTCACTTTCCCCGCTCAGAAATTCCCCTCCACATCCATTCCATGGATTCCCCTCCCCCCATTTTCTGAGGGAAACTGCCCCTGCCCCCCTCCTTCCTGCCTCAATAGTTTACTGCTTTTCTGCTTTTTTTGGCTTCATCTCTGAGAATCTAAGCAGTTGGCAATCTAGCCAAGAGAAGGGACCTTGTCCCCTCAGCCAAAGATAGGGTGTCTGCACTATCACCTTCTAGGTGGTATTTGCTTCATTAACCATAGAGCTGGCTTTCAGAGGTGATGTTCGGGACTGGGGGGTCAGAGTGAAGAGTTGCATCTGCTTCCCTAAGTTTATGCCTCATTCTCGGTCTTGTCTCTGTGGTTCTTCTCTTCTCTGTGGTGTGGGTGGTGGTGAGGACAGGTCTCTGGTCCTCTCAGAACAATCGTGAAGCCTGAGGTAGCCTCTCAGCGCTGCCCATCTGTTATCTGGGAACCAGTCCTTTACTTGGGACAAGCAGAGTTGAAAGGGAATGTCCCTTGGGAAGAGGCCCGGCACCCATCCCACATCTCAGGCCTCTGGGATTCAGTCTCTTGGCTCAGCCAGCACTGCCCTGTTCTCTATTTGCCATGTTCATATGTCTAACACCTGGGTTAGCAGAACAGCTGGAGGGAGGCTGGCCTAGAATAGCTCCCTTCATCTTTCCCCTGCTCTCAATCCTGGGAACCAAGAGGGGATTTTTAAGGAGAGGGGCTGGTCAGCTTATAATCAGACAATCCCCAAATTTCAAGGAATCGACAGATGGAGGAGGGGACAACTGATTTCCCATCCTTATGAGAAAGACCAGGACTCAAAAGGGAAATTAATATGTGGAACACCCGTTCAACAAACCCGCCCAAGCTCTGGATCCTCTTTTGGATGGGGTGGTGTTTCTCTCATCTTTTATCTTTCTTTATCTTTATCTATCTCATCTCTTATCTTTCTTTTCATCCATTAATTATAATAATAATAGTAACATTATTATTATTTCTTATTGTTTACTCTATACTAGGCTCTGTATCAAGAATGCCACTTTACTAACTTTCCCAACAAAACTATGAAGTAATTTATTTTTATTTATTTATTTGTGAGAAAGAGAGAGTGCTCAAGTGCGTGCTTGCGCAAGAGTGGGGGAGGGGCACAGGGGGAAGCAGACTCCCTGCTGAGGAGGGAGCCCAATGTGAGACTCAATCCCAGGACCCTGGGACCTGACCTGAGCCAAAGGCAGACTCTTTTTTTTTTTTTTTTTAATTTATTTACTTGACAGAGATCACAAGTAGGCAGAGAGGCAGGTAGAGAGAGAGGAGGAAGCAGGCTCCCTGCTGAGCAGAGAGCCCGATGTGGGGCTCGATCCCAGGACCCTGAAATCATGACCTGAGCCGAAGGCAGAGGCTTTAACCCACTGAGCCACCCAGGTGCCCCCAAAGGCAGACTCTTAACTGATTGACCCACCCAGGCGCCTGTAATTTTTATCATTAACATATTATTGTTTCTATTTTATGCATAAAGAGCATGAGGTTCAGAGCACAAGACCATACGGTGAGTAAGCGTCTTATACGTAGGTGTCTTTCACTCTAAGGTTTGCACTCTTTGCCGCTATCCCATGCTGCCTGTCTGCCAACCGTCCATTGATCACAGAACAGTACCGATGAGTGAAACTCTACAGATAGAATGCCTTGCTTAGGATTCCAATTCCACCACTTGTTTACTGTGTCACCCTGTGCAAGTTATCCAGTTCCTGTGTCTTATTGCCCTTATCTATAAAGTAGGAATGGTACAAGAACTACTTCTTAGGATTAAGTGAGGTAATCTGAGTAAAGCCCTTAGTTCAGAGGTTGGCATGTAATAAACACCCATCAAATATTCACTAGTGTTATTGTTCTATCCTTTCATTCAGGTATATGTCAGTTCATCTATCTATCCATTTTTCATTGACCTATGCATCCTCCTGCCTCTGGCGGTTCTGATTATTCCCCGTTGTCCCACCCTCATTCACCCTCCCACTCTTCTCTCCCCTGCTCTGTTCTCTGGAAGGCTGACCTCTATAGAGTGAATTACTCAGGATTCCTTACCCTCCAGTTTCTATTTGAGTTTGGTCCACAAGAGCAGCAGCAGGAGATGAGTGGGTAATAGGAGAGAGATGTTAATTCCCCAGATCCTTCATCTTGCTGTAGTCCTGGCAATGAATAATTTTCTGTCTGGTAGTTGTTCTCAGAGTGGTCTTCAGATAGCAGAAGCAGCATCACCTGGGAGCTGTTAAGTTTATTGATATTGGTGGAACTGTATTAGCTCAGCACTTGGGAGTGATGTTAATAGTCTGTTGGGCTGGTCACTGGAAGTGTAGACTCAACAGTGGCCTTTGATCAATGAGGTTGAGATGTTAGAACCTCACTGTACATATTGTACAACAGTGCTTCTTAAACTTTGATGTACATGTGATTCACATGGGAGTCTTGTTAAACTCTAGATTCTGATTCACTAGGTCTGAGATGAAACCCAAAATGTTGCATTTCTAACAAACTTCTAAGTGATGCTGGTGCTGCTGGTCCTCAGACTATATACTTTAAGGAGCAAAGTAGAGGAAGGAGTGCAAAGTTTAGAGAGATGGGAATGTTAGACTGTGCCTGTGGTGTGCAACCACTAACTGTATACCTCTGAAGGCCCCAAAAGATACTTCCTTTTCCAAGGCAACAAGAAATGCATTAGTGAGGGGAACAGTAGCTTCTTGGAAAAGCACTGTTGTGGCTTCTTTAGTAGGCAAGAGATAGGGTTAGGGGATGCCTTTTTGGGACTGGGCAATCTTATTTCAAGGGGAATAATGGAATCCATAAATGGAAGAGGTCAGATATTGGCACATGACCATGAGCATTAAGGTAAAAGAGATTACTATATAAACTGTAGGGACAAGTGGTAATTTATGTGCTTCGCCCAGGGGGATCTGTGGTGCTAGCTAATTGATCATAGTGTTTCTACTAATGAAATAGATGGACAGCTTACTGATGTGTTACTTGACCTGTGTAAGTGGAAACAGCTAGACCTGGTGGGAAGAAATTTGATCCAAATTGTATTGGGGATTTACAGTCTTTTACCCAATTCCTCTACTTAAGTCATTTTGCCAGACTCAAAGCCCTTTAATCAGATGGGAGGTGGGAGGTGGGACGGATTGAGTCTCTTCCATAGGTGGATTCTATAAATCTTTCTCCCAGTTAGCAGTTCTCCTAGTGCATCTCCAACAGCATCTGCATCACCTAAGAACTTGCCAGAAATGTAAATTATTGGGTCCTGGCCTAACTTCACTGGATCAGAAACTCTGCAACTCGTCCAGCAATCTGTACTTGAACAAGCCTTTCTTGTGATTCTGATGTATGCTAAAGTTTGAGAATAACTATTCCAAGGCTTCTCTTCAGAGAGATCTGTAGCCATTTGCTAGGGTGAGTCTGAATGTGGAACAGGACATACTCAGAACTTTGGGACATTATTAGATACTGTCTGTCTTATGTTAATACTAATCTTGGGGACCCAAAATCCCACTGGGGTCCACCAGTCGGAGTGAGGCTTTATAGAGGTCAAGTGACAGATTTGCCACTGGGCCCTGGTCTAAAGTTCAGGCTCTAATTCCCCCAGTGACAATGTGGTCTAAGAGTGTTACCTATAGCAGATCATATAATTGGGAGGTGCAGAACAGCATTCCATTGTTAAATGGTCATTGAACACACGAGATCAGGCCTTAGAAGTTTCAGAAGGTGCGAGTAAAAGCATGGGCAGGTGGCTCGGATGCCTATCTGTATAGTGTCTTCCTCTGATCATGCTCACGCCTTCATGGAGAAGTTTTCTACAGTCAACAGAGAGAGAAAATGCATGGTCTTGATTTTTAGATGTTTTTTTTTTTTAAAGATTTTATTTATTTATTTGACAGACAGAGATCACAAGTAGGCAGAGAGGCAGGCAGAGAGAGAGGAGGAAGCAGACTCCCTGCTGAGCAGAGAGCCCAATGCGGGGCTCGATGCCAGGACCCTGGGATCATGACCTGAGCTGAAGGCTGAGGCTTTAGCCCACTGAGCCACCCAGGTGCCGCAGATGGGTCTTTAAGGCAGACTGGCCCTGGAAGACGGTGGTGAAGGGAAGTCCTTTCAGTGGGCAGAATTTCAGGCAGTACACTGAATGTGAACATTGTCTGGAAGGAGAGATGGCCTGAGGTTTGGAGGTGCCACCAGCAATGGCTGCCTACAACAACCCTGCCCCCACTTTTGTAAAAGTTTCCCTCACATTTTCCCCCATTAAACCTTTTTGGACATGCAATTTATTTCCCACCAAGATCCTGAATGATATAAGAGTATAGTGCCGAAGCTGACATAGAAGTTTCGATTAAATTTTAATGCTGTCTACCTGGAATGCCTGTTGGGAAAGATCCCAAGAATCAGCAGGAAAGAGTGAAATAATGAAATAATAATAAACAAGGGATTTGTAACACATTCATTCAATAAATATTTACTGAAAGCCCCCTATGTTCCAGACACTGTTCTTGGCACTGGGATATAGCAGTAAACAAAACAGACATTTCTGCTCTTGCGGAGTTCTTAATCTAATGAAGGAGACAGGCAATAAGCAAACAAGCAAAATATACAGTATTTCAGATGACAGTAAGTGCTATGAAGAAAAATAAAGAAGGCAAGAGGGATAGGTAGCACTGGGGAGGATGGTCAGGGAAAACTTAACTGACAACATTTGAGAAGAAAGCTTGTGTGAAGAAGGTGAGGGAGAGAGCCTTGCAGAGATCTGGGGAAGAAGTTCCAGGTAAAGAAAATAGCAAGTGAGGGGCGCCTGGGTGGCTCAGTGGGGTTAAAGCCTCTGCCTTCAGCTCAGGTCATGATCCTAGGGTCCTGGGATTGAGCCCTGCATCGAACCTGCTTCCCCCCCTCTCTCTGCCTGCCTCTCTGCCTACTTGTGATCTCTATCTGTCAAATATATAAATAAAATCTTTAAAAAAAAAAAAAGAAAGAAAATAGCAAGTGAGAAGATTTTGAGATGAGAGTGTGTTTGAGGAATAGAAAGGAGCCCCGTGTTTGGGAGTGAAGTGAGCATAGAATAGAGTGGTAGGAGATATCGTTAGATAATAACAGGGGCCAAATGGTGTAAGGGTTTGGAAGCCATCATAGGGTTTATGTTTTACTGTAAGTGAGATCGGAAATCATTGGAGAGTTGACAGAGGTGTGACATGATCTGACTTGTTTTAAAGGCTCCTCTGGCTGTCCAATGGAGAACAGACCAAAGTAATGCAAGAAGGGGAGCACAGAGACCAGGTAGAGGCTCCTGCAATAACTGAAAGGGGACATGATGTTACTGGGAGTTGGTGAGAAGTGGTTAGATTCTGGAATATTTTGAAGGTAAAGTCACGGGCTTTGCTAAGGGGTTCAGCATAGGATGAGAGAGAAAGAAGAGGCAAGAATACTGCAATATTTTTGGCTTGAGCTGTGTGATGGCCAGAGTTGTATTTATCAAAATGTGGATGAGTACGGAGGAGTGGGTTTGTGGGAAGATCAGGGGCCTCTTCGGACTTATTAAGACGAAGCTACATTTTGAACATATAAGTGGAGATGTTAAGTAGGCAGCTGGTAATACGAGTCTGAAGATCAGGGGAGAGATTTTACAAAGTTGAGAGCATATGAATGGTATATAAGGCCGTAAGACTTTGAAATCTCCAAGGGAGTGAGGATAGATAGAAGAGGTTCCTGTTCTAAGTCCTGAAGCTCCCAAGATTGACAGATCAGGGATATGAAGAGGAATCAGGGAAGGAGGGGAGCTGTCAGTGTGATGATGGTACCCGTTATCATGGAAAAAAGTGAAAGGACACAGGGCCCATGGAAGGTTTAAAGCACCCACTTCCTAGCCTTTGGTTTAGATGATCTAATGGGGGTGGGAGTGGGAGATTGGATGTCAAGGAGGTGGGTTTGAAACAGTTTCTGACCAAACAGAACCCTAAGTAGGCTGCATGCTTCACCTAGTTCACTCTTCCCAGCCAAGTCGTCTTTGTGGGATTCTTGGTTCATTGCAAACCCTGGAGCAGTCACCTTACAGCTCAGGGCAGCCCATTCCAACCTAGACCCACACTCCTCCAAGGATCCCACACAGTCTTCATGCTTCTGGGTCCTACCAGAATCCCTGCTCCAGGAGCAGAGATCTTGGATGGTGGGCATCTTAGCTATTGGGGCAGGGGAGGTAGCATCTGGGCCTGGGAAGTCAACCAAGTCCTTGGTAGGGGTGAGAGTACAGGGAAGTGAATGAGTGTAGGGAGAGGACCTCTATTAGGTGCTTAGTGTTTTTTGAGTGGATGAATGTTTCCTGGAGAGGGGTGTGTGGGGGGGGCGGCTGTGTGTGTGGCTGTGTGTGTGGCTGTGTGTCACCCCTCCCAGGCCTGCAGAGGGCGCCCTAGCCCCGGAAGGGGGCTCTGGAGTAGGGTAGGGCTCTGGTGGAGTGGTGAAGGGAAGCTGTGGCTGGCTGGGGGTGCTCTAGCAGGAACGCGTGGAGGCCTTGACTCGGAGGGCCCCTCAGAGGCTGAGGAGGGCGTTGGGCCCAAAGTCCCTGGGCCCGGAACCGCCTCTGGTGCCCTCCCCGCTCCAGGCACCCGCGGGCCCCAAGGCCGAGCATCCTAGCCCGTCCCGGGGTCCGGAGAGCGGGCCGGAGGCACGGCGGGGAGACTCGGACTGTAGGTGGGATCCCACCCCGGAGGATGCGGGAGAACTCGGACTGGGGGGAGTCCCATCCCCGAGGACGTGGGGCCAGCGTGGGTCTCGGATGTTCCCGGGAGGCCGTTACCCCAGGCTTAGGACAACAGCACTCCCCCACATCCCCGCCACTCAGGTCCTGAACCGGTCAGGTACCCGGAGGGCTGGCGGAGACGCGTGGGCGGGCGAAGTCCCGTATTTGGCTACGAATATTTCTCTGTCCCACCCCCCCTGAAACCTACCCTGAGTCCAAGGCACCCAACTTAGAAGACTTGACATAATGTTTGCCTTAAACGCTAAAGGAAGTTCACACCCCTCTCCGGCACTTCCTTCACAGAATAACCTGCACCCGATCGACTCCTTACGCCGCATAATTACGGTGCCTACTCTAAAAAAAGGTTTCTTTAGTCAGCGGGGGTTTATTGAAAGCCTAACTGTACCGGGCGCGAGGCTCGGCGCCAGAAGATGAAGCGCTTTAACACGGACACGAGCAGAAAAGCAGTTTGTCCTACTTGTCAGGGGACACGGGAAACCTCTAGACCTCTGGACTATCATGAGACGCACTTGAGGATAACTAACAAAAATAATTTAAAAAACTGATCCCAGAAAACACACACACACACACACACACACACACACACACAAAACACACACACACACACACACACACACACACACACACACACACACACACACACACACACACACACACACACACCCAAACAACTGATTCCAGAAAGATGGAAGGCAATGAGAATAGAAAATTAAACCCACAAGCCTGCTGTTTGCCTTTAGCTGACCGAGGATCGCGGCGACGATGCTGCCTCCTGGTGGCGGAACGGGGCGATGAAGCTACACAGCCAAGTGGAGTTTCGCGCGGTTGTGGTGATGGTGGTGACGGGGATTCTGAACCAAAATAGGCTCTGGCTGCCCAGGTGACCAAAAGCGGAGTTTGGTTATTTTAATATTAGATTGACATTTATTATGACCACACTCCATAGGTCTAAAGCAAAGTCTTCAAGAACACAGCATCAGAGTTTGCCTGGGATGTTTTGGTTTGCCACCAACTGAGAAAGGGATGTCTTGAAGAAAACAAAGTCTTCAGCTTCTTGGCATAGCTAACACACTCTCTGTAGGGGAGCTGTAGACACCAATAGAAGAAATACAAATATAGGTGTTAGGAAACAAGACTTGGCAACTTCAGCATTGATAATCATTGGTCAAGACTGATGCCAAAGGACAGAAGCATTAATGATTTTATTAAAACAGTGTAGCATCATTTTGTCCCAAATATAAGGAAAAATAACACCCGGATGTGGGAAAGAAAAACAACTTTACAAGAGAAGCCAGTGAAGCTGAAGACATTTTCACAGGTAAGTGACTAAAGCTAGGAAACAAATTGATTTTGAGCTTCATAAATAGCAGGTATAGACCTAGTCTCTCTGACCTTCCTGTACCATAATGCAAGGTAGAAGATGCCAAGTGTGTCAGTGGTGCTGTGTTGTTAGCCCCATATTGTTCCGTTTTTAATTTTAAAATTTTTAAGGTTTTTTAAAAATTTATTTGACACAATGGGGTGCCTGGGTGGCTCAGTGGGTTAAACCTCTGCCTTCGGCTCAGGTCATGATCTCAGGGTCCTGGGATCGAGCCCCGCATCGGGCTCTCTGCTCAGCAGTGAGCCTGCTTCCTCCTCTCTCTGCCTGACTCTCTGCTACTTGTGATCTCTCTCTCTCTCTGTCAAATAAATAGATAAAAATATTTAAAAAAATTTATTTGACACAGTATTAGAGAGTACAAGTAGGTAGAGCAGCAGGCAGAGGGAAAGGAAGAACCAGGCTCTCCACTGAGCAGGGAGCCCGATGAGGGGTTTGATCCCAGGACCCTGGAACCATGCCCCAAGCTGAAGGCAGCAGCTTAACAGACTGAGCCACCCAAGCGCCTCTAATTTAAAGAAAATTTTTTTAAAGATCTTGTTTATTTATTTGACAGACAGAGATCACAAGTAGGCAGAGAGGCAGGCAAGGCAGAGAGGAAGGCAGAGAGGCAGGCAGAGAGAGAGGAGGGGAAGCGGGCTCCTTGCTGAGCAGAGAGCCCGATGTAGGGCTCGATCCCAGGACTCTGGGATCATGACCTGAGCCGAAGGCAGAGGCTTTAACCCACTGAGCCACCCAGGTGCCCCTAATTTTAATTTTTTTTAAGTTTTTTTTTTTTTAAGATTTTATTTATTTGACAGACGGAGTAGGCACAGAGGCAGAGAGAGGCAGAGAGAGGCAGGCAGAGAGAGAGAGGGAGAAGCAGGCTCCTGGGGCTCGATCCCAGGACCCTGAGATCATGACCTGAGCCAAAGGCAGATGCTTAACTGGCTGAGCTGCTCAGGTGCCCCGAATCTCCACTTTTTATAATAGGAAGTCAGTTGGCCATATTTAAAATAGATAAACCAAGAAACAGAAGTAGGAACAAAATATTTATTTATTTATTTATTTTTTAAAAAGATTTTATTTATTTATTTGACAGAGATATCACAAGTAGACAGAGAGGCAGGTAGAGAGAGGGAGGGAAGCAGGCTCCCCGCTGAGCAGAGAGCCCGATGTGGGACTCGATCCCAGGACCCCGAGATCACGACCTGAGCTGAAGGCAGCGGCTCAACCCACTGAGCCACCCAGGCTCCCAGGAACAAAATATTTAGACGTATGGCACCAACTCCTAGAAGACGTACCTTAAGAGTTAAGATTTGCCTGAAATGGTTTTCAGAATAAGCCATTTGGTACTTTTCAATATTTTTAAAAAACCATGAATATGTATTATTTGATCTTGTAAAAATTACGCATCTTACAGGAAAAAGGAAGAACAGGATAACATTGTCAGAGATGAAGGCAGACAAGGAAAGCGGTCACTCATTTTCTGACAGAATAGAGGATATATTGCGCATCTGCTCAGGGCAGGGTTTGAGACACATATGCGGCATGCAACGTGGCAGGATAATTTAGCAAAGTAGGAAGTTTTGTTTTTTCTGCCTATGTGTTTCCTTTCTCTCTGGAGCAAGCAAGAGTTTTGGCAGGGCTGAGAACAGAGGCAGCCTGATGTCAAAGGACCTTCTGCCTTTGTAAAAGTCCAAAGTAAACCTGGGGAAAGGTTATGTCCTGGAGGGCCTGGGAAGAGGATTTTGAAGAGAGGCTTTTATGACTGGGAGGGGATTGGTGTGTAGGTTCAGCAGTGGGTTGTGTTGAAGCAAGTGGCAGCACGTGAGTACATGGCTCTGGGGGTGTCTGGGGAAGCCAGGTACAAGCCCAGAGGCTCTCATAGCTGAGTTTCCATATCTCGAATATGGCACAGAGCTAAGAGTTTAAGAGTCCAGCACCTGAAAAGCCATACCAACTAGTATTATAGGGACCTTAGCAATCACTGGTAAGACTGATGTCCAGTGATGGGATGGTGTGTGTGGGGGCCGAGTAGGAAGCCTCCTCTGTGCCTTGGTGTTTCTCTGACACCAGCTCTTGGTAGGTGGGAGCTCAGGACTGCCAGATGCTGAATTCCTCACTAGCACCCCAGTGCAGGGACTTGGAGTAGGATTGAGGTCATTGGAAGAACTTTTTAAAATGCAGTAATTCTTTTTTTTTTTTTAAGATTTTATTTATTTATTTGACAGAGAGAAATCACAAGTAAGCAGAGAGGCAGGCAGAGAGAGAGGAGGAAGCAGGCTCCCTGCTGAGCAGAAAGCCCGATGTGGGGCTCGAACCCAGGACCTGGGATCATGACCTGAGCCGAAGGCAGCGGCCCAACCCACTGAGCCACCCAGGCGCCCCTAAAATGCAGTAATTCTTGCACACCTGAGTTTGCAGACTAAGGTCACATCTGCTGCACAAGGAGAGCTAGGCAGAGTCCCTGTTTTCACTGGTTACAGGAGGAGCAAATAGCAAGTACTTAATTACTTCACGATAAGTAGTAAATGAGATGGTGTGCTCAGGCTCCCAACGAAGGAAAAGCTGGTGGGGCAGTTGCCTCTAGCTTCTTGCTCCTCAGGATCTATTTCCTTCTTTCTCACATGGCCTGGCCCACCTGATGGTCGGCCCTCTCCCTATATAAGAGTGAAGGAGGGAATAAGAGGATCTCTGCTCTAGGGAGAAAGAGATAGAGAAGACCCAGGCAAGAGTCTTTCTTGCTCAGGACACTGATTTACATCTGAATTCTGGGGTTCTAAATCACTGCCAGAGGTTAAAGGGGCTTGGTGTCCAGAGGTTAGAGGGGCTAAAGGACCCTAGGGGAGGAAAGAAAGGAAGGGGAGGAGGCTTTCCCAACTGGAAGGGAGCTGAGGGAGTCAAGAAGCCCAGATAGGGATAGAGAAGCACACAGCCCTATTAAACAAAGAGGGACCCAACTTCACTGATTAGGGCAGAAGGGAATCCTCTTGGATGTTTGAGAAGAGATGGGGCTCTGAAGGGGTCCCAGGGCTGGAACTGTGCAATAGGGTAGGGTTTAGTAGGGTTTAGTAGAACTTGAGTTTGCCCGTGTTACAGGTCTCTCTCCCGGGGACCCTTCCAAAGAAGGACTTGGGAGTTCACATTCAGAAGGTTCCAGGGAAAGTGGAGTCAGTCCCAGGTAGAGCTAGGAAAAGATCTGGAGGTCACTCCTAGAGTGAGAGAATGCTGGATAGAATCAGGAAAGGGCTCTCTTCAAGGTCTCAGACGCCTGCAGAGCCTTTAGGGATATGTGCTATGGGTCCAACATCTCTTATCAGTAGAGATTTCTCAGAGACCAGGGACAGCCCAGGTCCCTTCTACTGCCAGGGTACCTGGGGGGCAAAGAAACTCTTGGACTAAGTGAGAAAATAGGATTTTCCAGGTTTAGCTCTTGGCTGGGACCCCAGAGTTTGTGACCCCACTCTGTAGCGACACTGGCTTCCCCGAGGACACAAACACACAGGAACAGATATTTGGGTGGGAGGCTGGAACAGTTTTTTATTGTTAGGTAGAAATCATGTTTACAAGGAAGCAGTAGGGTGCAGCGGGAGCAGGGTCAGGTCCAGAGGGTCCTGGGTGACCTTTCCTCAGAGGGGACAGTCCTGCTGTCTCCTCTCATGCTTTCTGGGAGATTCGCCCTCCTCTATGTTTCTGGGCCTGGCCTGGTGTGGGCAACTCAGCCATGCAGGGTAGGGCTGGGAATATAGAAGGGATGGTTGAAGCAGGAGAAGGGGTGAGGCAAGGCCAGCATGAGGTGGTTGCTCTGGGGCCCCTGAGCAAGAGGACCCCATCCTTTCTCCTAGCCCACTTCTTGCTCCTTGGATCGGGGCTCCAAGCCCTGGTGAGGTTTGGGGGCCTCCTGGGCTCTAGGCTGGTCACTGGGCTGTGGACCTTTTTGGGGTCTGTGGCGGTTCAGTCCTGGGAGGGCAGAAGAGGGGAGGGGCTTGAGGGGCTCCCCCAGCGAGGCTCCCCTTCACTCCCCTCTCCCCACCCCCGTCCATTTAGCTTCCTCACCTCTTACAGCCTTTGGAGCCCTTTCCCTTCTTGCCAGACTTAGGAGTCCCTTTGTCCTTCTTACAGCCCTGGACTTGTTTCTGTGGGGCTGGCGGCTGGTCCAGACGCTGCATCAGCTGCTGCACCCAAGGCTCTTTAGGGTCTGCACACAGCTCTGGTTGAGAGCGCTTCCGAGGTGAGAACCTGGGGGTTGGGCATTAGCAAGCCTGTCCTAGTCTTGCCCACCATGCCCTCCCACTCAGTGGCACCCACCTTCTTGCATTCACTCACAGGATAGCTGGGATGGGGCAGCCCAAACTTGGCTCCTGCTTCCGGTAGCTGCGGACAACCCGGGCAGGAATCTTCCTTAGGCTGTACTTGAGGCAACAGTCCTGGGCCCCTCCATCACTGCCTGCAGGGTGAGGTTTACAGGCAGCCAGGGCTTCTTGTAGGCTCCCACCCAGGCCTACCCTTGTCCCCATCCTTGGCAACTCCCTCCTTGGTACCTTGGGTCCAGGGGATGCAGAAAGCCAGGACTAGGACAAGAAGGCTCGGAGTCAGTGACTGAGCCATGGCTGTGGTGGAGGGTGAGGGCGAGGCCAGAGTAGTGCGCGAGGTGGACAGCTGCAAGTTGGGGGGTCCGTGTGTCGGCTCTCACTGGTCTGTTGCCTATTTATGCAGGCAGGCACTTTCACTTCCTCCATCCCCAGTCACTCTGTCCAGGCAGGAATAGGGATCTCCCTCCTTTTCCTTCCTGAAAGGCAGATCCTGTCCTGGCACCCAGCCTCACTAGTATGCGGAAACAAAAACTGCACATGGCTCATCAGGGTCCTAAGCCGCCCGAGTCTTTCCCTTCAATATCAGGTGAATCTGTCAGGCCCTCGTTCTACCTTTGACCACTGTCTTGGTGCAGGCCTCACCACCTCTCCCCTGGAATATTCCCCAGGAAGACTGCCTCTTCACTGCATTCCAGGTTCCATACTCTCCCCATCCTTCCATCAGGCTGAGGACTGTTCCTAAAATGCACATCTGATTACTGGATTGTAAGAGTTCTTTCTATGTTCTGGATAATAGACCTTTATCAGATATATGATTTGCATATATTTCCTCCCATTCTGTGGGTTTTCACTCTCTTGATAGTGTCCTTTAATATACAGAATTTTAAATTTTGATGAAGTCCAACTTACCTATTTATTTTTCTGTTGTCTGTGCTATTGGTGTCATATTTTTTTAAAAGATTTTATTTATTTACTTGACACAGAGAGAGATCACAAGTAGGCAGAGAGGCAGGCAGAGGAAGGGAGAAGCAGACTCCTTGCCAAGCAGAAAGCCCGATGCAGGCCTTGATCCCAGGACCCCATGATCATGACCTAAGCTGAAGGCAGAGGCTTAACCCACTGAGCTACCCAGGTGCCCTGGTGTCATATTTTAAGAAATCATTGCCAATCTAAGGCCATGAAGATTTCCACTTGTTTTTCCCCCAGCCTTATTGAGGTTTAACTGAAAAGTACAAATTTGTGTTTATTTTAAGCATTATAATGTGATGATTTCGTATAGGTATACATTGTAAAATAATTACCACAATCAAGTTAATGAACAACTCCATTACTTCATATAGTGACTTTTTTCTTTTTTTGTGGTGAGAATGTTTAAGATATACTTTCTTAGAAAACTTCAAGTGTATAATATAGTATTATTAACTAAAGTGACCATGTTATACATTCATTCCTTAGAACTTACTCATCTTCTAACAAAGTTTGTACTCTTTGACCAACATTTTCCCATTCTCTCTCTGCCCCGAACCCCTGGCAACCACCACTCTGTTTCTGTGTGTTTGAATTTTTTTTTAATTGCATATATAAGTGATACTGTGTAGTATTTCTGTTTATCTGTCTGGCTTATTTCTCTTACTAAAAGGATATCTAGGTTCATCCATGTTGTCTCAAAGTGCAGTTCCTTTCTTTTTTTAATGGCTGAATAATATTCCATTGTATGTATATACCACATCTTCTTTATCCATTCATCCATCAATAGACACTTAAGTTGTTTCCATGTCTTGGCTATTGTGGATAATGATGCAATGAACGAGGGAGGACAAATATCCTTTGGATATATACCCAAAAGAGGGATTGCTGGATCATACAATAGTTCTTTTTTTTTTTTTTTTTAAGATTTTATTTATTTATTTGTTAGAAAGAGAGAGAGAGGGGGCGAGCATGAGCACAGGCAGACAGAGTGGTAGGCAGAGGCAGAGGGAGAAGCAGGCTCCCCGCTGAGCAAGGATCCCGATGTGGGACTCGATTCCAGGACGCTGGGATCATGACCTGAGCCGAAGGCAGCCGCTTAACCAACTGAGCCACCCAGGCGTCCCCAATAGTTCTATTTTTAATTATTTGGGGGAATATCTATACTGTTTTTCATAATGGATGTACCAATTTACATTTTCTTTTTCTTTAAAGATTTTATTTATTTATTTGAGAGAGAGACAGTGAGAGAGAGCATGAGCGAGGAGAAGGTCAGAGGAGGAGCAGACTCCCCGCGGAGCGGGGAGCCCGATGCGGGACTCGATTCTGAGACTCCAGGACCATGACCTGAGCTGAAGGCAGTCGTCCAACCAACTGAGCCACCCAGGCGTCCCCCAATTTATATTTTCATCAATAAGGTACAGGGTTCCCTTTTCTCCACATCATCTCCAACATTTGATATCTCTTGTCTTTCTTTATAATTTATTTATTTGAGAGAGAGAAAGAGAGCGCAAGAGCACAAGTATGAGCATGAGCGGAGTGAGGTGGTTGGGGGTGAGAAGGGGAGGACCAGAGTGAGAGGGGTGAGGGGCAGAGGGAGAGAGAGAGGTAGAAGCAGACACCCCTTGATGCAATGCAGGGCTAGATCCCAGAACCCTGAGATCAGGATCTGAGCAGAAGACCAATGTTTAACCAACTGAGCCACCTAGGCACCCCACTCTTGTCTTTTTGATACTAGGCATTCTAACAGGAATGAGGTGATACTCATTGTGGTTTTTGTTTGCATTTCTCTGATGACTCTCCATACCTCCTTGCCCAGTGTGGAGCCTGATGCTGAAATCAAGAGTTGGATCCTTAACTGACTGAGCTGCTCAGGTGCCTGGATTAGTATAGCATTTTACTATAGTTTGAAATCAGGAAGTATGATGCTTCCAGCTTAGTTTTTCTTTTTCAAGATTCTGGCTATTTGGGGTCTTTTGTGGTTCAATATGAATTTTACATTTTCTTTTTTATATTTCTGTGAAAGAATGCCATGGGGATTTTGATAAGATTGCTTTGAATCTGTAGCTCACTTTAAGTAGGATGGACCTTTTAACACTATTAATATTCCAATCAAAGAACACAGGATATCTTTCCGTTTATTTGTGTCTCCTCTTCAATTTCTTTCATCAGTGTCTTATATTTTTCAGTTTATAAGTCTTTACCTCATTGGTTAAATTTATTCCTAAGTATTTTATTATTTTTGATGATATTGTAAGTAGGATTATTTCTTAATTTCTCTTCTAGTTTGTTATTAGTATATAGAAATGCAACTGATTTTTGTATGTTGATTGTGTATCCTGCAACTTTACTGAATTTGTTTATTAGTTCTAACAGTTTTTTTGGTGAAGTCCTTGGGATTTTCTATATATAAGATCATGACATCTACAAGTTTTACTTCTTCCTTTCTGATCTGCATGCTTTTTATTTCTTTTTTTCTTTTCTTTTCTTTTCTTTCTTTCTTACTTTTTTTTTTTTTTTTTTTTTTTTTTTTTTGCCTAATTGCTCTGGCCAGGACTTCTAGTACTGAGTTGAATAGAAGTGATGATAGTAAGCACCCTCATGTTTTTCCTAATCTTCCCCAATATGAGGCTCCAACTCACAACCTTGAGATCAAGAGTCACATGTTTTACCAACTGAGCTGGCCAAGTGCCCCAACTATTTTTTTTAAGTAAACTCCATGCCCAATATGGGGCTTGAACTCAGACCCCTAGATCAAGAGTCTCAAGCTCTACTGACTGAGACAGCCAGGTGCCCCAGTTTTGTTCCTAATCTTATAGGAAAAGCTTTCAACCTTACACTCTTGAGGATGATGTTAGCTGAAAGCTTGTCATCTATAACCTTATTTATATTGAGATATGTTCCTTGTATACCTAATTTATTGAGAGTTTTTTTTTATCATGACATGATGTTGAATTTTGTCAAATGCTTTACTGCATCTGCTGAGATGATCATATAATTGATCATATAATTTTTATCCTTCATTCTGTTAATGTGGTGTTTCAGATTTGTTGATTTGAGTATATGACCCATCCTTGGATCCCAGGGATAAATCCCATTTTATCATAGTGCATGACTCTTAATGTGCTGCTGAATATGATTTGTAAGTATTTTGTTGAGGATTTTTGCATGTATGTTAATCAGGGATATTGGCCTGTAATTTTATTATCTTGCAGTGTTCTTGTCTGGCTTTGGTATCAGAGTAAGGCTGGCCTCATAAAATGAGTTTGGAAGTGTTCCTTCATCTTCAGTTTTGAGGAAGAGTTTCAGAAGGATTGGTATTAATTCTTCTTTAAATGTTTAGTAGAATTCACCAGTGAAGGATTCACCTAGTAGAATTTACCAGGACCATCTATCTGGTCATGGGCTTTTCTTTGTTGAGAAATTTTTTTATTACAGATTTTTTTTTAAAAAAGATTTTATTTATTTATTTGACAGAGAGATCACAAGTAGGCAGAGAGGCAGGCAGAGAGAGAGGAAGGGAAGCAGGCTCCCTGCTGTGCAGACAGCCCGATGCGGGGCTCGATCCCAGGACCCTGGGATCATGACCTGAGCCGAAGGCAGTGGCTTAACCCACTGAGCCACCCAGGCGCCCCTTTATTACAGATTTAATGTCCTAATTAGTTATAGGTCTATTTAGATTTTCTATTTCTTCGTGATTCAGTCTTGGTAGGTTGTATATTCTTAGGAATTTATCCATATCTTCTAGATTATCCAATTTGTTGGTGTATAATTGTTCATTGTGGTCTCTTATGATCCTTTGTATTTGTATGGTATTTGTTAGAATGTCTTCTTTTTCAATTATGATTTTATTTTCCAATAGAAACCTCCAGCTGTTTCCATTGCTGCATGAATTTACATCCCCACCAACGTGTATTGTGGTTTCATTTTCTCCACCAATACTTGTTATTCTTTGTCTTTTTGGTAATAGCCAATCTGACAGGTGTGAGGTGATATCTCATTGTTTTGATTTGGATTTCCCTGATCATTAGTGATGTTGAGCATCTTTTCATGTGCCTCTTGGCCATCTATATGTCTTCTTTGGAAAAATGTCTATTCAAATCCTCTACTTATTTTTAAATTGGGGTTTTAAAATATTAAGTTATTAATATTAATAAATGTAATATTAGGTTTAAATATGAGTTCTTTATATATTTTGGATATTAGCCTGTTCTTGGATGTGTGATTTGCAAATATCTCCTCTGATTCAACAGGTTGCCCTTCATTTTGTTGATGGTTTCCTTTACTGTGCAAAAGCCTTCTAGTCTGATGTAATCCCATTTGTTTATTTTAGCTTTTATTGTCCTTGCCTAAGGAGATTGGCCCCCCAAAAAATATATTACTAAGACTGATGTCAAAGAGTTTACTGTCTAGGTTTTCTTCTAAGAGTTTTATGGTTTCAGATTTTATAATCAAGTCAGACTCAATAATTTTGATTGCCTTATCTTCAAGTATTTGATCCTTCCTTCTACCTTCTCAAGTTTCGTTGAATTCTGCCAACGAATTTTTTCACTTAAGTTATTGTATTTTTGGCTTGGGGCACCTGGATGGCTTGGTTGTTTAAGCATCTGACTCTGGGTTTTGGCTCAGATCATAATCTTAGGGTCCTGAGATCAAGCCTTACATTGGACTCTGTGCTCACTCTTCTGCTCCCTCTGCCCCACCTCTCCCTCTCTCTCAAATACATAAAGTCTTTAAAAATTAAATTATTGCTTTTTTGGCTCTAGAATTTTTGTTTGGGTCATTTTTTAAAGGATTATTTATTTATTTATTTGACAGACAGAGATCACAAGTAGGCAGAGAGGCAGGCAGAGAGAGAGAGGAGGAAGCAGGCTCCCCGAAGAGCAGAGAGCCCAATGTGGGGATTGATCTCAGGACCCTGGGATCATGACCTGAGCCGAAGGCAGAGGCTTTAACCCACTGAGCCACCCAGGTGCCCCTGTTTGGTTCATTTTTAATAATTTGTACCTCTTTATTGATAATCTCTTCTTGTTCATACATCTTTTTTGAGATTTCCCTTACTTCTTTGCCCATGGTCTCCTTCAGATCTTTGAACATATTTAAGACAGTTAATTTAAAGTCTTCATCTAGTATGTCCAATGTGTGGGCTTCCCTATGGATGGTTTCTGTCAAATACTTTCTTCCTGTGAATGGGCTGTATTTTCCTGTTTTTTTTTTTTATGTCTTGTAACTTTTTTTTTTGAGAACTTGACATTCTGAATATTATAATGTGGTATCTGTGGAAATCTGATTCTTTCATTCCTTAGAAGTTGCAGATATTTTGTTTGTTAAGGACTGCAGCCATGTGTTTTGACTTTTCCAAGCAATTTTTGCCAGGTGTGTATTCTTTGTTATGTGTGGTCCTTGAGATTTCTGTTCCTGTTATCTCTGTAGTTAACTAGTGGCCTGACAAAGTTTCTCTATCCATCTCCACTAAAATGGTTCTGCCCCTTTAATTAATTTATTTATTTTAAGATTTTACTTATTTATTTGACAGAGATCACACATAGGCAGAGAGGCAGGTGGGGAGGGGGGAAGCGGGCTCCCTGCTGAGCAGAGAGCCTGATACAGGGCTTGATCCCAGGACCCTGGGATCATGACCTGAACTGAAAGCAGAAGCTTAATCCATTGCGCCACCCAGATGCCCCTGGTTCTGTCCCTTTTAATATTGTGATTTATGCCACTGTGGAAGCTGCTGTAGCCCAAGAGGTCTGCAACCAAGGCAAGCATCTGCACCTGTCCTTCAGGGAACCACCAGACCAACCAAAATGCATAATCCCCAACTCTTGGAGGACAAGATTCTCTGCTACCATCCAGACACTCCAGGAATGTGGGCCACTTTCCCTACAGCATTAGCTATAGCTAGTTGATGCATGATGTTCTCTTATGAGAGATCAAGCATCCTCTCCCTTCATCAAGCATACCCCTGATTGTTATAAGTGTCTAATCAAGTTACAGAGTTCTGAAATAGGTGCTTCCAATTGCTCTTTCCAGTTCAATAGTTGCTTCATTGGAGGGAACAACTTCTAGAGCTTCCTGCTCTGCCATTTTGCATGCTGTCATTCCTGTAGTTTAGTTTTTAATGTTTTAAGATTTTAATCCATTTGAAATTTATGTTGGTATATGGTGTATTATTAGGTTATGTCTTAGAATCTATATTTATTTTTTTTATTATGTTATATTAGTCACCATATGGTACATCATTAGCTTTTGATGTAATGTTCCATGATTCATTGTGTATAACACCCATGTTGGAGAAATTGTGGAGAAAATACAATGGAGATAAAAGGGGAATCCTCTTACACTGTTGGTAGACAGTGTTTAACCAGCTTGAAACCTCAGAGTTGTGTTTATCAAGTTACGACTGGAAAATCCATCTAGTTCCCAGAGTGCTAAACTCAGCACCATGTGCTCTTTTCCCTAGGTTTATCCCAGATTTCTGAAAGACAGGTTGTATTGGGATAGGGAGACGATAGAGAAATGTGGAGAGGATAAGAACTGGGAGGAATAAAATCAGGATAGGGTGGTTCAAGTACAAGATAGTGACAGAAAGATTGTGCCCTTGATTGGGGTGTTTTTGTGGGATTCAGCAGGGATGGGGATTGGAGATGGGGATATTGTTGTTTGGGGATGAGGATGTGGTGTTTTATCCCATCCACTGAGTGGAGAGACTGGAATCTGAATGAATTCAAGGAGAGATAATTGAGCTCTGGAACTTGAGGTGGTGTTGTTGTTGTTGTTTGAGCTTGAGGTTTTACAACAGGCTGAGACCTTAAGCAGAGCAGGGACTCAGCTGGCAAGAGGTTGCATTCTTGGGACAGGACTGGGCAAAAACAAGGAGATAAGATTTCTTGGGTCATTTACCTGGTCTGATGGTAAATCCTGGCATGAGAAAGCTTTTAATTCCCATATCTTCAATCTCTCCTTCCCCACCTACCCCCACCCTCTGTGGAAGTGACTAAGTAAGGAGTGAGCAGCTTGTTTCTAAGAGTTCCCAGAGAGGTAGGATAGCTTGGGTCTGGGGTGGTGGTGGGGGAATGTAGATGATTCCAGAGGTATATCATATTAAATTGTTTCTACTCTTTCCAAATTTGGCTGTACTTCAGAATCACTTGAGGAGCTCATTGGAAATACAGAATTAGAGACACCACTCTAGACCAAGTTTTTTTTTTTAAACATTTTATTTGTTTATTTATTTGAGAGAGAGATCAAGCAAGCAATCAGGGGGAGGAGCAGAGAGAGAAGGACAAGCAGACTCTGCTCTGAATGTGGAACCTGACCTGGGGCTCGGTGCTATGACCCCAGATCATGACCCAAGCCAAAATCAAGAGTCTGATGCCCAACCAACTGAGTCATCTGGGTGCTTCCCTGCCTCCTCCCCCCACCCCCACCAGACCATCTTAAATTGAATCTTAGAATAGAGTCAAAGGATTTGTGTTTTTTTAAAGTTCTCCATGCACTTTCAAACATTTGGTGGGGTGGGGCTCGAGATCCACCTGGTCTGTTTTGCACCCCATCCCAAACTCCAGATGGGCACAGAACCTGTAGTAGGTAACAAAGATGGCCTGGGAGAAGAGGAAGCTAGAGTGATACACCCCCAACCTTCCTGAGGGAAAGGACTTTCTGGCCTGGCACAATGTATAGAAAAAGGGAGAGATGGCTGGGAAGAGTTGGGGACAGTCTATTTCCTCTCCTCAAATCCCGGCTTCCCTCTGTCTCCCAAGATATCTTGTCCTTCCCCTTGTTTATACCATCGTGGAGGGAGGCTCTTTTCTGTCAAATGGTCCAAAGCCCCCTTAGGTTCCATCCTTGACTGCACTTCCTCTGCTCAGGAGGCTTTTTCTAGGGTCTACTATAAGTCCCTACCGCTGAACTTGAGCTTGTAGTGGTAGATCAGCTATTGAGAGATGTTTCATCTTGGAGGTGGATGTTTCATCCATGCTTATTCCTAGGACTGAGAACCTAAGTTAGGGGCCCCGGGAAAAGCAAGGGAAAGAGTAAAGACTTTGCTGGAGGTAGATACTTGGCTGGACAAAGAGCTAGAACTGGAAAGAGCTGCTGTCAGAGCAGGAAGGTGACAGCAAGTCTCTGCCACACACTGGGCTGCAGGTGACTGAGCCTATAAGGTGGAGGTGGGGGACATGGCAGGGAGGCAGTGAGAGAGTCTGGAAGATAGTGGAGACCTGGTATAGATAGAGTCCACAGGACAGGGGTTGAGACAATAGAAGGAGTTATTATCCTTCTCTGGGAACACAAGTCGGCCACACAGCCATTCCTGGGCACTCAGCTGCTAGCCTTGGTTCATTCCACTCATAGTTCCACTTGCCCTAAGCTTGGTGTGGCAGTCTGGAACTTGCAGCCCTGAACCAAGCCCCTCATTTGATCCTCAGGATAGGCTGGAATGTAGGCACTGGGGAACAGAACACAGAGACTTGGATGAATTTCTGTTTAACAAGGATCAAATGGCCTGGGTACCTTGGTGCTCCTAGGTTCCCAGCTGAGCACTGAGCCCTCCAGGGATATCCTGCTCTGATGACTATGCAGGTGTTAATGAAGGGGCTACTGATCTCCTGGAGTGCAGATGACCCATACTGTCATAAGTGTGTGATATTTGTGGGCCTAGTGGAGGCACAGACATTTCTCAGTGTGTAGCCATCTAGGGTTAGGTAACTGCTTGGAATAGAATTGATGTAATTGGTTATAGATTCGAGGTAGACAGTGGTAAGCATAAGGCAAGGTAAAGATTTTGGGAGGCAATACCCACCAGCATTATCTTGAAAGGTCTGGTTTATTCTTCCCTTAGGTCTGTGTCTGCTGAGAGGTTGGGGGTCAGGACCCTGCAGTAAAGTGGGGACACTCCTGAGGATGGGGATGGGTGTATAGGTGAGGGATGGGGCTGCTGAAGAGGGCAGTGGACTCACTTGCTGACCTTGTCATTTCTTTGAAAGCCCACGGCCATGTTGTTGAGACCAGGGTATGCATGTGAATCCAAGACTGTCCTTATTAAAGGAGAAGCAATGAGACAGAAATCAGAAAGCAGAGTTTAGAGGAGGGAAAGACAGGCCTGCTTTAAGGTGACCTAGGAGCTTTATGGAGGAGAGCAACGTTGAGGGACGAATTTGGACTGCATTTGTGTTTGTAGGTCTGCAAGATGGTCTGCATCTGTTTGCAGTTACAATGGGGAGACTGTCTTTGTGCCTGCATGGTGCTGGTGCCAGCATCTGCTCCTGCATGTCTGACTCAGGGTGTTCTTGAGTCTAGGTAGGTGTGTTTCCTGGACATGTCTCTGGGTTCTCTGAATTAGTTTTGCAGTGGGAACACTGAATTTGTGTCTTTGTGTTTATGCATCTGTGTGGCTGGATGTCTGTGTCCATGTGTCTTTGACCATGTGTGGGATTCTGCTCTGGCCTCTCACTTTACCCTGCCCCTCTTCCCTGACACTCCCCAGCTGCCAGCATCATTTACCGCAAGGAATGGTTTCCTTTCCCTTCCCGCTGTCTGGATTCCCACGAGACCAGTTGTCTGCCCAGGGTCCTGCCCCTGTGGCCTCTGTAGCAGACTCGACCTTGAGAGCGATATACTCTGGAAAGCCCCCAACATGCTCCTTGCATGGCCATGGACCCGGAGAAGTTACAGTGGAGAAGAGGGGGAAGGCAGAAGAGGGGGGGGGCAGTTGGCAGAGCCCACCCCTCCTTCTGGAAACAGAGAGCTCCCTCTGGCCCCTTCCCAGGCCCCCTTTCCCTCCCTATGCTCTCATCCAGATCAAGTATTCAGGGTCCTGGCCTCCCTATCTCTGGGGATAGGAATGGACATTCCTCTGCAGGCCCTGCCAGAGCCACAGGGATCTGGTCTTCTGTGTCCCCCAGTACCTTCCATGCCTGCATTGTGTTCGTTCCTCATCTCTGCACCTGAAGCCCAGGCTGTCTTCTCTTCTTTCCTCTTCCTATGTTGGACGCAGTAACCACTCTTGTTCCTTGTTCTGTGACAGACCTGGCCTCTGCCATGGGCCCCTGACCCAGGTGGAACATTAGGCTTTGGATGGCTGGGAAGGAGCAGAAGCCCAGGCCCCTCTCACATGGTGCAGAAAGTAGCATCTGTGGGGTTTACTCCTGTTCTCATTCTGTGTTCACTGTTCTCCCTGGATGGGCTGTGGTAAGCAGGTACAAAAATGCAGCAGTCATGGTCTCTATCCTCTAGGACTCAATGTTTGACAGGAGAAGTGATTTTGTGGAGAAGCCACTTTCCTCCATCGCAGGTAGTCAGTTGCCTGAAATTCTCTCCATAGAATTCTTAGGTGTCCTCCGCAGAAGTCGGGAAGGGCTCCAGAAGGTCTGAGCCTTTCACCATGGCATGTTACTTGCGAGGGCCACAGGTGTACTCCAGAGTTGCCAAGCAAGAACTGATATATTCCTAGCACCTGCCACCACCTCTGGAGGTGTAAATGCTTGAGTTTCTATCCTCCATGAGGCCTTTTATTCTGATTTTACCTCTGTTGAGACAGAGGGAAAGCTGGAGGGTGGGGGTTGTGCTAGGGTGATGGGATGAACAAGGCTTCATCTCTCAACAATATCCTGTGTGAATCACAGGCTCTGACCCTATCTTCTTTCAGCTCTTGGCTTTGCCGAATTCTGAGAATCCTGAAGGTGTTTGTTCCGGCTCATCTTTATGCCTTTCGACCCTTTGTTGTAGGACTTTGGTCAGCACTATGAACTCACACTGTTCTGGGACAGGTAGAAGCCTGAGGGGACCATGGGAAGGACCCATTCCACCTAAGTCAGGATGTGTGCACATTAACCTTGGCTTCCCACATGATGTTGCTGTGACCTTTCTGGGTCATTCCCTTCATGCTGTCCCCTCTTCCCCCCGCCCCACATTCTTGCTCCGTGGCTCTCTGCCTAATTGCCACCTGACAGGGAGGATGTATCTGTCACAAGACCTCCTGTGATCTCTGGGGATGCTTTAGGAAAACACTGGAGGGTGTTGGCTCAGCAGGCTTGAGCCTTGTGCCTCCTCATCCTGAGGGTCACACACCGGCTGGGCTCCCATCCCTTAGGCAGAGTCACCATTCAGAGGAGGGATACATTCATGCTTCTTTCCATCCTGGCTTTTCTGCATCCTGCTAGGAGTGGACACATTGGGTCCTATCAGAGGAAGAAAGTCCTGCCATCACCTCTTGGTTTAATGGGATATTGAGTCATCCTGGATTTCCTTAGGAATTTATAAGGCAGGGCATCTAATAGTCCCCCATACCACATTATAGGGAAACTATAACACTACCTCCACTTCCTTGAGCTGTTGGCTCCTGAGAGGTAGGCCAGAAGGTGGGAATGCAGAGATGCCACCTTTTGAGAGATACACAGTGTTCAAAACAGATTCTTTCCATCCACTTAGGGGAGCCCTCAGAGGCTCTTTGTCTTTTTGCCTTCCATTTCTCTCCTCCCCCCGTCCAAACTACCCTAGTCCCTGGGAGGACACCAGGACACCACAGCTGCCCTATTTCTCTGTCTCAAGTCCTCTCCTCTTCCTTATGTTCCATGCATTTAGAGCTTTCTCTGCCATCTCTTCTACTGTGTTCCAAGAGCAACTGTTTCACACAGATGATCACTAACTTCAACCAGTTTTTCTGACCACCTGGGCTCACATGCTACTACTGACTTCTTAGGCCTTAAATATAACTCACCATGGTAATTTCTAGAATTCTCCTCCACCTATGACTTTGGCTTTCCATTTTGTCCTTTCCCCCATTTGCTATGATCCTTTCCCAGCTTCCCTTTCTCCTTTCTAGATCTTTGTCCCCACTCTCTTAATTGTGGGGGAACCTTTTTTCTCTTGATATACAAAGTCCTCCCTTATTAATGTCACCTGCTCTTTACTTACCACCAGTGCATCGTCTGTGCTTAGTCAAGGCCAACCCCTTTTTGGGGGGGACTCACTCCTATTTTGTTACTTTGTTCTCTTGCATTGTCAACTTACTCCTCTCCATTGGGTCTTTTCCATCAACATCCAACATACTATGTCTCCCACCTTTAAAAACCCTGCTCTATGTCCTCATTTATCTGCATGTCTGTGGGACAGAATTCCTTGGAACAGTTGCTTATACTTGCTATGACCACTTGCTCTTCCATTCTCTCTCGAATCCACTCCAATCACACCTTCATTTCCACTACTCACCTGAGTCTATTCTTCTCAAGGCATGAATGATCTCTATGTTGCTAAACCTAAAAATTATCTGAGTCCTCATCTTACTTGGCTGATCGGCAACTTTTCATGCAGTTTCTCACTATCTCCTTGCAATACTCTTTTCCTTGGCTTCTGGTATATTATACTCTACTGCTTTTCTTCCTACCTCACTGGCTACTACTTTGCAGTCTTTACTTATTGATTCCCGCATTCCCCTCTGCCCCTAATTTGTTAATGTTAGAGTGTCTTTGAGCCCAGTCCTAGAACTCTCCTTCATTTATACTCATTTCTTTGGTGATCCTATCCAATCTCATGGTTTTATACCTACCTACCTATCATCTATTATCTCTTTCTCTCTCTCTCTCTCTATCTATCTAATCATCCACAGCCTGCCAGGACCCTCCTTGAGGGCTATCAAGCTTCTGTGTTGATAACAGAATGTTGAGATACGGTCTCAGAAAGAAGCTGGGAAATTGGGGCACCTGGGTGGCTCAGTGGGTTAGGCCTCTGCCTTCGGCTCAGGTCTTGATCTCAGGGTCCTGGGATTGAGCCCCACATTGGGCTCGCTGCTCGGCTGGGAGCCTGCTTCCACCTCTCTCTGCCTGTCCCTCTGCCTACTTGTGATCTCTCTCTCTGTCAAATAAATAATAAATAAAATCTTAAAAAAAAAGAAGCTGGGAAATTAGTTATGTGGCTACTGCAGAGACAGAATGAGAAGTGGTCATGTTCTCAATTCATTTTGTAGGTGGAGACAGGATTTACTGATGGATTGGATATGGACTATGGAAAAAAAGGTCAAAGATGACACCAATATTTTTGTCCTGAGAAAATGATAAGATGGAGTTGCCATTAAGTGATATGGTAAATACTGTCCAGAAAGTGTGTTTTGTATGTGTGATTGGGTAATGGTGATGGGTGGGGAATCAGTTGTTCACTTTTCTGTAGTTTGAGATGAATATTGGACATCCAAACATATATTTTGATCAGACAATATTGGCATGTGAGACTCTATCCCATGAGATCATGAGCTCCATTGTGTAAGTCCTCTGTTTTCTCATTGTTGTGTTTGCTATAGTACCTTAGATATAGTAAGTGCTCAAATATTTTTATTGTTGAATGTAAGACACTTCTCAAAGTCATTCTTACTGTGATCCTTCTGGGGTCCTCTTCACTGAGTTCTTCCTCCTGTGACAGGATCCCCCATTCTATAGACCTCATCATACTAATGTAGTGATTTGTCTGCTTCCCAGCTCAGAATTTTAAGTAGTATTAAGGTATTACTGTGGATCAGCCACTATTCTAAGCCCTGGGGATATGAGCCATTATTTAAACTATCTGTCAAGAATGGATGGAAACAGAATACAAATAGGCATTAATAGTAGAGGAAAGGAGCAAACTTGACAGATATCAAGCTTAGAACTCAGTGACTAACTTCATATTTGGGCTAAGCAAACAATGTGTTTCTAGTTACACCATTACAAGACATCTAAAAACTGTGGTTTGGTAGGGTACAGGGAGAGTGTTCTGATTTTGAATTTATTTGTATTACCTTTGGATAACAAGGCTCAGTCGTTGCTCTTTATTACACCATGGGCAAGCAGATTGAAGCTCAGATTTACTCACTCACTTCCCCCAAAAAGCATTTGAACCTTGGGTTGGCTTCCTGGCTCCAGGCTCTTTTTGAGTGCAAAATAAATTGGCTTTGCTTCCTTATCATACCCTGGCCAGAACAGTCAGCCTCTGTCCCAGGTACTCAGACCTCCATCTACATGCTCCGCCTCCCTGATTCTCTCCCTGCCTGCCCTTGGGAGTGGGGGACAAGTCCCTTTTCATGACCTACTCTGATCTTCATTCCAAGAGTCCATGCAGCTGGCAGGCAGTGGGCAGGATATAGGCAAGAGAGTTACAGCAGCTTCCCAGATGAGCTCTCCAGAAAGATCTTGCCAGTAACCACCAGGGAGCATAGAAGGGGGAGATTCTATCATTTGCTTTTTTTTTTTAATTTTTTTATTTTTCAGCGTAACAGTATTCATTATTTTTGCACCACACCCAGTGCTCCATGCAGTCTGTGCCCTCTCCAATACCCACCACCTGGATCCCCCAACCTCCCACCCCCCCACCCCTTAAAAACCCTCAGATTGTTTTTCAGCGTCCATAGTCTCTCATGGTTCACCTCCCCTTCCAATTTCCCTCAACTCCCTTCTCTTCTCCATCTCCCCTTGTCCTCCATGCTATTTGTTATACTCCACAAATAAGTGACCATATGATAATTGACTTTCTCTGCTTGACTTATTTCACTCAGCATAATCTCTTCCAGTCCTGTCCATGTTGCTACAAAAGTTGGGTATTCATCCTTTCTGATGGAGGCATAATACTCCATAGTGTATATGGACCACATCTTCCTTATCATTTGCTTTTGACATCCTGTCATGTTTGCTACATGTTTTTGATAAACACAACATACCTCCTCAAGGTTGGAGCACTATCGCACTCCTCTAAAAACCTCCCCCGCAGACTGTGGGCCTCTATGGAAGCCATGAGTGATTCTACCTGTGGGATTCCTGGCCAATCCTCCTCATCACTACTATCCTCATGTCCACATTGCTCCTCTGGGCCTAAAGACACCAATGGGAAGCCATGATAGAATTCAAGCCTGACCTTTATTTACCTTACCTTCCTTCTTTGCTCAAGCCCCTTTATCCACAGTCCAGGGTGGGCCGGGAGGAGTTGTTTGGAAAGCTGACCCAGCTTAAGAGTGGATTAAAGTTCCTTCTCTAGATGGGAAGGACACTTCAGCCTCCCCTCATGCCTTCCCTTAACACACCACAGTGGAGAGAAGGAGGAGACAGACAGTGCTTTGCTTAGAGACATAGAGTGTATTTTGGGTGGCACTCTGCCCCACCTGCACCATAAGTGAAAATGACAGTAGCAATCCTCTTCAAGGGACACAGATGAGAGCCTACAATGACTTTTGATTGTGTTGGGTCTTCTTGAGCAGGCCAACATTTCCCTCTGAGGTGGGAGGTGAGGTCTAGGGTACATTCCCTGGTTGGGTGGCACAAGCCACTCGAGGACAGTGCCTAGGGCAGTGGCGGGGGTGGCCCAGGACTGAGGCAGAATGGAGTTGGTGAGAGCGGGAGCGGTGCCGGAGCTTACTGTCAGGGGAATGGGGACCATCCAAGAAGGTCAGGCCCTCCTGCTTCTCAGTGGGGGAAGATTGGGCCTTGGAGTCCCCTCTTGTCCTCTCTGTCTTGGTTCGCCCCATGGAACTTTTGGCTGGAGCCAGGCCCCTTTCTGCATTTTCTTTTCTGGTGTTGGCCACTTTCCCAGCTGTGGAGAACATGGGTTCTTCCTGCACTTTGCCTTTTGCCTTGGAGTTAAAACAGTGCAGAAAGGATTTCATCTTACTTCTCAAGCCTGATTCTGGAAGGCTGGGCCTCTTGTGAGTGTGGACCGGCATCACCTGTCCCTGCAAAACCTGACCTTTCAAAGTTTGGCCCTGCAAAGGCTTACCCTGAATGAGTTGGCCCAGGAAAAGCTGACCCTGTGATGCCTGGGGCACCACAGGCTGGGCATTCTTAGGAATCCTTGCTGGTTTGAGGAATACATTAAGCTTGGTTTGACTGCTGTGCAGGTCATTCTTCTCAGATACCTTCACCCCAGGGATTCCTGGAGGTGGCTCTGAAAGCTTAATCTGAGGGTGATGTCGCGTACTGTGTTCACAGGGAGCATCAAGATGAAAGCTACGGCTCCGTCGCCAGGGGCTGTGAGGTGTCCTGTTCAGAAGCATCCCTTCTGGCCTCTGGGCTTCATCAGGGTGGCTTATGTCTCTTGTGGAGGAGTGTGCAAACCCTGCATCTCCTTCTCCATGGTCCCCTGCCAATTTGGGTTTCCCTGGGTCCTCTCTCTTTTCTGCCAGCATGGGGACTTGGGCTGAGTCCTTGCTGTGGCCAGGGCTTTGGGACTCAGGACTCCAGGGCTCCTCCAGGCTGGGGCTGTTCACATTGGCCTCCAACTGAACACAAAGCACCTGGGCCTCTGTCATGTCCCCACTGGGTTGTGATATCTTAGAGGCCCAGTGGGCAGAACCATGAGATACTGCTCTTGAACTAGGTTGCTTCTGGTTCTGCTGCACTGCCTTTAACTCAAGGGCCAGCTGTTCTTTAAGGTGGAGCCATTCTGGATCTGGGACACGAGGAGTGTCTAGTGGGATGGGGAGATCCTGGAGCAATGTTTTTCCTAGGTTCTCTAGACTCTCTAGAGAATCCTGTGTGGATGTGTTGCCTGAGTTTGCTACTGTTTGTTCTCTGGACAGCCTTGCCTTTATGGGAATTCCCAGTTGTATCTCTAGGATCTTCTTTCTTAGATGGAAATTTAGTTTGGCTAAGATGGGTTTCTTGAGTGTGTAGGGCCCAGAGGTCTCTGCCTGGTTTTCTTTTTTAAAAATTTTATTTGTTTATTTATCTCTTTTTAATAAAATTTTTTATAAACATACAATGTATTATTAGCCCCAGGGGTACAGATCTGTGAATCACCAGGTTTACACACTTCACAGCACTCACCATAGCACATACCTTCCCCAATGTCTATAACCCCACCACCCTCTCCCAACCCCCCTCCCCCCGGCAAAACTTAGTTTGTTTTGTGAGATTAAGAGTCTCTTAAGGTTTGTCTCCCTCCCGATCCCATCTTGTTTCATTTATTCTTTTCCTACCCCCCAAATCCCCCATGTTGCATCTCCACTTTCTCATATCAGGGAGATCATATGATAGCTATCTTTCTCCGATTGACTTATTTCTGTAAGCATAATACCCTCTAGTTCCATCCACGTTGTCGCAAATGGCAAGATTTCATTTATTTTGATGTCTGCCTGGCTTTCTAAAGGCACCATCTTGATCATTTCTCCCACCAGCTCTTCAACCTGGAGCTCATCTTCAATGTCTGCACAAGTCTCATTGGCATCTTGAAAGCTTGGCCCAGGACTCAGAGACTGCTCTTCAGATGAGATCATCTGAGTCAGAGGTTCAGTTGGGAATTCACCAGGTCCAGGCACCATTCCTGTGATTACAGCTTGGGTAGAGATTGCTGGTGCCATGGCCCTAGAGAGAGCTACATAAAAAAGAGCTGGCAGCCCTGACAAGAAGGCCAGGTACTTGTGCCGCAATGTTGTCTCTAGTTTCTCAATGGCTCCCTCGGACAGGGCTTGGGGCAGCTTAGGGTGTTCAGTGACAGCATCTGGTGAGGCTTGTTGCTGTTGGTCAAGGGCCATTGGTATCCAGGGCATAGCTTTCTGCTGTAGGGCAGGGTCAGTTGCTACCTGTAGCTCCAAGGGCTTGTTTTCTGGGATGCAAGTGAAGGGAGCCACTTGCAGGCCCCAGGAATTATGCACTGCCAAGAGCTATGTACACAAGCAAGGACCTTGTCATGGTGAATCTGCCCACATTTGGAGTTGATGTGGCCCTGCAATATTGCCTTGGCCTGGTCAAACAAGTATGGCATGGGGATTGACACTGGGTCTGTGATGGGTGAGAATGGGTCACTGGCTCCAGTGGCCTTCAGGGCTGTAGGTTGGGAATCATGCATTGTGGCTAGGGCTGCGCTGCTCTAGGACAGAGTTGACTGATCAGTGGGGGACAGAAGTAACTGGATGGACTCGTGGATCTCTTGTGGCAGGCCCTTGTGACGATGAATCACCTGTCACTGGAGGTGGATTTTCTAGACTACTTTGTATCTAAAGATGGACATATGGACCAATTCTGCCTAATATGATATATGATGAAATTTATTGGGGGCTTCTGGGGAAGAATTTGCATTGGGATTAAAGAGACAAGATAGAGAACTTGCTTCTATTTCTCCAGCCCATGACCCGTTGCTTCCTGTCTTGAATAAGAAGTGCAGGTGTAATGTTTACATCTATTTTTTTTAATGTAAAGATTTTTACTTTTTTATTTGAGAGAAAGGGAGAGCAAGAGAGCGTGCACACACATGAGCAGGGGAGGGATGTTGGGGAGGGGCAGAGGGAGAGGGAAAATCTGACTTCCCACTGAGCAGGGAGCCCAGTGTGGGACTCAATCCCAGGACCTGCATATCATGACCCAAGCTGAAGGCAGATGCTTAACCAGTTGAGCTAAGCAAGCACTCCTGTAATATTTACATCTAGAGCTGCCATCTTATGATCCTGAGTTCCTATCTCTAGGTTAAAATATCATTATCTGAGGATGATGGAGATGAATGGATAGTGGTTGGATGTTTGATGGCATCAACAAATTGAAAAGAAACTGGAACCTCTTGGGTTTGACTATATTTTTTGAGCCACAGCACTTATATTTCTTTGAACTACCTTTCATTTTCATGTACCATAGTTCTGGGTTATAGCTAGCTATTTCCTAGTTTCACCTAAGGTGCAGTTTTCAATTGTGTCTTCTTTGTTTTGAGTTGATTTTCTAGAAGAAAATCTTTCTCAGATTGAAAAAAAAGTTTGATTATAAAATCAATTAGGAAATATGTGGGAAAAAGGCTTTATTACATACTCTGGTTGGAACATAAAAAGGAACAAGCTTTTGGGATGCAATTAAGGATAGGAAATGTAAAATGCACATAGCCCTTGACCTAGCATTTCCTCTTCTATGAATTTATCTAATAGATAAACTCACAGAGACTTATGTGTAAAGATGTTTACTGCATCATTCTTTGTAACAGTGAAAGAGTGGAAACAACTTAACATGAGGCTGATTAATTAAATTATGATTGAGCCACACAATGAAATACTATGCAACCATTAAAAAGGATGAGATCAGTATATATGCTCTTGCATGTAAGTGAAACAAGTATATCTAGTACCCTTTCATTTTTGTAAAAAAAACCCATGGGAACACACAAATATATATTTATATTTTATATATAATTATATTATATATGATATATCTATAATATTTATAATATATAATATATAATATGATTATATATGTTTATATTATATATGTTTACATTATGCATAATATAAACATATTTATAAATATATATTTATATAAATATATTTATGTTTATATTATATATATACACACATATATGTGTGTGTGTGTGTGTATATATATATATATATATATATATATATATATATATAAAATGAGATTGTTAAGGACCATCTTGGAGGCTGGGTACTAGACAGGCAGATGAAATCTCTCTCTGTTCTCTAATAGATTGTTACAAAAGTACACTGTTTCTGTATTCCCTGTTCAGAGATGTCCTGCATGGCTAAGTGAGAATTGGGCTGCCTCTGTAATTGCTTTCCATCTTTTCCTACCTCACTTCCCTTTTCCTTCATCCTCTCTATAAATAATTGGTACTTAAGCTTTTCCTGGGCTCTGTTTTCTTGGGAACTGGGGCTAATACCAAGAATATAGCTTAAATAGTCCATGATAAATATTTTAAATGGAAGGAAAAAGGGAAAAAGAAAGTACTCTTAAGATATGCAGGGCTAGGTGACTGGGTGGCTCAGTTGGTTGAGCGACTGCTTTCAGCTCAGGTCATGATCCTGGAGTCCTGGAATCAAGTCCTGCATTGGGCTCCCTGCTCAGCAAGGGGTGTGTTTCTCCCTCTGACCTTCCCCCTGTCATGCTCATTCTCTCTCTCTCTCAAATAAATAAATAAAATCTTTAAAAAAAAGATATGCAGGGCTTACTCTGTTGCAACCATGTATTCTCGTCTTGAGAAAATTCTTGAAAGTACAGAGCAAAGAGAAGTCATGGTATAAAAGAACTGCCAATGAACACTGAACTCATTTAACTAGATTTCTTTTTCCATTTAATTATTTTCTCTTCAAAATCACTTTTGAATTGTCCAAGAAATTTAGTAAATAGGAAAAAAAATCCAATTCTGTACTGGAAGGGCATTTATATTTTGTGAAGTTTCAGCAAGGTATAGTGCAAATGTACCTGGACTGAGGGCACATTAACCAACTTTTGATTTCATGAATATAGAAGATATCACCTGGACAATAAGTAGATGAATATAGAAGATATCACCTGGACAATAAGTAGATGGGCAAGTATATATACCTTACCCCCAAAGACTTTATTTCTCTAGGTACAAAAACTGCCTCACAAATCCACAATCAGAACAACAGACTTATGAGAGTGGGCTGTAGGGGGAGGGAACCAAATGACTTTGAACACTGCCCATGGCCTAGTCCTGGAGCACCTCTCTCCTTACTCTCAGCATTTCCACATAGTAGACACCTCTTTGCAAATCGGGAACATTGCTGCAGGTCCTCCAACAAAGAGTTGTGTTTCAGGTGACTTCTGGTTGTCACAACCAACACAGAGAAAAAGTGACCACTAACTACATCAGTGAATATGGTAGATCTACTCTTTTTTTTTGGCATAGGGTGAAAAATTATGTGCCTTATATATACGAATTTGCATTGAACACTTGCATTTTAAAAAGTCACACCTTTTAAAAGATTATTTATTTATTTATTTGACAGAGAGAGAAAGAGCACAAGTAGGCAGAGAGGCAGGCAGAGGGAGAGGGAGAAGCAGGTTCCCCATTGAGCAGGGAGCCCGACGCGGGACCCGATCCCAGGACCCTGGGATCATGACCTGAGCCGAAGGCAGTCGCTTAACTGAATGAGCCACCCAGGTGCCCCCAAAAGTCACATTTTAACTATTACCTATAGGTAACTATTACCTATAGTAAAGGTTGCTTCATGAAAATGTAGTACAATTCAGATATCAAGTTGCCTATTTTTGTAAATAAAGTTTTATTGGAATACAGTCATGTCCATTTGTTGATGTATTGTCTGTGGTTGGTTTTTCAGTACAATGGGTGAGTTGGGTAGTTGCAACGAGACCTGCTACTCTAAAATATTTACTATCTAAAAATGTGGCTTCCAACAGCACTAGTTAAATGATACCAGTAGTTAAATGAGAAACAGTTTCAGTAACAATATATTCTCTCATTTGTATCACACATTTTCCCCAAGCCCTTGTGCAAGTATATATACCTTACCCTCAAAGACTTTATATCTCTCTCTATATTTTATTTTATGTTATATTTTCCCCAAGCCCTTGTGCAAGTATATATACCTTACCCCCAAGACTTTATTTCTCTAGGTACAAATGCTATATAAAAATTTTTCCTTTATCAAAAATTATAAATCTTTTATAAATATTTTAATCTTATATGACATATGGCATTGCATTACTACAAAGCAGTAAACTCTGTAAAGCACCTTTAGGTTAGCACCAGTTTTTACACTGAAAAAGGGACACATTTTAATATAGAACGGAAAAAATTGAATTTTGAACACAAAAGGGGTAAAATCCCTCTAGAGTGTCCATTTGGGAGGATTATTTACAACCATACTAAACCCTAAAGTTGACATTGGTTTCTTGCTCTTAACTCTCCAGGTAACTGCAGAAAGATTTTTAGGTTGTTTAGCCATTTCTATTCATCTGCATCTATCCCTTGAAAATATGAGGGCCACAAATTGATTTAAATACCGGGATTTGGGAAGGACCCATGACATTAGCCAGCATTCTTATGTCAGGGAATATCCCTCAAGTATCGTAGGAGTGTCTTTTTTTATATTTACAGCTCTTCTTAAGTTTGGGCAAAGAATTTTGTATGGGTCCAGTAGAGGTGCCTAAAAAACATTGCCTCTTGGGGCGCCTGGGTGGCTCAGTGGGTTAAGCTGCTGCCTTCGGCTCAGGTCATGATCCCAGGTCCTGGGTTCGAGCCCCGCATCAGGCTTTCTGCTCAGCAGGGAGCCTGCTTCCTCCTCTCTCTCTCTGCCTGCCTCTCTGCCTACTTGTGATTTCTCTCTGTCAAATACATAAATAAAAATCTTTAAAAAATTAAAAAAAAAACATTGCCTCTTTTCCTTCAGAAGATGGCTGGTCCTCTCCTTACTCTTTCCCTATTTCTCCCAAACAACCTTAATTCTAAGCTGGCAAAAGTACCCATGATTAGGGGCTAGAGACAAGAATGGCTGCCAGTGGGGAGCCAAAGTATAGTCAGATACCTGATTCTCGGTATTATATCAATGACTTCATTGGAGAATAAATAGGTTTGGGATTTTGAATAACCAATAAACTACCTTTTTATTAGAGTAAGAAAGGTATAATGCTTAATCATGGACCTGTAAGTTTGTGTTCAGCCTAAAAGTTATAACAAAAGTAGCTTTTTTATGACCAACCGCATATTGGGTTGCAACACAGATCTGTGCTGTGTATCAAAAGGTTCTCAGTAATTATTTTCCAATGAGAAGAATAACTACTTTCCTCCAAAGCAGTGTTTTTCAATCTTGATGATTTTTCACCAAATAATATCATGCAAAATCTGTGGAATGTTTTATCCAATGAAAAATAAACATGATTTAAGTTTATCTCTCTAATACGCTGCTTTTTCTTACCTCCCTTCAGATGTTCTTGGCTGTGTGGGAGAGAAAGGGGTGAAGTTACAACATGTATGCTAGAAATCGTGCCCAGGAGTATACTGAGCATTTGAATATCATTTGTCAAATGTATTGGAGCAGAAAAAAAGTGTGAGAGCCATTTCTCTAAACAACATGTCCTGCCAAAATCAGATAATCTTTGGCACAGGAATATTCCTAGTAGGTAGAAGAGGGAGTATCAAATATTAAAGTGGTTTTCTTTCTTTCTTTTTACACATATATCCAGGACCATAACATACTAATTAATTGCCTGCTCCACCAGCCAGACAGATGTTGGAAGAAGAAGACATGGCTTAGGTACAACTCAACAGGAACACTTTAGCATAATGCAAAGGAGACAAGGCCATCTCCTTAGTAGCAGGCTTAGGCAGAAGCTAGTACTATTGGTGGGTTGGATGCTGAAGGAGTAGTGTGGGTATTCTGAGCACACTGAAGTAAAGGAGAGATTAGACCAAAGAGTGGACAACTGACAGACTAATTTCCAGGACTCTAGCAGAGGAGGGGGCAGGAGGAAGCTGAAATAGGCTGAATATCAGGTTTCCATAGCTAAGGTATTACTAATTCTGATCAAACCTCCTATTCTTCCTCCCCAGTACCTGGCTTCTTGGCTCAACAGCTACACTGGCCAAACTTGGTGAGCCATGACCAAGAGGATGAACAGAGTGGGCTACTGTATTTTCCATCCACCATTAGTTTTTTTTTGCATAGGCTAGCTGGTTCACTGGGGTGTAAGAAAGAGCTATAGGTATTCTCTTGAGAGAATGAAAAAAATGGTGTTTAATTAATCTTTTGGGAAAATGATATTTACAATGAGAAGTAGGTAGGTAGAACACTGATGTGATAAGGTTAGGTGAAGAAGCAAGCATGTGTAATTATTTGAGCATCACAAGTATAATTGTGTAAAAATATACCCATAAGAAAAAAGACCAGAAAGAAATAGCCCAGACTGTTGGCAGTAATTGTTAGGGAGGTAAAATTGTTAAATATATAATTTTTCATTTTCTGAATATGTCACTTTACTTCTACAGTTTTAAAAAGCATGTCAAAGTAAATAATTAGAGGGCTGCCAATCTAATGATAGATTGTTTATTTAGACTATCCCTCCTGCTAAGAACAACCAGAAAAGACTGACAAATTTTTTAAAATGTTGTTTGAGGCATGATCCTTGAAGACATAGGCTGGGAGAAAATATTTGCAAAAGACACATCTGATAAAGGGGTGTTTTCCAATATATGCAAAAACA
This sequence comes from Lutra lutra, assembly GCF_902655055.1. Classification (NCBI taxonomy): domain Eukaryota; kingdom Metazoa; phylum Chordata; class Mammalia; order Carnivora; family Mustelidae; genus Lutra; species Lutra lutra. The sequence goes on from NC_062290.1 coordinate 58,532,468, forward strand.
AACGAACAAATACTCAAAAAAACACAAGCAACCCCATTAAAAAATGGGCCAAAGACCTTAACAGACACCTTACCAAAGAAGATATAAGGATGACAAAAAAGCACATGAAAAGATGCTCCACATCATATGTTATCAGGGAAATGCAAATTAAAACTGTGAGATATCACTACACATCTGTTAAAATGGCCAAAATCCAGAACACTGACAACAACAAATGTTGATGAGGATGTGTAGCAACAGGAACTTTCAGACACTGTTGATGGGAATGCAAAATGGTGCAGCCACTCTGGAATACAGTTTGGTGGGACGCCTGGGTGGCTCAGTTGGTTGGACGACTGCCTCCGGCTCGGGTCATGATCCCGGGGTCCCGGAATCGAGTCCCACATCGGGCTCCCAGCTCCATGGGGAGTCTGCTTCTCCCTCTGACCTTCTCCTCGCTCATGCTCTCTCTCACTGTCTCTCTCTCAAATAAATAAATAAAATCTTAAAAAAAAAAGAATGGAATACAGTTTGGTGGTTTCTTATAAAGCAAAACATACTCTTATTATATAATCCAGCAATCATCCTCCTTGATATTTATGCAAAGAAGTTGAAAACTCATGCCCACACAAAAACCAGCACACAAATGTTATAGCAGTTTTATTCATAATGCCAAAATTTGGAGGTAACCCAGATGTCCTTCAATAGGTGAATGGAAAATAAACTGGTACATTCAGACAATGGAATATTATTATTCAGCACTAAGAAGAAATGAACTATCAAGCCACAAATAGCCATGAAGGAAATGTAAATACTTATTACTAAGTGAAAGAAGTCATACTGAAAAGGCTATATACCATATGATTCCATCTATATGACATTCTGGAAAAGGCAAAACTGTGGAGACAGTTGAAAGGTCAGTAGTTGCCAGAGATTAGGGAGGAGGGAAGGATGAGTAAGTGGAGCACAGAGGATTTTTAGGGTAATGAAACTATTCTTGTGTGATGCACAGTGATGGATACATGTCATTATACATGTGTTCAAACCCATAGAATGTACATCAACAAGGGTAAACCTTAAGGTCAGCTATAGCCTCTAGGTTATAATGATGTGTCCATGTAGATTAATCTATTGTTACAAATATACCACTTATGGTGGAGGATGTTGATAGTGGGGAAGACTGTGCATATGTTGGGAGAGGGGTATATGGAAAATCTGTGCCTCTTTCTCTAAATTTTGATATGAACCTCAAACTGCTCTAAAAAATAAAGTCTATTTAAAAATCTGATTTGATGATTAGTGCTGTGAAGTGTGTAAACCTGGCAATTCATAGACCTGTGACCCTGGGGCTAAGAATACATTATATGTCAATAAAAAATAAAAAAAAATTTAAAAATCTGATTTGGATGAAGAAATACTCAACATAATTAATCAACAGGAAAATACAAACTAAAACTATAATGAGATATTACCTCACACCTGTCAGAATGGCTAAAATCAACAACACAAGAAACAACAGGTGTTGGCTGGGGATGTGGAGAAAGGGAACACTCTTGCACTGTTGGCAGGAATACAAACTGGAGCAGCCACTCTGGAGAACAATATAGAGGTTCCTCAAAAAGTTACAAATAGAATTACTCTATGATCCAGCAATTGTACTACTAAGTATTTACCCAAAGAATAAAAAAATACTAATTCAAAGGGATACATGCACCCAATGTTTATAGCAGCATTGTCTACAATAGCCAAATTATAGAAACAACCCAAGTGTCCATCAACTGATGAATGGATAAAGAAGATGTGAGATATATATGTATCTGCATACATATATATGTATATATTTAATATGTGATATTCATATTACTCAGCCATAAAAAATAACAAAATCTTTGCCATTTTCAGTGACATGGATAGAGTTTAGAGAGTGTTATGCTAAGTGAAATAAGTCAGAGAAAGACAAATACCATATGATTTTATTCATGTGTGGAAGTTAAGAAACCAAACAAACAAGCATAGGGGGAAAAAAAGAGAGAGGCAAGCCAAGAGATAGACTCTTAACTATAGAGAACAAACTGATGGTTACCAGAGGGGAGGTGGGTGGGAGGATGGGTTAGATAGGTGATGGAGATTAAGGAGTGCATGTTGTGACAAGCACTAGGTGTTGTATGGAAGTATTGAATCACTTTACTGTACACCTGAAACTAATATAACACTGTATGTTAGCTAACTAGAATTTAAATAAAAACTTTTAAAAAATCTGTTTGAAGGCAATACCAAAACAGTGAGGATTTATGGGTCCAAGACTGAGGCAAGAAGGAAAGATTTCAGAGATTAGTGTGACGTTTAGTGCTGTCCTTTCCCTTAAGGCTATCGTCAATGACAATGACCAAGAGGCTTAAATGAGCAGAAAATTTCACAAATTCACAGGATAGAGGTAACAAGAATTGGAGTCAGGGCCTGATAAGGAGGAGAGGCTCTGGTAAACACCAAAGACTTTTGACTGAGACCTGGGAGGGCCCATATCAGTAAGTATGAATTGTAAAGAGACTAAAACCCCCACAGGGATGGAATCCACGTTGAATCCTCTCAGTCTCTGATTTAACTAGATGATCTGGGATCACCAGTGCCTCTAGCTTACCTTCCAGCCATAAAAGACCAAAACCTGATAAAGACAGAATGAGAAAAGAAAATTACAAGCTAATCCAATTTATGAACAGAGGTCTTATGAGCCTAAACAAAATATTATCCAATTAAATAAAAATATATAAAAACAAGAATCCACTATGACTGAAATGGATTTAGGGAGTGCAAGGCAAATTTATGACTGAAAATGCAATCACTGCAATTCATATTAAAAGAATTAGGAAGAAAAATTAAGTGGCCATATTGATGAATGTAGAAAAAGAAGTTTATATAAAATTAAACATTTGGGGGAAATTGGAAGGGGAGGTGAACAATGAGAGACTATGGACTCTGAAAAACAATCTGAAGGGTTTGAAGAGGTGGGGGGGTGGGAGGTTGGGGGAACCAGGTGGTGGGTATTAGAGAGGGCACAGACTGCATGGAGCACTGGGTGTGGTACAAAAACAATGAATACTGTTATGCTGAAAATAAATAAAAAATGATAAAAAAAATTAAACATCCATTCATAACAACATTTTCTCAAATGAGGAATAGAAGAAATCTGATAAAGAATTTCTATTAAGCAAATATTATATTTAAAAAGGAAATGTTGAAGGTTTTTCCCCTGAGATAAGGAATGAGAGAGGTATGCTTACTATTATTCTTTATAATTAATCATATACCAGAGGTTCTAGCCAATGTACTAATACATGAAAAGAAGGAAGGGGTAATACAGATTGGAAAAAAGGAAATAAAACAGCCATACTTCACAGATTACTTGATTTATATGCTGAAAATCTGAGAGAATCTTCAGATAAAAACTGTTAGAATAAATAAGAGAATTTAACAAGATAGAAGATCAATAAATAGAAGATAGAAGATCAATATATAAAAATCAATAGATCTGAGACTACTTCAAAAAATAGAAATGGAAGGACACTTCCAAACTCATCCTATGAGGCCAGCACTACCTTGATCCCAAAACCAGATAAAGACCCCACCAAGAAGGAGAATTACAGACCAATACCCCTGATGAACATGGATGCAAAAATTCTCACCATGATACTAGATAATAGGATCCAACAGTACACTAAAAGGATTATTCAATACAAACAAGTGAGATTTATTCCTGGGCTGCAAAGGTGGTTCAACATCTGCAAATCAACCAATGTGATATCACATTAATAAATGAAAGGACAAGAATCATATGTCCTCTCTATAGATGCAGAAAAGCATTTGACAAAATACAGGATCCCTTCTTGATAAAAACTAGAAGGAACATACCTCAATTATCATAAAAGTAATACACAAAAAACCCACAGTGAATATCATCCTCAACAGAGAAAAACTGAGAGCTTTCCCTCTAAGGTCAGGAACACGACAGGATGTCCACTCTTACCACTGTTGCCAACATAGTACTGGAAGTGCTAGCCTCAGCAATCAGACAACAAAAATAAATAAAAAGCATCCAAGTTGGCAAAGAAGAATTTAAACTCTCACTCCTCACATATGACAACTATAGCCACTTTGGAAAAGTTTAGCAATTCCTCAAGGTCAAATGTAGAGTTACCATATGACCTATATTCCACTCTAAGCATGTACCCAAAGAGAAATGAAAATACATCCACACAAAAATCTGTACATGAATGTTCATAACAGCATTACTGATAACAGCCAAAAGGCATAAACAACCCAAATGCCTATCAACTAACTGATGAATGGATTAACAAGTGTGGTATATCCAAGATCTATAAAAAAATCCTTAGACTCAACACTCAAAAAACATAATCATGTCAAAAAATGGGCAGAAGACATGAACAGATACTTCTCCAAAGAAGACATACAAATGGCTAACAGAATGATAATATTCATCATCATTAGCCATCAGGGAGAGTCAAATCAAAACCACATTGAGGGGCACCTGGGTAGCTCAGTGGGTTAAGCCTCTGCCTTCGGCTCAGGTCATGATCTCATGGTCCTGGGATCGAGTCCCGCATTGGGCTCTCTGTTCAGCAGGGAGCCTGCTTCCCCCTCTCTTTCTGCCTGCCTCTTGCCTACTTGTGATCTCTCTCTCTCTGTCAAATAAATAAATAAAATCTTTAAAGAAAAAAGGTAATCAAAACCACACTGGGATACCACCTTACACCAGTTAGAATGGCCAAAATTAACAAGACAGTAAACAACAAGTGCGGAGAGGATGTGGAGAAAGGGGAACCCTCTTACACTGTTGGTAGGAATGCAAGTTGGTGTAGCCACTTTGGAAAATAGTGTGGAGATTCCTTAAGAAATTAAAAATAGAGCTACCCTATGACCTGCAATTGCACTACTGGGTATTTACTCCAAAGATATAGATGTAGTGAAAAGAAGGGCCATCTGTACCCCAATGTTCATAGCAGCAATGGCCACAGTTGCCAAACTGTGGAAAGAACCAGGATGCCCTTCAACAGACGAATGGATAAAGAAGATATGGTCCATATATACAATGGAGTATTATGCCTCCCTCAGAAAGGATGAATACCCAGCTTTTGTGTCAACATGGACAGGACTGGAGAAGATTATGCTGAGTGAAATAAGGCAAGCAGAGAGAGTCAATTATCATATGGTTTCACTTGTTTGTGGAGCATAAGGAATAACATGGAGGACATTAGGAGACAGAAAGGAGATATGAATTGGGGGAAACTGGAGGGGGAGGTGAACCATGAGAGACTGTGGACTCTGAGAAACAAATAGGGTTTTGGAGGAGAGGGGGGTGGTGGGATGGATGAGTCTGGTGGTGGGTATTAAAGAGGGCATGTATTGCATGGAACATGGTGTGGTGCATAAACAACGAACCTTGGAACATTGAAAAAATTAAATTAAATTAAAAAAACCCAAATGTGTTATATCCATATAATTGAATATTTTTCAGCCATAAAAATAAATGAAATATTGATATATGATACAACATAGATAAACCTTTAAAACATTCTTCTTAGTGGAAAGAAGCCACTATCAAAAGACCAATGTTGTATGATTCTATTTACATGAAATGTCCAGAGTAGGCAAATCTATAGGGACAAAAAGTAAATTAGTGAATGCCTAGGGTTGGGATATGGGAAGATTGAGAGGCAATGGTTAAAGGATATGGGTTTTCTTCTGAGGTGATGAAAATATTCTTTTTAAAAAAATTAACCTAAATGTATTATTTGTTTCAGGGGTACAGGTCTGTGATTCATCAGTCTTACACAATTCATAGCACTCAGCATAGCACATAACCTCTCCAATGTCCATCACCCAGCCACCCCATCTCTCCCAATCCCCTCTGCTCCAGCTCCCTCAGTTTGTTTCCTAAGATTAAGAATCTCTTATGGTTTGTCTCCCTCTCTGGTTTCATCTTGTTTCATTTTTTCCTCTCTTCCCCCATGATCCTCTGCTTTGTTTCTCATATTCCACATATCAATGAGATCCTAAGATAATTGTCTTTCTCTGATTGACTTAGTTCACTTAGCATAATACCCTCTAATTCCATCTGTGCCATTGCAAATGGCAAGAGTTCATTTTTTGGTGGCTGCATAATATTCCATTCCTAAATACACACACACACACACACACACACACACACACACACACACCACATCTTCTTTATCCATTCATCTGTCGATGGACATCTAGGCTCTTTCCATAGTTTGGCTATTGTGGACATTGCTGCTATAAATATTGCCCCTTTGGATCACTACATTTGTATCTTTGGAGTAAATAACCAGTAGTGCAATTGCTGGGCCATAGGGTAGCTCTATTTTCAACTTTTTGAGGAACCTCCACACTGTTTTCCAGCGTGGCTGCACCAGTTTGCATTCCCACCAACAGTGTAGGAGGTTCCCCTTTCTCTGCATCCTCACCAACACCTGTCCTTTCCTGACTTGTTAACTTTAGCCATTCTGATTGGTGTGAGGTGGTATCTTACTGTGGTTTTGGTTTGTGTTTTCTTGTTGCCGAGTGATGTTGATCAGATGTCTTCTTTGACAAGTGTCTGTTCATGTCTTCCGCCCATTTCTTGATTGGATTATTTGTTCTTTGGGTGTTGAGTTTGATAAGTTCTTTATAGATTTTGGATTACTAGCCCTTTATCTGATATGTCATTTGCAAATATCTTCTCCCATTTGTCAGTTGTCTTTTGGTTTTGTTGACTGTTTCCTTTGCTGTGCAAAAGCTTTTTATCTTGATAAAGTCCCAATAGTTCATTTTTGCCCTTGTTTTCCTTGCCTTTACCTATGTGTCTAGGAAGAGGCTGCTGTGGCTGAAGTTAAAGAGTTTGCTGCTTGTGTTCTCCTCAAGGGTTTTGATAGATTCCTGACTCACAGTTAGGTCTTTCAAGTGATGAAAATATTCTTTTTTTTTTTTAAAGATTTTTATTTATTTATTTGACAGAGTGAGAAAGAGCACAAGCAGGGGGAGCAGCAGGCAGAGGGAGAGGGAGAATAAGGCTCCCCACTGAACAGGGAGCCCGATGCGGGGTTGATGTGCGGCTTGGTCTCGGGACTCTGGGATCATGACCTGAGCCGAAGGCAGATGCTTAACTGACTGAGTCACCCAGGTGCCCCTGATGAAAATATTCTTAAATTGAGAGTAGTGATGGTTGCCTAACTCTGTAAATATATGTAAAAAAGCACCGAATTGTACAATTTAAGTTGTCTAATTGTATGGTATGTGAATTATATCTCTATAAGGCTGTAATAAAAAACCCATTAGTATGCAGGCTTCCCTCCCCCAGGTAAGAAAATTTGGGAAATTATTTTTAAGATAAAGAAACAAATTACTGTATGTTATTTTTAGAGACCTTATTATATCTTCAAACCAAAATAGATCTTTACATTTAAGATAGTTTAGGAGTATTCCTACCTAAACATGGGATGAATTTGAGATCTTTCAGTAACTTTTTTGAACTTAAAAATTCCAGAATACAAGAACAAGAAGACTCTTTCTAACAAAGAACAATGAATGATTGTTTAATGCAAATAAAATATGGTGAATATACAAATAAAAAGAAGCTTGTGTCAGGAAACCTACAAAGTAGCTTAATCTTTTATTATTGTCCTATATTTATTATGAGGCCTAAAATTCAATGTGCTGTCCTGACATCTTTGAGCCTTATGAGGTCCCAAAGATCTAACTATGAGTTCAACTCTTCTCAGATACACCCCTCACCCAGCAGGAAAACCCCCTACTTTGCTAGTTTCCCTATCAGCTGGACCAGTTGTACCTAACTCTTCCTCAACCTAATGGGCTTACCCTGCAGCCTGTGGAATTATTTGCCAATTACATCCTCCCATGGAAACCCCATCTTCTTGTTACTACAAAGCCTGCCTCCCAAACTCCCCATTTGTTCACTCTACTCCTGAAAGCAGCCCAGTGTGATGTTGCATGGTGTTTGGTGTCCTCCTTCCCTGGGCTGTGAATATATGTGATTAATAAACTGATGTCAATCTCACAGGTCCAGTGTCCAGTGCTGTGAGTTCAGCCACGTCCAGAACCCTAGGACACTCCCTCTCTCACCAATGGGATGAAGAGAAGGTGAACAGAATTTTGTATTTCCTACCCAACCAGCTCTGCTTCCTGCAGCTCCTGCTGCCTTTTCACTGCTGAAACAGTTCTCAGTCTCCTCCTAACCTCCTGCCCATGACAAAACCACCAGATTGTGCAAACCTTGCACCTGCTCCAACCAGTGCACTATTTACCTTACAGATAGCCCACTAATAAGCCATTAAAACCATCTGCTGCAAACCCCTCTGCAGCAACTCACTCACCCTTGTTCCTGTCTCCAAACTCAGGAGGTAGAGCCAAAGACAATCTTATGTGTTTTTTGCGGAGTAGGCCTTTAGTACAAGTTTGTTTATTGATCTGGTACTCATAGATGAAGGGTGCTTGAGTAGTTAGGACGGTGGGATCAGAGTCTTCCCAAACAAAGGCACATTCATGTGATGAACACATCAAGGATGTGGGCATGGATCTTCATATTTGCCCTTCCTGCTTCACAGCTTATCATGAAGAGCAAACAGGGAGATGAAGTACCTGAAAAGCCTCTCTGGACTCTGGAGGGCTACACAACCATAAATTCACATTCATTTGGTTCCAGAAAACTTGCCAAAGCTAGAATCTGCTTCCATGATTGTGCCACAGTGCCACAATTACTGTAATAGTAGAATTTCTTCAGGAAACTGTTCAGAGTTGTTGACTCATATGTACCATGGGTCTTATCAGAGCCCCATAGAGAAAAATCCTGAAAGACATGCCACTGATGTGAGTTTGTCTCTCCAGACAAACCTTATGAAGAGCTGCTGTGCTGCTGTGTTTTATTCTCAGAAAATATTACTGAATACCTAAGATTTGCCCAGCATTATATTAGGTACTGGAGACAGAAAAACATAGTTGCTGCTATTTAACAGCAACATTAAAATTTTTTTAAATTTTAAATTATGTTAAGAAACATGTAACATAGAGGGACAGTGGCTGGCTCAGTCAGTTAAGTGGCTGCCTTCGTCTCAGGTCATGATCCCAGGGTCTTCAAGGCAGCCTGCTTTTCCCTATCCACCACTTGTGCTCTCTCTCATGTACTTTCTCTCTCTCCTTCTCTCTCTTTCTCAAATAAATAAACAAATGATATTTTAAAAGAAACATGTAACATAAAATGTATCATTTTTTAAAATTTGAGGTATAATTGACATATAACATTATATTAGTTTCAGGTATACAACATGATTCAGCATTTGTATATATTGCAAAAAGATCACCACAATTCTAGTTACTATCCATCACCTGACAAGTTTGCCAAAAATCTTTTTTTCTCATGATGAGGATTTTTTAAAATTAATATATAATGTATTATTAGCCCCAGGGGTACAGGTCTGTGAATCGCCAGGTTTACACACTTCATAGCACTTACCTTCCCCAATGTCCATAACCCCACCACTCTTTCCCTCCCTCCCCCCAGCAACCCTCAGTTTGTTTTGTGAGATTAAGAGTCTCTTATGCTTTGTCTTCCTCCCGATCCCATCTTGTTTCATTTATTCTTTTCCTACTCCCCCAAATATCCCACATTGCCTCTCTACTTCTTCATATCAGGGAGATCATACAATAATTGTCTTTCTCTGACTGACTTATTTCGCTAAGCATAATATGCTCTAGTTCCATCCACATCGTAGCAAATGGCAAGATTTCATTTCTTTTGATGGCTGCATAGTATTCCATTGTATATATATACCACCTCTTCTTTATCCATTCATCATCTGTTGATGGACATCTAGGTTCTTTCCATAGTTTGGCTATTGTGGACACTGCTGCTATAAACATGTGGGTGCACGTGCCCCTTCGGATACATTTGTATCTTTAGGGTAAATACCCAGTAGTGCAATTGCTGGGCCATAGGGTAGCTCTATTTTCAACTTTTTGAGGAACCTTCATGCTGTTTTCCAGGGTGGTTGCACCAGCTTGCATTCCCACCAACAGTGTAAGGAGGGTTTTTAAGATATATTCTGAGCAACTTTCAAATATGCAACACAGTATTGTTAATGATAGTCACCATGCTGTACATTAAATCACCATGACATAATTATTTTATAACTGGAAGTTTGTACCTTTAGACTCCCTTCACCCATTTCTCTCACCCCTTACCTCTTACCTGTGGCAACCACCAATCTGTTCTCTGTGAGCTTGGTTTTTGTTGTTTTAAATTCCATATGCGAGTGGGATCATGCAGTATTTGTTGTTCTCTGTCTGACTTATTTTACTTAACATAATGCCCTTGATGTCCATCCATGTTGTCACAAATGGCAAGATTTCATTCTTTTTAATGGCTGAATAGTATTCCATTTGTGTATGTATATCACATTTTCTTTACATATTCATCTATCAGTGGATATTTAGGTTGTTCCCTATCTTGGTTATTATAAATAATGCTGCAGCATGGAAATGCCTTTATCTTTTCAAGTTAGTGTTTTCATTTTCTTCAGATAATACCTAGAATTAGAACTGATCAATCATATGGTAGTTCTATTTTTTAATTTTTTTAAGATTTTATTTATTTATTTGTCAGAGAGAGCAGGGGGAGTGGCAGGCAGAGGGAGGAGCAGGTTCCATGCTGAGTAGGGAGCCTGATGTGGGACTCGATACCAGCACCCTGGGATCATGACCTGAGCCGAAGGCAGACCCTCTACTAACTGAGCCACCCAGGCGCCCCTATTTTTAATTTTTTGAGGAAACTTCATACTGTGTTCCACAGTGCCTGCACCAACAACTTACATTCCCACCAACAGTGTATGATGGTTCTCTTTTCTTTGCATCCCTCCCAATACTTGTTATTTCTGGTCTTTTTTTTTTTCTTCTTTTTTTTTGAGCAGGGAGGACAGAGGGAGAAGGAGAGAGAAAATCTTAAGCAAGCTCCATGCCCAGCACAGAGCCCCAATTAGGGCTCCATCTCACAACTCTGAGGTTACGACCTGAGCCAAAATCAAGAGTTGGATGCTTAACTGACTGAGCCACCCAGGGACCCCTCTTGAAATATTTTTGATATTAACCCCTTAGCAGCTATATAATCAGCAAATATTTTCTCCCTTTCTGCCTTTTCCTTTTGTTGATGATTTTCTTAGCTGTGCAGAAGCTTTTTAGTTTGATGTATTCCCATTTATATATTTTTGCTCTTGTTATCTTTGCTTTTGGGGTCAGATAAAAAAACTCATTGCTGAGACCTATGTCAAGGAGCTTACTGCCTATGTTTTCTTCCAGGAGTTTTATGGCTTCAGTTCCTAAAATTTACCATTGTAACCATTTTTAAGTGTATAGCTCACTAGTGTGAATTGCATTCACAGTGTTGTTCAATAGATGTCTAGAAACTTTTCTTCTGACAAAACGGAGACACCCTAATTATTGAACAACTCTGCCTCCTTGGTTAAATTATTCCTAAGTGTTTTATCCCTTTTCATGCTATTGTAATTGGAATTTTCTTAATTTTCTATTCAGTTAGTTTTCTTTTCATATTTTTGTGTGTTTACATAACATTTTTACACATGACCATGTTTATTAATGCCCAAGAGCTAAGATTTCCTTGGAAATCTTTGCACAGTAGTATCAGGCAGCAGGACCACAAGCCCTACGTAACGGGGTGCTATATGACATAAAAATGTAGTGAGTATTACTAGATGGCAGCCAGAGACACTAGAGGGCAGCACCCACCCACCCAGTGCTCCTGGTTCTGCAGAATCAGTGACCAGAACTTTTTTAAAAGATTATTTGCTCCCCCTCGGGCTAATAATACATTATATGTTAATAAACAATTAAAAATTTAAAAAGATTATTTGCTCTTGTGGTTCTCAATCCTGCCCTTATTTCAGAATCACTGGAAGGTTTGTTAAAAATGGCTGGTTACAGGGGAACCTGGGTGGCTCAGTTGGTTGGGCATCTGACTCTTGTTTTGGGCTCAGGTCATGGTCTTGGGGTCATGGGATGGAGCTTCGTGTGAGGCTCCATGCTCCTTTCTATGCTGCTCCCCATCCCCAACTCTCTCTCTCCAATAAATAAATAAATGAGTAAAATATTTTTAAAAAGTGGCTGGTTGGGGCGCCTGGGTGGCTCAGTGGGTTAAAGCCTCTGGCTTCGGCTCAGGTCATGGTCCCAGGGTCCTGGGATCAAGCCCCACGTCGGGTTCTCTGCTCAGTAGGGAGCCTTCTTCCTCCTCTCTCTCTTTGCCTTCCTCTCTGCCTACTTGTGATCTCTGTCAAATAAATAAATAAAATCTTAAAAAAAAAGTGGCTGGTTTCTCAATGTGGTTTTGATTTGAATCTCCCTGATGGCTAATGATGATGAACATTTTTTCATGTGTCTGTTAGCCATTTGTATGTCTTCTTTGGAGAAGTGTCTATTCATGTCTACTGCCCATTTTTTGACATGATTATCTGTTTTGTGTGGGAGAACACGGGGAGAAGGAGAGGAGAAGTGAGTTGGGGGAAATAGGAGGGGGAAACAAACCATGAGAGACTGTGGACTCTGAGAAACAAACTGAGGGTTTTAGAGGGCAGTGGGGTGAGGGTTTGTTTGGGTGAGCCTGGTGGTGGGTATTAAGGAGGACACGTATTGTTTGGAGCACTGTGGTGCATAAACAATGAATCTTGGAACACTGAAAAAAATAAAATAAAATTACCAAAAAAAAGTGGCTGGTTACATTATTTGTGGGGTCTAGAGTAAAATGAAAATGCTGACCCTATATTAAAAAAGTAGGAAAAAAAGTGTTTAAAGGTACTAAAATATTAAATTTTTCCTTTTTTACTACAGTCCCTCCTTCCCCCTTTCCTGACTTGTCCTGGTGTTTTGTTTGTTTGTTTGTTTACTTGTCTAGTGTTATTCTAAATAAATATTTAGAACTTTAAATAATAATCCTGAATTTTACTGTTAATCATTGTATTGTACAATGCCAGTTTTAAATGTAAATTTCAGGTCATTTAACCTTTATGCAGGATCAACAACATTCCACAATTCATATTTTGTAACTAACTCGTGCATATGTACTTCATTCTTTTTTTGTTGTTGTTAAATATTTTAGTTATTTATTTGACAGATAGAGATCACAAGTAGGCAGAGAGGCAGGCAGAGAGAGAAGGGAAACAGGCTCTGCACTGAGCAGAGAGCCCGATACGGGGCTCAATCCCAGGACCCTGGGACCATGACCTGAGCTGAAGGCAGAGGCTTTAACCCACTGAGCCACCCAGGCTCTCCTATGTACTTCAATCTTACCAAAACATGGAAACACTAAACAAAATTAACTCTATTTTTTATTTTACTTCTTGATAAGTGTACATTTAGTAACACTCCATGGAAGTCAGTGACTTTCATACTATGCTTACCTTGTATTCACTTTGGGTCTTGAACAATTCCCAACATCATGGGTCCACAAGATTTCTGTTTATGGGGACATGCAAATGTTCCATGTGAATGGAGCAGCAAGGAATGGCAGACATACATGACCCTGTGTCTTTACTCATGAATACTGCATTATCTCATTAGACACCACTTACAAAATACAAAATAAAATTACACTCCACACAAAAATTTATTCCATTTCAGAGGCTATGGGCAATTAGAAATCCATTCAAGGACATCCTAGGGAGCCTCATCAAGAACCTCAACAAGAAATGAGAATGGAGGGGCGCCTGGGTGGCTCAGTGGGTTAAAGCCTCTGCCTTCGGCTCAGGTCATGATCTCAGGTCCTGAGATGGAGCCCCACATAGGGCTCTCTGCTCAGCAGGGAGCCTGCTTCCCCCTCTCTCTCTGCCTGCCTCTCTGCCTACCTGTGATCTCTGTCTGCCAAATAAATAACTAAAATCTTAAAAAAAAAAAAAAAAGAAATGAGAATGGATCCTGCCAAAACCACAGACCACAGCTCAGATGTAGGGGTCTTTAGCAAAGTCAGACTCCTTATAGTCTGAAAAGTTACAGCAAAGACTGCCTTATGGTATTCTCGGATGTATCCAATTAGCCTGGCAATTAAGAGTAGTTTCTTTGGGGGCACCTGGGTGGCTCAGTGGGTTAGGCCTCTCCCTTCAGCTCAGGTTATGATCTCAGGGTCCTGGGATAGAGCCCTGCATGGGGCTCTCTGCTCAACAGGGAGCCTGCTTCCCTGCCCCCTCTCTGCGTGCAACTCTGCCTACTTGTGATCTCTCTCTGTGTCAAATGAATAAAAATAAATTTTTTTAAAAGAGTAGTTTCTTTGGAATTATAATGGGATTTGAATCTCAGTTTTACCTTGGTAAGTTTCTTCTTTTCCGCGTTTTAAATCTTTTATCTGTAAAATGAAGATGGTAATTGTATAAACATCAATAGAGTGCTTGTAGGATTATGGGGGGTTTTGTAAAACAAGAGAGTTTAGCACAGTGCCTGGCACAACTGATAGCTACAATGAAAGAAAAAATATTTGACAAACACCAATCTAAGATGCACCCTCACTGAAGGCCTCTTCTAGAATCTCTGAATACCTGCTTACCTGGCTTCTCGTTGTCTTCACTTGGTAGAGGATAGAGTGGCTAACACAATAAAAAAATAGAAATAAGTTGAAAGCATAAAAAATTAGTAAGATGAAAGTAAACTGTCATTATTGGAAGGTGATATGATTGTGTCTGAAAAACAGAAGATAATCGACTCAAAAATTACTACTACTACTGCTACCACTAGTGTTATTACTACTACCACCGAGAGAGAGAGAGAGAGAGAGAGAGAGAGAGTGTGTAATGGAAAGAGAGACAGAGAATTCAGTAGGTAGTTGAATACAAAAATTAACATGCTGAAATCAAAAGCCTTTGTATATACAAATATACGATCGGAAGATATATTGGAGAAGAAAATCCCCTTTCCCAAAATAATAGCAACCCAAAATAATAAATACTTAGGAATAAAACAGCAAAAATTTTTTGAGAAAAACATTAAAACATTTTCAAATGTATAAATGCAGTCTTGAACAACAACAAAAAAGACATACCATTCTTAGGGATAGGAACACTAAAAAAAAAATCCCAAAGTTAATTATAAGTTAATGTTTTTTAAAAATATTTATTTATTGGGGCACCTGGTTGTCTCATTCAGTTAAGCATGGGACTTGTGATTTCAACTCAGGTCATAATCACATGGGTCCCGGGATAGAGCCCTGGTAGGCTCCTGGCTCAGCAGAAAGTCTGTTTGAGATTCTCTCCCTCTGCCTCTCCCTGTCTGCTCTTTCTTTCTCTCTCTCTAAAATTATTTATTTGAGAGAGAGAGAGAGAGAGAGTGCACGTGCGAGTGGGAGGAGGGGCAGAGGGAGAGAGAATCCCAAGCAGACTCCGTCTGAGCCCTATAGGGGCTTGATCTCACCACCCAGAGCCAAAACCAAGAGTTCCATGCTTAACCAACTGAGCCACCCAGATGCTCCTATTTTAATGTGATCTCAATAAAAATACCAATAGGTTTAACTGAGGACAACTTGGCTGATTTCTAAATTTATGGTTGGAAGTAAGCAAAAATAGTAAAACTCTCAAAAGGAAGAACTATGATAGAACTGAGATTAGTGATATCAAATAATTTTAAAATTTTTATAACCTTAATTATTAAAACATGATGGTACTTGTGCATGAATAGACTGACAGATAAATGGAACTAATGACAATGTTCAGGAATAGAACAAACACATAGTAGTATATGATAGAGGTGTCATTTCAAATCAGTACAGTAAACATGTATCTTTTATTTTTTAATTTTTTAGAAGTCTGTTTGTTTGTTTATTTAAGCAATCTCTACTCCCAATGTGGGGCTCCAAATCACGAATATGGGACCAAGAGTTGCCTGCTCTTCTATTTGAGCCAGCCAGGCACCACTAAACACGCGTATCTTTCAAATAAATGGTTTTAGGACAGTTGGATAGATTTTAAAGAAAGGTGAATTCATATTTTGTACTATACACTTAGATAAACTTCCAATCAACAGATTTAATTTTAAAAATCATACAAAAAGTTTATAGATTAAAGTACTAGAAGAATACATGGAATAATTGTTTTAGAACCTTGGAGAAAGGAAAGCCTTTCTAGTAACTATGAAACCATAAAATAAATGATTAATTTATTTTGCATAGAATATCTTCTGCCATATCTACATATGTCAGAACACACATAAAAAAGCCAAAAGACAAATTACAACCTGAATTGCAAATCTTTTTACAAAGCCTAATCTCCTCTTACATATAAAAAGCACTTAGTAAGCCAGTAGAAGTATTTGTAAAGGACAGAAACAGTCCATAGAAAAAGAAATACTAATGACTCTTAAAAACATGAAAAGACAGAGTGACTGGATGGCTTGGTCAGTTAAGCAGCTGCCTTTGATTCAGGTTATGATGCCAGGATCCTGGGATAGAACCCTCCCTAACAGGGAGTCCGCTTCTCCCTCTCCCTTGGCCTGTCTTTCACACTTGTGCTTTCTCTCTCTGAAATAAATAAAAATCTTTAAAAAAGACATTCAGGGGCGCCTGGGTGGCTCAGTGGATTAAGCCGCTGCCTTCGGCTCAGGTCATGATCTCAGGGTCCTGGGATCGAGTCCCACATCGGGCTCTCTGCTCAGCAGGGTGCCTGCTTCCCTCTCTCTCTCTCTCTGCCTGCCTCTCCGTCTACTTGTGATCTCTCTCTGTCAAATAAATAAATAAAATCTTAAAAAAAAAATAAAAAATAATAAAAAAGACATTCAAACACTCTTAATAAGATAAATGCAAATTAAAATCACTACAGCAGATTGAAAATTCAAAAGTTCAATAGCACACTCTTTTGGCAAAGTGAGGAGAAAGTAACAATCTCATATTTTTCTGATGGGAGTGTAAAATGGTGCAATCACTAAGGAGAACAATTTTAGAAATATTTGTTATAAATTGCAAGTACATTTTCCCTTGACCCAACAATTACAACTCTAGAATTATTCTTACATTTTTTTAAAGATTTTATTTACTTGACAGAGAGAGATCACAAGTGGACAGAGAGGCAGAGAGAGAGAGAGAGAGGAGGAAGCAGGCTCCCCACGGAGCAGAGAGCCCAATGCAGAACTCGATCCCAGGACCCTGAGATCATGACCTGAGCCGAAGGCAGAGGCTTAACCCACTGAGCCACCCAGGTGCCCCTATTCTTACATTTAATTCTGTCTTGACAACAGCTTTTCTGAGGACTCAGACTAACATATATCCTTTTGGTGGGAAAGCTGGAATAATAAGAATATATATTCATATTTTCAAGTAATTATATAAAATACATTAGAAGTATATATTAGAAAATAAGTAAGGGAAGCAATAGAAATGGTGGTAATGGGTTGGGTGGAGAAATAGAGAGTGAGAGTTTTGAATCCATGTGAATTCATCTATGCAAAAAATAAAAGGCTCTTGGAGAATTTCTGTAAATTTTTTATTGAGTAATTGCAGAGACGGTATAGAGGTCCCATGTACTCTTACCCAATTTCTCCCAATGGCTACATTTTACATAATTATAGTAAAATATCAAAACTGGAATTTAACATTGACACAATATGTATGTGATTTTAAGCCACTCTTTCACATGTGTGTAATCACAATTACTACCTAAATATAGAATTATCCCATCACCACAAGAAGAAGAAAGAATTTCATAGTACATACTAAAGGGAAAGCAGTCAGCTTGGGGTGTTAAGAATTTAGGCCTGAGCCTAGGGCTTAGACTCAGAATGACTTGCTTTAAAGAAAGCATTTGTGGGGCGCCTGGGTGGCTCAGTGGGTTAAAGCCTCTGCCTTCGGCTCGGGTCGTGGTCCCGGAGTCCTGGGATCGGGTCGTGGTCCCGGAGTCCTGGGATCGGGTCGTGGTCCCGGAGTCCTGGGATCGAGCCCCGCGTCGGGCTCTCTGCTCGGCGGGAAGCCTGCTTCCCAACCTCCCCACCCCCCGCCCCCTCTCTGCCTGCCTCTCTGCCTACCTGTGATCTCTATCTGTCAAATAAATAAATAAAATCTTTTTTTTTCTCATTTTTTTTTTAATTTTTATTTATTTATTTGACAGAGATGACAAGTAGGCAGAGAGGCAGGCAGAGAGAGGAAGGGAAGCAGGCTCCCTGCTCAGAAGAGAGCCCGATGCGGGGCTCGATCCCAGGATCCTGGGATCATGACCTGAGCCGAAGGCAGAGGCTTTAACCCACTGAGCCACCCAGGCGCCCCAATAAATAAAATCTTAAAAAAAAAAGTGTCTGCCTTTGGCTCAGGTCATGATCCCAGGGTCTGAGGTTGGGGACCAGGGATTGAGCTCCACGTCATACTCCCTGCTTACCTCTCCCACTCCTCCTGCTTGTGTTCCCTCTTTCGCTCTCTCTGTCAAATAAATAAATAAATACAATTTTTTTAAAAGGCAAGCAAGCAAGCATGCATTTGTGTTACATCTCTCCAATGTTAAGTTTGGCTGAGGCTGTAGTCAAACAGATCAACATGGCCTTGTTCTCATTCTCATTCTGGGATTGGCTGAGACATGCTAGGATTTGAGATAAAAATGTTTATCTCAACTTTATTATGGATACTTTAATACTTCTTCCAGTATCAAGATGTTATTATGGAAATTAATCACCATTAAATAACCCCAGGTGTTAAATACAAGAATGCTCATTTCTTAGCTGATCTCCAATCTGAACATTAAATTAACCTTAATTTACTAGATTTCAGCTCAAATTCCACTACCTATATAAGAGCCAGTTATAATGAATTAAGTTAAAACTCTCCAAGAGAATGATACCTAGGATCAGTCAACAATACATAAAAGCTTTGCTGATGGGAATATAAACTGCAGCAACTGTTCTGGAGAGAAATCTGGCTCTAGATATCAAAGGCTTAAGAACGTGCCATTTTGGAGCGCCTGGGTGGCTCAGTGGGTTAAGCCTTTGCCTTCGGCTCAGGTCATGATCTTGGGTTCCTGGGATGGAGCCCTGCATCAGACTCTCTGCTCAGCAGGGAACTTGCTTCCCCCTCTTTCTCTCTGCCTGCCTCTCTGTCTATTTGTGATCTCTGTCTGTCAAATAAATTAAAAAAAAAAAAAAGAATGTGCCATTTTTTCTTGACTCAGTAATTTGACTTCTAGAAATTTGTCTTGAGGAAACAAGCATATGTAAAAAACTTTATTACCTAGTATGGTCATCATAAGAAATCATTAAAGGATACACTATAATATATTCACTTAATGTAAAAGAAGGCAATAAGGAGGAAAAGAACAAAAAAGACATGAGATGTATAGAAAAGAAAAATCAAAATGGCAGACATAAATCTGACCATATCAATAATAACATTAAATGTTAAGGAGGCTGACTCTGTGGCCTTTCTGTTTGATTTGATTACTACTACAAAACCTCAAACTTTGCCTCAAAATAAACTCACTGTATTGAGAACGAGTCAGCTTTTGTGTTTTACTTTGACCTTTATTAACTCCATCTAAAAACCCTTCTTCTCAAATGGCCTTCTCAGATGGTCTTCAGATTACCTGCCGTCAGAATTCTGACAGGTCCCTGATTCAACATGAATAAATCCTGTCCTCTCACTGACTTGTCTCACTCTCACACCTCTCACACTGTACCTCAAGGGGTATGCATATCCCATGCCTAAGCAGTGAACCATCTAAAAATATGATCTATTTTCCAAGCATAAATTGGGTTACAAAAGAGGAATTTGGGGTCTTTTAAAGACTCCCTGTCAAAAATACCCTAAGGAGGGGTGCCTGGGTGGCTCAGTGGGTTAAAGCTTCTGCCTTCGGCTCAGGTCATGATCCCAGGGTCCTGGGATCGAGCCCCAAATTGGGCTCTCTGCTCAGTGGAGAGCCTGCTTCCCCTCCTCTCTCTCTGCCTGCCTCTCTTCCTACTTGTGATCTCTGTCTGTGAAGTAAGTAAATAAAATCTTTTTAAAAAAATAAAAAAAATACCCTAAGGAAAACTGGAGTAAGGAACAAATTCTTTAGAACATATCCCAGATGAATACCTTTTTGATAAACCAAGAGATATTGAGTCCAAAGATACAGATGCAGTGCAAAGAAGAGCCATCTGTACCCCAATGTTCATAGCAGCAATGGCTACAATCACCAAACTGTGGAAAGAGCCAAGATGCCCTTCAACAGACAAATGGATAAAGAAGATATGGTCTATATATACAGTGGAATATTACGCCTCCATCAGAAAGGATGAATACCCAAATTTATATCAACATGAATGGGTCTGGAGGAGATTATGCTGAGTGAAATAAGTCAAGCAGAGAAAGTCAATTATCATATGGTTTCACTTATTTGTGGAGCATAAAGAATAACATGGAGGGGGCCCCTGGGTGGCTCAGTGGGTTAGGCCTCTGCCTTCAGCTCAGGTCATGATCTCAGGGTCCTGGGATCGAGCCCCGAATCGGGCTCTCTGCTCAGCAGGGAGCCTGCTTCCCCCCCACCCCCGCCTGTCTCTCTGCCTACTTGTGATCTCTCTGTCAAATAAATAAAATCTTAAAAAAAAAAAGAATAACATGAAGGACATTAGGAGAAGGAAAGGAAAAGTGAATTGGGGGAAAATGGAGGGGGAGGTAAACCATGAGAGACTGTGGACTCTGAGAAACAAACAGGGTTTTGGAGGGGAGGCGGGTGGGGGTGACCAGGTGAGCCTGGTTGTGGGTAATAAGGGGGGCATGTATTGCATGGAGCACTTGGTGTGGTGTATGGACAATGAATCTTGGAACACTGAGAAAATAAAATTTTAAAAAATCAACAAAGGATCAAAAGAGAGGGAGACAAACCAAAATACAGACTTTTATCTATAGAAAACAAAATGTTGGTTACCAGAGGGGGTGGGGACTGGAGGGATAGGTGAAATAGGTGGTGGGGATTAAGGAGTGCACTTGTCGTGATGAGCACTGGGTGAAGTCTGGAACTGTTTAATCACTACATTGTACACCTGAAACAAATATAATATTGTATATTATTTATATTGGAATTAAAATAGAGTTTAAAAATACTAACAAAACAAAACTCTAACTTTTTAGTGGGGAAGCTATAACTTACTAAATTCCAAAAGGAAAATATATGGAAGAAACACAAATGTGTATTCACTGAGTGAAAGAAACCAATCTGAACAGGTTACATACTACATGATTCTAATTATATGACATTCCAGAAAAGGTTAAAACTATGGAGACAGTAAAAAGATCAGTGGTTGTCAGGTCAGGGGTTGGGGGAAGGGAGGAATCAATAGGCAGAACACAGAGGATTTTTAGGGCAGTGAAAATATTCTGCATGACACTATAGTGATATATACACATCATTATACATTTGCCCAAACCCATATAATGTACAACACCAAGACTTTATGTAGACTATGGACTCTGATGATGACCTGATGTAGGCTCACCAGTTGTTAACAAATGTACCACTGTGATGAGGGGATATTGATAATGGAGGTGGCTGTGTGTGTTGGGGGGACCAGGGGTCTATGGGAAATCTCTGTATCTTCCACTCAATTTTCTGTGAACCAAAATGGCTTTAAAAAATAAAATCTAGGGATGCCTGGGTGGCTCAGTCAGTTAAGCGTCTATATTCAGCTCGGGTCATGATCTCAGAGTTCTGGGATCGAGTCCTGCATGGGGCTCCTAGCTCAGCAAGAGCCTGTCTCTCCTTCTGCCCCTCCCCCTGCTCATGCTCATGTGCACTTGCTCTCTCTCTCTCTGACAAGTAAATAAATAAATAAATTTTAAAAAATGAAGTCTATTAAAATTAAAAATTTTAAAAGCAGTAGACCACCAGAATCCTGGACCCAGCATGTTCTGAATCTGTCAAGAGGCCAGAGTTAGGTCAGAAAAAAGCAATAGAGAGAGCACAGATTGCATGGAGTACTGGGTGCGGTGCAAAAACAATGAATACTGTTACGCTGAAAAGAAATAAATTAAAAAATTTAAAAAACAACAAAAAAAAAAGAAAAGAAAAAAGCAATAGGAGATGGAGGGAAGTAGATGGGTGATGGGTATTAAAGAGGGCACTTGTGATGAGCACTGGGTATGGTATGTAAGTTATGAATCACTGAATTCTACTCCAGAAACCAATATCGCACTGTATATTGACTAACAAAACTTAAAGAAAAAAAGGAAAAGAAAAAAGGAAAAGGGTAAGGTATGGAGTATAAAGACAGAGGCTGAAGAGAAGGCCAGGATCTATTTCCTTTGAAATTCAGCAGCTTGGTAGCATGTAGCCTGAATGGTTCCATTATTCTACTGGGTGTATCAAGCCTGGTTCAACAATTCATCAGACTAATGTTCTAAGAGCCTTCCTCAAGAAAATCGTTATGGAAGAGATGTCTAGCATGCCATTTTCAGTTGAAATAGGCACCATTTATGCTCTTCCTTGGTCAATAAAGATTGGCTCCTTGTAGACCCTTTTAAGTACTAAAGCAAAATACACATTTAATGCTGGAGAGGAACATAATACATAATATGTGGTATTAATATGCATTCTCTTAAGCTTAGAAAATCCATCCTTCAC
Organism: Lutra lutra; assembly: GCF_902655055.1. Lineage (NCBI taxonomy): Eukaryota > Metazoa > Chordata > Mammalia > Carnivora > Mustelidae > Lutra > Lutra lutra. Next base: position 58,555,087 of record NC_062290.1, read on the forward strand.
AAAGCTGCTCTGAGAAATCTCTTAGATTTTTTGAAAGATTTAATGTATTTATTTGAGAGAAAGAGAAAGAGAGAACAAGTAGGGGCAGGGATAGAGGGAGAGAATCTTCAAGCAGACTCTCCGCTAATCATAGACCCACGAGATCACAACCTGAGCTGAAACCAAGAGTCTGATGCTTAACCAACCACCCAAGTATCCCTTAGATTTTTTAAAATAGAGATGCTGAGAAAGATGTTTTCTCTTCCCTCTGGGCCTGCTAAACTGGAATGACATAATCCTGAAACTGCTTGCAGCTATGATCCTACTGTCTCAGTATGACTCAGTAGGTGTGATGTTAAAGAGAAAAATTATTAGTGATACTTGTTAAAGAATAATAAGGCAGACTTTACTCAGGTGACTATCACAATACATATAGGGACCACTACAATGGGTTTTGCAGTAGAAGAGAGAGATTGGGCTCGACCCCAAATATAACAAGGAAAAGTGGGAGTGTATAGTCAAGGAGTAGAGAGGGTGGTCAGTAGATGGAAAGTTAAAAGGAAACATCAAAACTAAGGGAGGAGTCTAGAAAAACAACCTAACAAGATTCTTTTTTTTTTTAAGATTTTATTTATTTGAGAGAGTGAGAGAGAGAGCATGAGAAGGGGGAGGGTCCCAGGGAGAAGCAGACTCCCTGCCAAGCAGGAAGCCTGATGTGGGACTCGATCCAGGGACTCCAGGATCATGACCTGAGCTGAAGGCAGCTGCTTAACCAACTGAGCCACCCAGGTGGCCAGCCTAACAAGATTCTTGTTGAAGGCAGGCCAGGGAGATCTACCTCACCTGAGGAATGGTGGAAGATGAACCCTATCAGATATTGAGTGTGATCAGATATCAAGGATGGGGGATTCTGGTTGAATTGACTCAGTAGGATTCTTGCTAAAATTGGACAATGCAGAGATAACACAGAAGGTCAAAAGTCAGGGCTTGGTTGAGTAGAGTTCAGAGGAGCCTGACTATACTTTGTTTAAAGACTCTGCCAATAAAAGGAGTCATTGATCCAAGATTGGAAATAAGATCCAAGATTGGAAAGAAATGATAATTTTTGAGTATGTGAGCTCAGCTCCACCTCTGGATTTCCCAACTTCCTGTTATATGAACCAATAACTTTATTTTTGTTCTTCAAATTTATTTGAATTAGATGTCTGTCATTTGCAAATGGAAGATAGCTCATTAATCTGAAGAGAGGATTGATTTGATGAGTAAGTTTGAGGTGATTTCAATTAAAAGCAGTGAGTCAATGGCAAAACAAGAAAGTATACATTTCTAAGCTAACACATCATCATACGCAACATAAAACTTCCTATATACCATTCTTACTATGTGCTCAGGGCTGTAGGCTTAAAGGGAGTATTCTATAAATGGCATAGCAATGTTTGCGAAATTGGGATTCCAGAACTGAACAGTTTTGCAAGACTGGGCAATACAGTAGCTGACACTTACTAGATATATACTTTATTCTAGGCATGCTAAGTGTCTGATATGTATTATTTTAATCTCCATTTCATAGACTCAGAGATATTAAGATATTAAGACCTATTCCAAGGACAGATATCTACTAATTACACTTTCAGGATCTGAACATAGATCTCTCTATTCCTGAATGCATGCACTTAAAAAAAAAAGTTTTACTGAGATTTAATTCACATATCATACCATACATACCAAATTCATCCACTTATAGTATGCAATTCAATTTTTGGTATATTCACAGATATGTACAACCATTAATATATTTTTCAAACATTTTAATCACTTAAAAAAGAAACATCATACCTTTTAGCTATCAATCCTATGTCCTCCCCAACCTTCCATCCTAAGCAACCACTAATCTACTTTCTCTATAGATTTCCCTGTTCTGGATTTTCATATAAATGGAATCATAGAGTGTGTTATCTTTTGTGATTGGCTTCTTTCACCTACCATTATTTTTTTAAAAGATTTTATTTATTTCTTTGAGAGAGAGAGCATGAGAGTGGAGGGGCAGAGGGACAAGCAGACTCCCTGCTAAGCACAGAGACTGTCATGGGGCTGGATCTCATGATCCTGAAATCATGATCTGAGCTGAAGTCAGACGCTTGAACTGACTGAGCCACCCAGGTGCCCCTCAGCACTTCATTTTTTTATGGCTGGATACTATTCCTTTAGAGATAACACATTTTACTTATCCAGATATCCATTGGTGAATATTTGTGTTATTTCCACCTTTTGGCTATTATAAATAGTGCTGCTATATATATTTATGTGCAAGTTACTGTGTGGATATGTTTCATTACTCTTGAAAATATACCTAAGAGTAGAATTATTGGGTCATATGGTAACGCTATGTTTAATAATTTGAGGAACTGCCAGACTGTGTTCCAAAGTGGCTGCACCACTTTATATTATCATCAGCAGTGTAGGAAGATTTCATTTCTCCAATCTTTGCTAACACTTGTTGTTATCTGACTTTTTGATTTAAGCCATTCTAGCGGGTATGAAGTGACATCTCATAGTGTTATTGATTTGCATTCCTTTCATGATTAATGATATAGAATGTCATTTCATGTACTTTCTGGCTATATGTATATCTTTGAAGAAACGTCTTTCAGATCCATTGCCCATTTAGAATATGATTATCTTTTTGTTATTAAGTTACATATTCTAGATGCAAATTATTAAATATATGACTTATAAATACTTTTATCCCATCCCATAGGCTGTATTTTCACAATGTTGATAGTGTACCTTGATGCACAGAAGTTTTTGATTTTGGTGAAGTCCAGTTACCTGTTTTTCCTTTTGTTGCCTCTGTCTTTGGTGTCATATCCAAGACATCTTTGCTAAGTCTAGTGTCATGAAGACTTTCCCCTTGTTTTCTTCTAAGAGTTTTATAATTTAGCTCTTATGTTTAGGTCTTTGATGATTTTGAGTTAATTTTTGTATATGGTATAAGGTAACTTCATTGTTTTACATGTGGATATCCAGTTGTCCCAGCACCATCTGTTGAAGAAACTATCCTTATCTCACTGAATAGTTTTGGCACTCTTGTTGAAAATCACTTGGCCATAGATGTATGGGTTTATTTCTGGACTCCCAATTTTGTCTCATTGATACAAATGTCTATCCGTGTTTACACGGTAACACACTGACTACTGCGTTATAACAAATTTTGAAATTAGGAAGTGTGATTCCTCCTACTTTATTCTTCATTTCCAGGATTATTTTAGCTATTCAAGATCCTTTGTAATTCTATATGAATTTTAGAATCAGCTTGACAATTTCTAAAAAAGAAGTCAGCTGGGATTCTGGTAGGTATTGTGTTGAATCTATACATCAATCTAGAGAATACTGTCATCTTAATGTTGTCTTCAGATTCATGAACATGGATGTAAAAAATCTTTACTTAGATCTTTAATTTCTTTTCAACAATTTTTCATAGTTCTCAGAGTATTAGTTTTATATTTCTTTTCTTGAATTTATTCCTAGATATTTTATTCTTTTTGATTCTATTAAGTTTTGGGAGAGCATTAGAAGCCAGTATTCACAGGTGGCAAGATGGATGATGTGGTGTCATAAGTAATGATACAACTAGCATTTAAAAAATGGTCTTAGGGGGCGCCTGGGTGGCTCAGTGGGTTAAGCCGCTGCCTTCGGCTCAGGTCATAATCTCAGGGTCCTGGGATCAAGTCCCACATCGGGCTCTCTGCTCAGCAAGCACCCTGCTTCCCTCTCTCTCTCTCTCTGCCTGCCTCTCCGTCTACTTGTGATCTCTCTCTGTCAAATAAATAAATAAAATCTTAAAAAAAAATAAAAAATAAAAAAATAAAAAATGGTATTAGGAAACTAAAGAGGCAAGAAGACCTACTTTATTTCAAGACACGCAGGTTCTGAGAAGTAATGGTCTTGTGAGTAATAATACTGTCATTACATTTTTCTCGTGTGAGATGTAAAATTTGCCAACAATAGGGGCGCCTGGGTGTCTCAGTGGTTTAAGCCACTGCCTTCGGCTCAGTTCATGATCCCAGGGTCCTGGGATGGAGGCCCACATCTGGCTCTCTGCTCGGCAGGGAGCTTGCTTCCCTTCCTCTCTCTGCCTGCCTCTTTGCCTACTTGTGATCTCTGTCAAATAAATAAATAAATAAATCTTTTTAAAAATTAAAAAAAAAAACTTGCCAACAATGGTGAATATGAAATAAAGACAGAAAGAGATGGTATATAGATAGTACCAAATCTTTATGTGCACTGATATAACTGCAAACAAATATGTAAGTACCACTTTTATACCCACTATCTCAAACTTCATTAATAAAACATTATACCCCACATAGGATCATGAATTTTATAACACATCTTTTAACAGTATTATTTACATAATAAGTGTCCTTGAAAAAAATATTTTTGTGGGATGATGCATATCCTCAAGGTGGTTCTGGAGGCAGTGCAGCAAAACAAATGGTTAGGAGAATGGGATCTGGGGTCAGAATACCTAGATTCCATGTATTAGCTATGTGATCTTAAGCAGGTGGATTAACCTGTCTGTGCCTCTCTGCATCTGTATAACCTAAGCAATGAAATACAATACTTTATGGTGATGTTGTAAAGTTTAAATTACTTAATACATATACAGTGTTTAGTATTTGGCATTTGTTTAAAGGTGGATAGCTGTATATAGTACTGTACTTACTTTATATTCCATATTGTTAAGTTTCATGATGGTAAAAACAAAATAAGTTTGTCTTTGTATCACCCACAGGATGAATTGAATTGTATTTCTGAATTTACCTGTAAACAGGAAGTATATTAAAAATGTAAACAAAATATTAAACATTTAAAAATAGTTTAAATAAAAATCCTCAGCATATCATCTGTATTTCTTCAGTTACTGCTTTATAATTAGCTGTTAGGGACTTCACGACTTCACTGACATTCTTTTTGTTACCCTCACTTTCTTCAAAGCCAACTAGTTATGGTGTGATGTCTGAACAGCCCTCAGAACCGCTAACGGGGTAGTTTGAGGAATGTTGACGTAGTTTGCTGCCCCAGCAAAGAGTGGCTGCTGGAGATGGAGGACCAATAACCTCAGAAAACAGCGCACAGGAGCAGCTGGGCCAGCAGAGCACTTTGTGAGGGCCCATTTGGACACTCCGCAGTGGGGTACCGCAAAGGTGAGTGCCCTAACGCGCGGGTCGTCGACCCGAAGGCCTTGACGGGGACCTGGGTTTGGTGAGAAAGGGAAGGGCTCCAGCCGAGGCCGCTTGGATGAGTCATTCTCACCTCCCCAGGCAGGTGCGGTGGCAGGACGCTTCGCCTTGGCGGGCGGGCGACGAGAGCCGCGAGCCGCGAGCCGCAGCGGAGTCCCCTCTCGGGACGCCTCCTCCGGGCCGGCACTGACCTTGCCGCTGGCGGCCCGAACGCCGAGAAGACCCGGCGCCACAGAGCTGGGCGCTGGTCGGGGCCGCCCACTGCTACCCGGACCCACCGGTCGTCGGAGCTGGCCGCCGCCCTCCTGCGCTTCCTCAGCGCCTCAGTCCCACGCGAGGTTGCCAGCTGAGCCCAGAGGGCGGGGCGGGGCGCTGGCCCACCGTCCCGCGGAGGTCGTCTCGCGCGGGCGCACGCGCCGCAGTCGCGCGGGGCGGGGGGTGGGGAGGGTGGGTGTGCTTGGGGCGAGCGCGTCGCCGCCGCTGCCGCCTCAGCCTGCTGCTCCGCCCGCGCCGCCTGCTCCCGGCGCTTGGCCCCAGCACGCCGGCTCCCGAACGGCCATGGGCGGCGCGGGGTTCGCGGTGTAGAGTCCGCCAGTCCCGGACCCGCGTCCCGCACCCTGACGGTCCCGGTAAGCGGGGACGGGGGCGGCGGGGACCGGCAGGCACCCTAAGGGACGGGTCTGCGGGCCTCGGACAACCCTGTGGGGACTCAGGTGTTGTGTGGGAGCCGCCCCGAAGGGAGTCCTTGAGTAAGTGGATAAACCCCGAGTGTCCCTGCCTCTGCCCCTTGGGAGAGCCCCGGAGGCGGTGCGGGGAGCCGCCCCCAAGGAGGACCCCTGTGTGAATGGAGACTCCCAGGGGTCGCTCTGCATTTGCTGCCATGGGGAGGCGCAGTGTGGAGGCACTGTCCCCGCAGAGAGACCGTCTGTATGACTACCGGAGGGCAAGGGTGGTCCCTGATGTTGTCTCAGTGGAAGACCATTTGAGAACAGAGGGGAGCCTCGGGAGCCTCAGGAGCCTGCGCGGTGGAGATGGACCCCACAGAGGACCCCTGTATAAAGGCATACTTTAGACTGCGCCTTAGAACTGCCTGGAAGGAACCTGACTGGAAGGAGAGGAGCCTGCCATGGATCTAGGCCAGGAGTAACTCCCCATATGCCCACTTTGGCCTTGACCTTTCTCGGGCTCGGTGTGCCCTAAATTGAGTCCCTCCAAGGTGGTCGAGAGGCTGGGGCCCTGCGGGACTGCTGCCTTTGTCCATTCCAACCCCCACCCCATTAGAAATTTTATTCTCCGTCGTAGCCCAGGTTGGCTCCAAGCTGGATTTTTGTGGAGGCAGGAACTTCTGTTAGAGCAAAGGGCAAAAGGGAAGGGAGGACCAGTGAGGCCTCTGAAGCATAGATAGGAGACTTGGGGCCCTGGGCTTGACTATCCACAAGCAAGCAGTGAAGATCAGGTGGAATAATTGATGCTGGCAGGTCCTGGAAGAGAAAGTCTTTGAAGGAAAGAAGAAGAATGCATGGGATTATCGAGCTCCAGTATGCTAGGCACTATACTATGTTTAAACATATGACTCTTAAAAACAACCTTGTGAAATTATCCCTTCAGTGATCATTAAACTGAGACTCAGAGATTTTAAGCAATTTGTCCAAGTTCACAAAGCTTGGAATCATGAATTCTGTTTTTCAGATTTTATTTGGGAAGAGATATCAGAGGGACAAGCAAGAATGTATGTTTGCTTAATTTTAAGAGGTAAAACTATATAAAACACTAAGGGAAATATCTTCACAACCTTGGATTTGCCAATGGTTTCTTAAGTATAACATCAAAAGCACAAACATGAGAGTAAAAATAGAAAAATTGGACCTCCTCAAAATTTAAACTTGTGCATCAAAAGATTCACTGAAGAGAGTGAAAGGACACCCATGGAATAGGAGAACATATTTGCAAATCATATATCTGCTAAACACCTAATATCTACTGTGTATAACGAACTCCTACAAGTCAATGACAACAAAAACTAAACTCGATTCAAAAATGGAGAGGATGTGAATAGACATTTCTTCATAGATGATACATAAATGGCTAACCAGCACTATTCTCAAAAAAATGGAAAATAATGGAAGGATGTGGAGAGATTAGAATGCTGGTACATTGTTGGTAGAAATGTAAAATTGTGTAGCTGCTGTGGAAATGTTTCATGGTTCCTCAAAAATTTTAAAAAGAATTTTCATATGACCCAGAATTTCTACTCTTTTTTATATATCCAAAAGAAATGTGATATGATATGGAAACTGGCCAAATTACACATTTGGTAGCTCTCTCCTGTGATCAAAGAAATGACCTATTTCTATACTATTGGTTACCTATCATCATCCCTGCTAACTCCAACTCACCAATCAGGTTCCATCTCTGAGGAAGCACAGTGGATATGATGAGTTCTTGATTACATTGTTTCTAGAAACAAGTTCTGAAGAACTGGTCTTCTCAGACCCTTCTGGCCCCCTTTGAACTACAGAGAGGATACTAACACTGTGATCTCAAATAAACTCTTTGCTTCCTCCAACCATCTTTGCAGCATTTCTTTAAGAAAGATTTATTCAACACTTGTTCTGTGTAAAGCAGTGGAAACTATTCTGATTGTTCCTCCTTCCTGAACTCAAAGAAAATTTGGAGCTCCTATTTCTACCTGTGAAACTTACTGATTTGGGTTGTTTCTTCCACTTTCCTTTTCAGAGGTTTCTTTTACTCTATTACTTCCTGGGTGACATCCCTCCCCATTTTCTACAAGATCACTGCCAGTTACATCTTTGAGCCTTTCACAGATATTCACTATTCCCATATCAAGAATCAGAAGAAAGCACAAAAGGGTAATTTACATTTAATATGTAGGATGAGATGGTTCCAGCCTATTAAGAGAGCAGCACACTCTCTATAGCTATGTGTCTTTATAGAATGAGCTGAGGGAGAGGATCTACCTAGATAGCTTCTCCTTCTCTGTTTCTTCCCAAACTCGTACTGTGGAACAGCTCCTTCTTCATCCTAACTCCACTTGCCCTTGTAAATAATCTCACTGAACTTTAAGCAGATGCTCTACAGAGAATGGGTGTGCCTTGGACACATACAAGCTGCATGCTGCCCACATATACTTGACTATCAGACACTTACTTTCATGGCTACAGCAGTGTATTAGCTTTCTGTTACTCTGAAACAAGTTACCACAAATGTGGTGGCTTAAAATAATACACAATTTATGATCTCACAATCTCTGTGAGTCAGAATTCCAACTTAGTCCTCTGTTTATGGTCTGAGAAGTCTGTAAAATATTGGCTGGGCTGTGTTCTCACTGGAGACCTGAATGGGGAAGAATCTTCCAAGCTCACTCACATTGTTGGCAGAATTCATTTCTTTGCAGTCATATGACCAAGGGCACTGGATTCTTGGTGTCTCTTAGCTGGAGGCCATGGTCAGCATCTAAAGGCCACTTACAGTTCCTAGAGGGTACATGGACTTTCCCAAAATAGCCATTTTATCAAGCCAGAAAGGAGAGACTTAGAATAAGTATGCTAGAAGACAGTCTTATATAATGTAATATAAGTACAAAAGTAACACCTTATTACTTTTGCCATCATTCTGTTAATTACAACTAAATCGCAGATCTGTCAACACTCAAGAGGATGGAATGACACAAAGCATGAACACCAGGGGTTGGGGACATGGGGGAAACCAGCTTAGAGACTTTCCCCACAAAAAGTACCAAGAAAAGGATTAGGTTGTCATCTCATTTCTTAAATTTTGTTTGACTAAATGGGCCTATTCTACTTTCTTGTCCCATTGGGATTTACCACCACTTGCCCCGGACCCTTGGAATTTTTTTTTCAAGCCCTTCTCAAGTTACCACAGATTCTTCAACATTCATGTTGTCTCTATGATAATATCTTATCTCTCTCTTTTCTTCTTTGATAAGGACACAGGAAACCATAATTCTAGTTATCTGCTAAAGAAGTATAATCATTAAGCATAATTTTGTGGGCCAAATCAAAATTTGATTTTCTTTTTAACCTGGGTATCTCTCTTAGGACTTCTTCCAGAACATGGAAAACACTTTTCCCCCTCACCATTCATTTGTTTTTAACCATTGTTAATCATGGGTAGGAAAGACAACCTAGCATGGGTTCTTAGCATCCTTGAATGTTTTTACTGGGTAGGTCAACAATGTAGGTCACTGTTTTCCAGGCCATTTCTCAGAATTGTATTTACAACAAGCAACCTTGAAAAATAAAGCAACATCTCTCCCTGGACAATGATCAGGCTTGCTTTTTCTTCCTGTAAAAGGTGTGAAACCCCAAACCTTAGCATTCCTCTCCTGTAATACAGCCCACTGTATGAGTAGGTATCTGTCATAGATCCTGTGCTACACCCAAGGCATTTGATAGACACGGAGAACTAATACAGAAAAACCATGCTAAAGCTCTTGCTATGGTTGTACTGTGAGTAGTAAAATCCTTGATATCTCACCCAGGAGTCTTGTGTCTTCTGCCAGCATTCATGAAGCAGTAATAGGATATCTTGTTAACTTAAAAACACAGTAAAATTGGGCACCTGGGTGGCTCAGTGGATTAAGCCTCTGCCTTCGGCTCAGGTCATGATCTCAGGGTTCTGGGATCGAGCCCCGCATCAGGCTCTCTGCTCAGCAGGGAGCCTGCTTCCTCCTCTCTCTCTGCCTGCCTGTCTGCCTACTTATGATCTCTATCTGTCAAATAAATGAATAAAATCTTTAAAAAAAAAACAAAAACAAAAAAAAACCACAGTAAAATCTAGGGATGCATGGGTGGCTCAGTCGGTTGGGCATTTGGCTCTTGATTTTGACTGAGGTTATGATCTCAGAGTCATGAGATCGAGTCCTGCGTCAGGGTCCATGCCCAGCACAGAGTCTGCTTAAAACTCTCTCCCTCTGGCCCTCCCCTTACTTGTGCTCTTTACCCCACCTAAAATAAATAAATAAATATTTTTTAAAAAATAGAGCAAAATCCCAGCCCCTGCACTGTTCTTGATAATTACTACTATTTGTTTTTCTAGAGGTTAAAACTGATTTTGCTAATTTCTCAAGCACCTTGTTCATATTTTGGAGCTTGCCGCCCTGAACTAAGGTTGCCCATCTCTTAGTCTCCAGGCCAGACTGGATGTAGACATTGGGGAAGAGGTCATAAGCTTGGATGGCTAACGTCTGAGTTGTGAGTGTCCACCAAAGAGTTGCAGTCTGTTGGGTGAAAATTTTGGCTTGGTGAACTCCTGACAGAGCCTAAGTAGTGTTTGACAATCTCTAGGGTGGCGGGGGTTCAGAGGAGTCCGGTACTAGAGATTCTGGTGCCTGGAGTTGGGAAGTGAGGGATAAGTGGATTAGGGAGGTACAATGGCTGACTTCAGCTTTATCTCTGCTGATTTCATTGTGAATATACATACCCTTTCATTCCCTTCAGGAGTAGAGGAAGAGGAGGTGTGCTCATTCACCCTTATTCTCCCCCAGTGTCAGTAGGTCCACTGTCTATTTAGAAGAGGCACATAGGCCAGGCTTTGAAGTAGAGCTCCTAGGTATGACTGTTGCAAGAGTCTGGAAATCCCCACATCCTTCATCCCCAGGTCGGAGGCATATTTGCTTCTGCTTGGGTGAAGTTCCAGAGCAACAGATGTTCCCTGTTTGACAGGAAGGAGCCAGGGAAGGGTATGGTGGAAATTTGAGCTCAAAGCCTTGGCTAGTCCCAAAACAGGGCTTGGAGTGGGCTGAGCCCCTGCAGGCTTTTCTGTCTAGCAAGGGTCAAATGGCCTGGGCATTTGGTGCTCCTGGGTTCCCAACTGAGCACTGAGCCCTCCAGGGATATCCTGCTCTGATGACTATGCAGGTGTTAATGAAGGGGCTACTGATCTCCTGGAGTGCAGATGACCCATACTGTCATCAGTGTGTGATATTCGTGGGCTTAGTGGAGGCACAGACATTTCTCAGTGTGTAGCCATCTAGGGTTAGGTAACTGCTTGGAATAGCATTGATGTAGTTGGTTACAGATTCGAGGTAGACAGTGGTAAGCATAAGGCAAGGTAAAGATTTTAGGAGGCAATACCCACCAGCATTATCTTGAAAGGTCTGGTTTATTCTTCCCTTAGGTCTGTGTCTGCTGAGAGGTTGGGGGTCAGGACCCTGCAGTAAAGTGGGGACACTCCTGAGGATGGGGATGGGTGTATAGGTGAGGGATGGGGCTGCTGAAGAGGGCAGTGGACTCACTTGCTGACCTTGTCATTTCTTTGAAAGCCCACGGCCATGTTGTTGAGACCAGGGTATGCATGTGAATCCAAGACTGTCCTTATTAAAGGAGAAGCAATGAGACAGAAATCAGAAAGCAGAGTTTAGAGGAGGGAAAGACAGGCCTGCTTTAAGGTGACCTAGGAGCTTTATGGAGGAGAGCAACGTTGAGGGACGAATTTGGACTGCATTTGTGTTTGTAGGTCTGCAAGATGGTCTGCATCTGTTTGCAGTTACAATGGGGAGACTGTCTTTGTGCCTGCATGGTGCTGGTGCCAGCATCTGCTCCTGCATGTCTGACTCAGGGTGTTCTTGAGTCTAGGTAGGTGTGTTTCCTGGACATGTCTCTGGGTTCTCTGAATTAGTTTTGCAGTGGGAACACTGAATTTGTGTCTTTGTGTTTATGCATCTGTGTGGCTGGATGTCTGTGTCCATGTGTCTTTGACCATGTGTGGGATTCTGCTCTGGCCTCTCACTTTACCCTGCCCCTCTTCCCTGACACTCCCCAGCTGCCAGCATCATTTACCGCAAGGAATGGTTTCCTTTCCCTTCCCGCTGTCTGGATTCCCACGAGACCAGTTGTCTGCCCAGGGTCCTGCCCCTGTGGCCTCTGTAGCAGACTCGACCTTGAGAGCGATATACTCTGGAAAGCCCCCAACATGCTCCTTGCATGGCCATGGACCCGGAGAAGTTACAGTGGAGAAGAGGGGGAAGGCAGAAGAGGGGGGGGGCAGTTGGCAGAGCCCACCCCTCCTTCTGGAAACAGAGAGCTCCCTCTGGCCCCTTCCCAGGCCCCCTTTCCCTCCCTATGCTCTCATCCAGATCAAGTATTCAGGGTCCTGGCCTCCCTATCTCTGGGGATAGGAATGGACATTCCTCTGCAGGCCCTGCCAGAGCCACAGGGATCTGGTCTTCTGTGTCCCCCAGTACCTTCCATGCCTGCATTGTGTTCGTTCCTCATCTCTGCACCTGAAGCCCAGGCTGTCTTCTCTTCTTTCCTCTTCCTATGTTGGACGCAGTAACCACTCTTGTTCCTTGTTCTGTGACAGACCTGGCCTCTGCCATGGGCCCCTGACCCAGGTGGAACATTAGGCTTTGGATGGCTGGGAAGGAGCAGAAGCCCAGGCCCCTCTCACATGGTGCAGAAAGTAGCATCTGTGGGGTTTACTCCTGTTCTCATTCTGTGTTCACTGTTCTCCCTGGATGGGCTGTGGTAAGCAGGTACAAAAATGCAGCAGTCATGGTCTCTATCCTCTAGGACTCAATGTTTGACAGGAGAAGTGATTTTGTGGAGAAGCCACTTTCCTCCATCGCAGGTAGTCAGTTGCCTGAAATTCTCTCCATAGAATTCTTAGGTGTCCTCCACAGAAGTCGGGAAGGGCTCCAGAAGGTCTGAGCCTTTCACCATGGCATGTTACTTGCGAGGGCCACAGGTGTACTCCAGAGTTGCCAAGCAAGCACTGATATATTCCTAGCACCTGCCACCACCCCTGGAGGTGTAAATGCTTGAGTTTCTATCCTCCATGAGGCCTTTTATTCTGATTTTACCTCTGTTGAGACAGAGGGAAAGCTGGAGGGTGGGGGTTGTGCTAGGGTAATGGGATGGGATGAACAAGGCTTCATCTCTCAACAATATCCTGTGTGAATCACAGGCTCTGACCCTATCTTCTTTCAGCTCTTGGCTTTGCCGAATTCTGAGAATCCTGAAGGTGTTTGTTCTGGCTCATCTTTATGCCTTTCGACCCTTTGTTGTAGGACTTGGTCAGCACTATGAACTCACACTGTTCTGGGACAGGTAGAAGCCTGAGGGGACCATGGGAAGGACCCATTCCACCTAAGTCAGGATGTGTGCACATTAACCTTGGCTTCCCACATGATGTTGCTGTGACCTTTCTGGGTCATTCCCTTCATGCTGGGCCCCCCTCTTATCTCCTTGCTCTGTGGCTTTCTGCCCAACTGCCACCTGACAGGGAGGATGTGTCTGTCACAAGATCTCCTTTAATATTTGGGGATGCTTTAGGAAAACACCTGGAGGGTGTTGGCTCAACAGGCCTGGACCTTGTATCTTCTCATCTCGGGGGCCACAGCAGGGGCTGGGCCCTCATCTAATAGGCACAGAGTCACCATTCAGAGGAGGGACACATTCATGCTGCTTCTGATTCTGGCTTTTCTGCATCCTGCTAGCAGTGGACACCTTGTGGTAAGTACTGGGGTCCTATCATGGAAGGGAGTCCTGCCACCACTTCTTAGTTTAATGGGATGTTGGATTTCAAAGGGAGACTACAGCACTTCATGAACTTCCTGTAGCTCTTGGCTCTTATGTGGTAGGTCAGAAGTGGGAATGCAGAGGTTTCACCTTCTGAGAAATGTGAGGTATCCAAAACAGAGGTCCATCCCATCCACTCCGGACAATATTTTTTTAAAAGATTTTATTTATTTATTTGACAGATCACAAGTAGGCAGAGAGGCAGGCAGAGAGAGGAAGGGAAGAAGGCTCCCTGTTGAGCAGAGAGCCAAATGTGGGGCTCTATCCCAGGACCCTGGGATCATGACCTGAGCCGAAGGCAGAGGCTTTAACCCACTGAGCCACCCAGGTGCCCCAGGACAATATTTTTTTTTCTGCCTTCCAGTACTGTCCTCCCACCCCTAAACATCCCTAATCTCTGAACACTAGGATGCTATACCTGCCCTCTTGGTCTCTAACTTAATGCACTAGGCTCCACACATCTAAAACTTCTCTGAAATCTCTCCCTTTCCATTCATCTGAGAGCATCTTTATACACACAATCAGCAGTGGAAACACCTTTTTATGCCCACCTGGTCTCTCTGTTGGACACCTACTCCATAGACTCTAATAGTAATTTGCCATGGTAACTTCCAGAATCCATCTCTACCTCCAGCTTTTGGTTTTGATTTTCCATAACCCTCTCTCCATCCCCAGCCATGGTCTCTTCCTTGCTCTTTCCTCATCCTTTTGGGCCTTTGCTTACACTTTGTTACATGTGAGGGAATCTTCCTCCCTCCCTCTCCCCCTTCTTTCTCTCCTTCCTTCCTTCCTACCCTCCTTCCTTCCTCTCTCTTTCTAGATTTTATTTGAGAGAGTGCAAGACAGACACAGTGCATAAACGGGGGTGGGGGCAGAGGGAGGAGGAGAAGCAGGCTCCCTACTGAGCAGGGAAGCTGAAGCTGGGCTTGATCTCAGGGACCCTGGGATCATGACCTGAACTGAAGGCAGATGCATAATCGACTGAGCCACCCAGGCACAACACATGAGGGAATCTTTCTTGTGGTCCTTTTAGACAAGGTCATCTTTAGGACATGTGCATTTGGTCCTATCCCCTACTTCTACACTGCCTCATTACTCCAGCAGTTCTTTTCTTGCTCTCCCTTATCAATCTATCCCTCCTGATTGCATCATTTCAGTCAACATGCAACATGTTATGTCTCTCACTTTTTTCCCGTTTTCCATAATGGCTGCACCAATTTAAATTCCCACCAATAGTGCACAAATGTTTACTTTTCTCTACATCCTCACCAACATTCATCTCTTGTCTTCTTGAGTATAGCCATTGTAACAGGTGTGAGATGACATCTCATTGTGGTTTTGATTTGCATTTCCCTGATGATTAGTGATGTTGAACATCTCCTCATGCACCTGTTTGACATTCAAATGTCTTGTTTGGAAAAATAGTCTAATTAGTTCCTCTGCCCATTTTTATTTTATTTTAATCTATTTAAGTGTTTATTTAAATTTCAGTTAGTTAACATACAGTATATTAGTTTCAGGTATACAATATAGTGATTCAACACTTCCATACAACACCCAGTGCTCATCACAAGTCTACTCCTTAACCCCCATCACCTATTTAACCCATCCCCTCCCACCTCCCCTCTGGTAACAATCACTTTATTCTTTATAGTTAAAGAGTCTGTTTCTTAGGGGAGCCTCCTACCCTGTTGGTAGGAATGCAAACTGGTGCAGCCACCCTGGAAAACAGTGTGGAGGTTCCTCAAAAAGTTGAAAATAGAGCTACCCTACAACCTAGCAATTGCACTACTGGGTATTTACCCCAAAGATACAAATGTAGTAATCCAAAGGGGCATGTGCACCCCAGTGTTTATAGTAACAATGTCCACAATAGCCAAACTATGGAAAGAGCCTAGATGTCCATCAACAGATGAATGGATAAAATGTAGTATATATATAGTATATATATACACAGTGGGATATTATGCAGCCATCAAAAAATTGAAATCTTGCCATTTGCAATGATGTGGGTGGAGCTAGAGGGTATTATGTTAAACGAAATAAGTCATTCAGAGAAAGACAATTATCATAGGATCTCAGTGATATGTGGTATTTCATATAAGGAAAGAGAAAAAAATGAAACAAGACAAAACCAGAGGAGGAGACAAACCATAAGAGACTCAATCTCAGGAAACAGACTGAGGGTTGTTGGAGTAGAGGGGGGTGGGAGGGATGGGGTAGCTAGGTGATGGACCCTGGGGAGGGTTTGTGCTATGGTAAGCGTTGTGGATTCTGTAAGAATCACAGACCTGGACGTTTGAAACAAAAATACATTATATGTTAATAAAAAAAAAATAAGAGTCTGTTTCTTGGTTTGCCCCTCTGTCTCTTTTTTCCTTTTGTTTTGTCTCTTAAATTCCACAAATGAGTGAAATCACATGGTGTTTTTCTTTAATTTTCCTTTGCATAATATTCTCTAGTTCCATATATTCTATATCTTCTTTATCCATTTGTCAGTTGATGGACACTTGAGCAGTTTCCATTATTTGGCTATTAAATCAGACTTTATTGTTATCATTGATGTCATGAACCTCCCCCTCCCCCTTTTTAAGATTTATCTGTGAGAAAGAGAGGGCTTGAGCAGGGAAAAGAGCAGAGGGAGAGGGAGAGGAAGCAGACTCCCCACTGAATGTGGAGCCCCATGTGAAGACTCCCAATCCCAAGACCCCGAGATCATGACCTGAGCCAAAGTCAAGACGCTTAAACAACTGAGACACACAGACATCCCTGATGTCACTCACCTTTTTAAAAAGTCGTCTCTGGGTCCCTCTTCCTTCTACTGCTATTTCCTCATTTTTCTGCACTTCTATGAAACAAACTTCCTTGAATGACTACACTTGCTATCAGCAGTTATTCTGCTTCCATTCTTTCTTGAATACATTCCAGTCATGCCTTAATGTCCACCATTTACCAAACTATTTTCAATGCCATAAGTGATCTGTGTTGCTGAATCTAATGGTCAATTCTGAGTCCTCATTTTCTTTGGCCCATTTGCAACTTTTGACACAATTGCTCATATCTCCTTGCAATACTTTTCTCCTCTTGGTTATGATATACCACACTCTTCTGCTTTTCCTTCCTCCCTGGCTACAGCTTCTCAGTCTCCTCTCTTATTATATCACTTTTTCCCCTCCAATTTCTTACTGTTAGAATATTCCAAAGCCCAGTCCTTAGGAGTTTTTCCTTAATTTCACTCATTCCTTTGGTGATCTTATCTAGTCTCATGGTTTTATGTACATCAATTAGTCAATCCAATCAGTCATCTCTCTCTGAGGACCATCAGGTTTTTGTGCTTATTTTTTAATTTTTTATTTTTATTAAGACTTCATTTATTTGACAGACAGCACAAGTAGGGGAACTGCAGGGGGAAAGGGAGAAGCAGGCTCCCCACTGAGCAGGGAGCCTAATGTGGGACTCGATCCCTGGACCCTGGGATCATGAACTGAGCCAAAGGCAGATGCTTAACCAACTGAGCCACCCAGGTACTTCTGTATATGTTGATTAGACAGTTTGGAGGCACGAGACTACCCCATAGAGTAATGATCTCCTTGGAGGCAAGGCCTGTGTCTTGGTGATTATTTTGTCTGGCATAGTTCCTGGCACATATTAAGTACACAAATATTTTGTCAAATGCAAGATACCTCTCAAGGTCATTTTTATTGTGAGCCTTTTATGTTACCCTAAGGTTCTCCTCATCAGTTGAGTACTTACTCCTGTGGCAGGACCTCATAGACCATAGTACTCATCACACTGATGTAATAATTTATCTGCTTCCTCAGACCAGACTTTAGAGTCAAGTCTATTAAGGTATTATGATATGCCAGCCCCTATCGTAAGCCCTGGGGATATGAGATTACTTTAATTTTTTTAGGAAAGAAAGGATGTGAAACTGAACTCTAAGCAGAGGCAATAAAAGAGGAAAGGGGTAATTTGAGAGATATCAAAATTAGAACCCAGTGACTGACTTGATGTATGGTCCAAGCAAATAAAGTGGATGTATAGTGATACCATTCCATGACATTAGAAAGCAGTTTGGTGGGGTAGAAGATGTTTAGAAACTTTGTATTAATCTGCATTGTGTTTGGAGCAAGATGGAGCTTCTTCCTATCTATTGGCTGGCTATATAGTTGGAGCTCAGAGGAAAGACTAGAACAACAAAGTGACTTTGGGAATCACCAGTATATTAACAGTAATTGAGGTTTGGGATATGGATGTACGGTCGTCCCCCTTTCCAGATAAAGAAATTGGGGCTCAGAAACTTGCCAAATGTCAGAGTTAGGATTCTAACTCTGATTTTTTTCACATTCCATTCTTGTGACTTTGACCTTAAAATCTGTATCCTGTCCAAGGGTCACACATTTGGCGTGAAAATTGTAAAAACACATGCTCAAGGATTTTGTAATGTTTTCCTTGTGTTGTAGTTTTGCTGCCCTTTATTCATGCTTGTCATCTTTCTCTGAAGTCATTCTCTGGTCATTTCAGTCAGAAGTCTCCTTCTGAAGGTGACCTAACCTTTTTTTTTTTTTTTAAGATTTTATTTATTTGCCTGACAAGAGATCACAAGTAGGCAGAGAGGCAGGCAGAGAGAGGAAGGGAAGCAGGCTCCCTGCTGAGCAAAGAGCCAGATGCAATGTGATGTGGGGCTCAATGTGGGGCTCAATGCGGGGCTGGATCCCGGGACCCTGGGATCATGACCTGAGCCAAAGGCATAGGCTTTAACCCACTGAGCCACCCAGGCCTCCCATGGTGACCCAAATCTTTTATTCATACTTAACCTTATATTGAGTGGAATAAGCACAACTTTCAGCTATGCTGTTCCGCTGTAGCCTCCTTAAGGGCCAGATTCCAGTCTTCCTTCCAAGGACACCATGCCTGCCCGAACCCAGTTAATGGGGAAAGGTAGGACAGGTCCAATCACACCTCCTTGGGAGGTCAGAGAATATGAGTCTGATGGCCACTGTTAAGAGATTCACTTTGTGGCCAGGGCTACAGAGGCTGCTAGTGGTGCTGGGGGTGAAGGTGGGAGAGTAGGTTGACTGAAGTGGAAGTGGGAAAGAGTTCTAATATTGCCTTAGTATGGCAAGCTATTGGAGAGTCCTCATAAAACAGGTCTGTAGGAGGGACTTCATTTAGTCTATGTATGAGGGAGTGTATAGACAAGATATGGTCAGATCTCAGCTTACCTCTCAGTCTTCCTCTTGGGTTCTCCATTACATTCCAGGGGTTTCAGAAAACTTCATGTCATCTTTCCATTAATGATAAACAGATATTACTATGAAATAGCCAATTATTGCACATTCCAGAAAAATCGAAAGGACCATAGTCCCTGTTCAGTTCTGAGCAGCTTACCTGCTTTGGAGCCCCCTGTGTGGCATTAAATTCTGGATCCCTGTCCATTTTCCATGACTTTTAATGGAACAGCACACTACAAAAGCCTAAAAGGTTTTTTTTTGTTTTGTTTTGTTTTCTGTTTTGTTTTGAGAGTCAAAGTGAATGGTTCTGGTGTTTTCTGAAATATAGGGGGATATAAGAAATGGGGAAAGATGACAGGCATCAAAGGCGGGAGTGGGCCGACTAATTTGGCTGGGGAAAGAAGAGTCATCCTCTGAGGGGAAGATACCAGGCAGATCCTGGGAGAGGATAAAGCTGATTTCAACACCATACAACATGCATGAACACATACAAATGAACATATATACACTTATATGTGTGTGTATATTCAGGAAGGCAAGACTGGTGGAAAGAAGGAAAGTAGAGAAGGATCGCAGTTGTAGGTGGTATACAAATAACTCATAGCACAAGCACAAGACTGGATGTGTTTGGAAAACCACTTGTGTTTACGGTTCTTTCCCAGAAGCTTCAACACTTAGCCAGCCACTCTTAATCACACTAAAAACAAATAGATTGAAGCTCAGATTTATTCACCTACTTCCCCGCAAAACACTTGAACCTTGGGTTGGCGTCCTGGCTCCAGGCTCTTTTGAGTGCAAAGTAAATTGGCTTTGCTTCCTTATCATACCCTGGCCAGAACAGTCAGCCTCTGTCCCAGGTACTCTGATCTCCCATCTACATGCTCCCCCTCCCTGATTCTCTCCCTGCCTGCCCTTGGGAGTGGGGGACAAGTCCCTTTTCATGACCTACTCTGATCTTCATTCCAAGAGTCCATGCAGCTGGCAGGCAGTGGGCAGGATATAGGCAAGAGAGTTACAGCAGCTTCCCAGATGAGCTCTCCAGAAAGATCTTGCCAATAACCACCAGGGAGCATAGAAGGGGGAGATTCTATCATTTGCTTTTTTTTTTTAATTTTTTTATTTTTCAGCGTAACAGTATTCATTATTTTTGCACCACACCCAGTGCTCCATGCAGTCTGTGCCCTCTCCAATACCCACCACCTGGATCCCCCAACCTCCCACCCCCCCACCCCTTAAAAACCCTCAGATTGTTTTTCAGCGTCCATAGTCTCTCATGGTTCACCTCCCCTTCCAATTTCCCTCAACTCCCTTCTCTTCTCCATCTCCCCTTGTCCTCCATGCTATTTGTTATACTCCACAAATAAGTGACCATATGATAATTGACTTTCTCTGCTTGACTTATTTCACTCAGCATAATCTCTTCCAGTCCTGTCCATGTTGCTACAAAAGTTGGGTATTCATCCTTTCTGATGGAGGCATAATACTCCATAGTGTATATGGACCACATCTTCCTTATCATTTGCTTTTGACATCCTGTCATGTTTGCTACATGTTTTTGATAAACACAACATACCTCCTCAAGGTTGGAGCACTATCGCACTCCTCTAAAAACCTCCCCCGCAGACTGTGGGCCTCTATGGAAGCCATGAGTGATTCTACCTGTGGGATTCCTGGCCAATCCTCCTCATCACTACTATCCTCATGTCCACATTGCTCCTCTGGGCCTAAAGACACCAATGGGAAGCCATGATAGAATTCAAGCCTGACCTTTATTTACCTTACCTTCCTTCTTTGCTCAAGCCCCTTTATCCACAGTCCAGGGTGGGCCGGGAGGAGTTGTTTGGAAAGCTGACCCAGCTTAAGAGTGGATTAAAGTTCCTTCTCTAGATGGGAAGGACACTTCAGCCTCCCCTCATGCCTTCCCTTAACACACCACAGTGGAGAGAAGGAGGAGACAGACAGTGCTTTGCTTAGAGACATAGAGTGTATTTTGGGTGGCACTCTGCCCCACCTGCACCATAAGTGAAAATGACAGTAGCAATCCTCTTCAAGGGACACAGATGAGAGCCTACAATGACTTTTGATTGTGTTGGGTCTTCTTGAGCAGGCCAACATTTCCCTCTGAGGTGGGAGGTGAGGTCTAGGGTACATTCCCTGGTTGGGTGGCACAAGCCACTCGAGGACAGTGCCTAGGGCAGTGGCGGGGGTGGCCCAGGACTGAGGCAGAATGGAGTTGGTGAGAGCGGGAGCGGTGCCGGAGCTTACTGTCAGGGGAATGGGGACCATCCAAGAAGGTCAGGCCCTCCTGCTTCTCAGTGGGGGAAGATTGGGCCTTGGAGTCCCCTCTTGTCCTCTCTGTCTTGGTTCGCCCCATGGAACTTTTGGCTGGAGCCAGGCCCCTTTCTGCATTTTCTTTTCTGGTGTTGGCCACTTTCCCAGCTGTGGAGAACATGGGTTCTTCCTGCACTTTGCCTTTTGCCTTGGAGTTAAAACAGTGCAGAAAGGATTTCATCTTACTTCTCAAGCCTGATTCTGGAAGGCTGGGCCTCTTGTGAGTGTGGACCGGCATCACCTGTCCCTGCAAAACCTGACCTTTCAAAGTTTGGCCCTGCAAAGGCTTACCCTGAATGAGTTGGCCCAGGAAAAGCTGACCCTGTGATGCCTGGGGCACCACAGGCTGGGCATTCTTAGGAATCCTTGCTGGTTTGAGGAATACATTAAGCTTGGTTTGACTGCTGTGCAGGTCATTCTTCTCAGATACCTTCACCCCAGGGATTCCTGGAGGTGGCTCTGAAAGCTTAATCTGAGGGTGATGTCGCGTACTGTGTTCACAGGGAGCATCAAGATGAAAGCTACGGCTCCGTCGCCAGGGGCTGTGAGGTGTCCTGTTCAGAAGCATCCCTTCTGGCCTCTGGGCTTCATCAGGGTGGCTTATGTCTCTTGTGGAGGAGTGTGCAAACCCTGCATCTCCTTCTCCATGGTCCCCTGCCAATTTGGGTTTCCCTGGGTCCTCTCTCTTTTCTGCCAGCATGGGGACTTGGGCTGAGTCCTTGCTGTGGCCAGGGCTTTGGGACTCAGGACTCCAGGGCTCCTCCAGGCTGGGGCTGTTCACATTGGCCTCCAACTGAACACAAAGCACCTGGGCCTCTGTCATGTCCCCACTGGGTTGTGATATCTTAGAGGCCCAGTGGGCAGAACCATGAGATACTGCTCTTGAACTAGGTTGCTTCTGGTTCTGCTGCACTGCCTTTAACTCAAGGGCCAGCTGTTCTTTAAGGTGGAGCCATTCTGGATCTGGGACACGAGGAGTGTCTAGTGGGATGGGGAGATCCTGGAGCAATGTTTTTCCTAGGTTCTCTAGACTCTCTAGAGAATCCTGTGTGGATGTGTTGCCTGAGTTTGCTACTGTTTGTTCTCTGGACAGCCTTGCCTTTATGGGAATTCCCAGTTGTATCTCTAGGATCTTCTTTCTTAGATGGAAATTTAGTTTGGCTAAGATCGTTTTCTTGAGTGTATAAGGCCCAGAGGCCTCTGCCTGGCTTTCTAGAGGCACCATCTTGATCAAATCTTCCACCTGCTCTTCAACCTGGAGCTCATCTTCAATGTCTGCACAAGTCTCATTGGCATCTTGAAAGCTTGGCCCAGGACTCAGAGACTGCTCTTCAGATGAGATCATCTGAGTCAGAGGTTCAGTTGGGAATTCACCAGGTCCAGGCACCATTCCTGTGATTACAGCTTGGGTAGAGATTGCCGGTGCCATGGCCCTAGAGAGAGCCACATAATAAAGAGCTGGCAGCCCTGACAAGAAGGCCAGGTACTTGTGCCGCAATGTTGTCTCTAGTTTCTCAATGGCTCCCTCGGACAGGGCTTGGGGCAGCTTAGGGTGTTCAGTGACAGCATCTGGTGAGGCTTGTTGCTGTTGGTCAAGGGCCATTGGTATCCAGGGCATAGCTTTCTGCTGTAGGGCAGGGTCAGTTGCTGCCTGTAGCTCCAAGGGCTTGTTTTCTGGGATGTAAGTGAAGGGAGCCACTTGCAGGCCCCCAGGAATTATGCACTGCCAAGAGCTATATACACGAGCAGGGACCTTGCCCTGCTGAATCTGCCCACATTTGGAGTTGATGTGGCTCTGCAATATTGCCTTGGCCTGGTCAAACAAGTGTGGCATGGGGACTGACTCTGGGTCTGTGATGGGTGAGAATGGGTCACCGGCCTCAGTGACCTCTAGGGCTGTAGGTTGGGGATCATGCACGTTGGCTAGGGCTGTGCTGCTCCAGGACAGAGTTGTCTGATCATTGGGGGATAGAAGTAACTGGATGGATTCCTGGATCTTTTGGGGCAGGCCCCAGCGATGGTGAATTAACTGCCGCTGGAGGTGGAATTCTAGCAGCCTCCGGGCATGCTCTGGGAAGAAGACTAATTCCCTAGTGAAGACTGTGATGGGCTTCACTGGCCAGGAAGTTTTCACTGTCTCAGGAGACTGGCCTTTGCCACATGGCCTATATTGTATGGGGTTCTGGGTGTGCTGAGGTCTCTGGAAAACAGCTGGCAAGCCCCACTGAAGCTGGAGCTGCCTCTGCAGCAGGTGCCACTCCAAGGCATCACACTCGGCCAGGGTCAGAAATGGGACACTTATTTGAGGTTGTTGGTAGTCAGATGGAATGACCCAATTTGGGGAGGATGGGGAAGAGGGTGTGGTTGACTGGGGTGGAGTTTTAGGTAGCAGAGGGAGAATGGAGAGTTCCTTGAAAAGAAAAGGATCCTTCAAAGGATGCTTGGACATGCTCCCATTCATGGAGAAACTTTGAGAGCCTAGGAAGGTGTTAACCAATGATTCACTGTGCAGGGAAGGGAGTCCACAGAATAGCTGGCTGTATTTCTGCTGCATATGGCCCACTGAATCATGATCCTGGTACCCAGGAAGTGCATAGAGACCACTTGAGTCTTCAAGACCTGGAGAGCGCAAGGCCACAGCCATATTATTTGGGATTTGCTGGTGGTGGTGTCTTTGTTCTGGATCCATAATGGACCATTCAGAAACCCAGAAGGCCTGGGTAGGCTGGCTGGCCATACATGAACCCCAGGTCTGGTAGGAATAGGTCCCAAATTTTTCAATAGGGAACTTAGAATTGTTCTTCTGGATGAAAGAAACTGGTTGGTTGTTTACAGGTTGGTAACACAATGGCGGATTTGGCATAAGCTGCCTCAGGGACTCCTCCACACGTCTGGGTAGCCCCCACCTCTGGAAATGCATCCATTTTTTCACATGTACCTCAAGAAGCCTCAGTACTTCAGGACTGAGGAATGGCAGGTGGGCAGGGAGGACAGTAACCACATGCAAGGCCATAGGGTGTGTCAGGGTAGTAATTTCTCGGTTCAGGGTCTGCAGAGAGACCTGGGAATTCAAGGGCTGTGGCCCTTGATTTCCATAGTCAAGGGTGGGGCTACTCTGCAGCATCTCCTGCTGGTTCACTAGAACCCTGGGCTCCTCAAGTCTTGAACAACATAAAGTCTCTGGGCCCGTGGGCACCTCCTGTATTTGAAATCCCTGCCCCAGCTGGAGGTGTTCAGTCCAGCAATCATGGATCTTGACTGTACCAGCTGATTGGACAGTCGACTGTGTTAAGGATTTCTGATCCACTAATTGCAACACTGGGGGGGTTGTAGATCGAAGTGCAAGTGCTTTGGAGTGTAGGGAATGTTGCTGCAGACTCTGGTCAAAAGACACAGTAGACATAGACAAAATCTCTAGGCAAGAGGAACCCTGCAATGGTCCCGATGAAGGGGGAGAGATCAGGGTGTTCTCACCCACCAACAGCTGCTGAATTTCCAGAGCCATGGCATTGCAGATTTCGCAGCAGGTATCTGCACACAGGAGCCGCCTCACACTTCCCTCCTGAGGAAGCCAGCCCTGGCTGGGAAGGGAAGATGACAACAGTTACTGATGGAGTGACACCTGCCTCTTTGTTTGTTTGTTTGGATTGGTTTGCTTTTTTAAATAGGCTCCACACCTAGCATGGAGCCCAGAGCAGGGCTTGAACTCAGAACCCTGAGATTAAGACCCAAGCTGACATCAAGAGTGGGACGTTTAACCGTCTGAGCCACCCAGGCACCCCAACACCTGCCTCTTTGAATATGTGTGGCCTGGAGATTTGGTCCACCCTCCCCTAGTCCTGGGAGCCTTGGGGCCTATACCCCCAGGGTGTTTATCCACCCCCTTTTCCTCCTAGGAATATGCCATTGTCAAGTTATGTTGGGCTGGGCTGGGCTGAGGGTCTGGAGCTTGTTGGGCAAGGTCTCAGACAATCCATGGGAATGCAGGGCCATGAGAGACTAGGAGGTGGGGTACATTCTCTGTTGATCTATGTTGAGAAGCTGAACCAGGAAAAAGGAACAAGGCAGAAGCGGGGGGCCAATGGTTAGCTGATGGGGCATCACCAGGAACATTACCAGGGAGAACGGGGAGTCAGACTCATCTGGGATTAAGAAGGCCATAGCCTGGCATTCATATTCCTAAGCTGTGGAAAATGAGGTCTTTGTGGGAACTCCGCATTCTGGGGATTATGGAGTGTCCTAGCTCCTATACATAGCATCTCTTGAGAGCTAATCCCATTCCTAGAGCTTTTAAGAGGATGACAGGCTCCTTTCTGAGGGCTGTCCCAGGAATTGGCCTCCCTGAAGACAAAACCATGGAGGTAATATCAGCAGGCTCCAGGGGTCTGCCCTTGAATAGCTGTAACTGTAAAGGGAATATGGCCTGGTCATTTATTTGTGCATGCATTTATCTGTTCTCCTGACTGGATAACTTGTCTGTGGCTGAGTGCAAACTCATGTAGCATCTTCAGTGAATTACATAGTAGTGAAATCCTGAATTTCAGGACCACTGTGAACCTAGCCCAGAGCGGAACTGGGAGACTCCTCCTACCTGAGACACCTGATCCCCCTCTGCCCTGGCAACCCTCTCAACCAGTCTTCACCATCCACTGTGTCTGACTCCCTCCCAGACATTATCCCTCTTCTCCTCCCTGCCCCAGGCCAAGCAGAGAAATCATCACAGGGCAGGCTGAGAGTTTGGAGACTACAAAGAAGAAGTGATCACCTTTTCATGACAGAGAGCAGCTCCCATGGCTTCTCAGCTTCTTCCTGGCAAAATTTCCTAGCTGAAAAACCAGGACAGTGTTATAAGAAATGAGAGGATGCAGGGATATCCTATAGGAAGCTGAAGGCCTTGAGTAAAAGGAGGTTGAAAACCCCAAGAGTCAATGCTCTAAGGCATGTCTGTGTACAACTTAACCCATTGCAACATGCTGTCCTGAACCAAATTTCATTTGATCATCACAACCACACTGTGAGTGAGGCAGGATCATGAGACGCCCGTTTCCTGGACCATGAACTGAGACATGAAGTGACTTCCACAGGGTATAAAACTATTAAAAAAAAAGGCTTCTGTCCTACTTCCTCATTCTTCACTCCCAGGGCCAGGTGTAAGGTAGAGAATTTTGGGACATTCCTAGGCTCTGATTTCCCACCCAAGAAAGTCTTCTGGGAGAATTTGTCAGCTGAGGGAATAGGAGACTTCAGTAGTTAGAACACCTGGCTACTTGTTTCAGGGGTCATAGAGGGACAGAGTTAGGGGAATATTGTCCATAGTGAGGGGAGTCAGAACAGAGACTGAGACCTTACCTCTTGTTGCTGCATCTCTTATCTTGACTCTTCGGTGACGCTTAAAGACAAAATGTTAGAGTATGAAGCTGGGACACCATTTTTTTTTTTCATGTTTAAAACATGACAAAGCTAATACACATTTCCTAATCCCTTTCTCTGTGTCTATATTTTATTTATTTCCCTAACTTTTCCTTCCATACCCATTTCTTTTCACCTCAAACTTTCCCTTATCTGCTTGTTTTTTATTTATTTTAAGGCTTTCCCATACTCAATACCTCTCATTTATTTTCCAGGAGAAGTTATGCATGAAGTTTATGATGAAGCGAGAGAAAAAGTAGAACAGATTAAAGGGTGTGTAGGTGTAATAGCCAAAGATTTTCTGTTAACAAATGCCTATAGAAACCACCAACCAGAAAAATTCCACTTATTGGAAGGTAGTCTGAGATCCAGGATGTAGATTCCATTTCATGTAGGTCCCAACCCAAACCAGATTGAAAGGTTCTTTATTTTTCAACTAGTATACACTGTAGGGTGGCCTGGAAAAGAATTATTTCTAGTCTCTGAGAAG
Source organism: Lutra lutra (assembly GCF_902655055.1). Lineage (NCBI taxonomy): Eukaryota > Metazoa > Chordata > Mammalia > Carnivora > Mustelidae > Lutra > Lutra lutra. Next base: position 58,582,334 of record NC_062290.1, read on the forward strand.
TAACATATGAGAGTTACTAAATGCATGGTATAAAAATTAGGGGGTGGTGATAAAAGGAGAGACTCTGAGATCTTAAAAGCTTCTTATCTAAAGCGTTAATTAGTTCAATCATAGTCATAATATTTCCCTACCTGGCAGCAGATCCTTTTAGGTTCCAACCTCAATCCACAGTAACTCCTTGTTACTTGCCAGATAATTAGAAGAATAATGAAGATGAAGCCATAGGTATATAAGGGATACTTGAAATCCCACAGAACAACATTATGGCTCAACATGGTCTAAACCTCATTAGCATGAGGAGACCAACTATCCCTATATCTAGACATTCAGTGTCCTGGTGCCTAATGACTTCCAGTGCTATGCCTTGTCATCTCCGCCTCATAGATGATGGAACCAGGTCACCAGACTGCATCACAAAGCCCTACTGTTTCACAAGGCAGGTGTAGTATCAAAGACTTTTATCTGTCTTAGGGAAGCTTATATGGTGACTTAATCTGTAGATAGTGTTCAGTTGTCTGTAAGGACTACAGAGCCTGGGATTAAAGGTGTCTACTCATAGGCAGTGTCTATGCCTCTACTTTATCTTTACTCAGCCCACTCTATATCGGCCTGATGTCTTGGCTTTCTCCTTTATAACTATCTGGTGACCTGTCCCCAGAAAACTGAATGTTTAGGGACATAGGGAACCTTTTTAGGAAGAGTGGCTTGGACAGAGGAATCTCCATTAACTCCCCTACCTGTACTAGAAATATATCTGTGAAGCACTCTGAGCATAGGGAGGGCAGATTCTGGTTATGGCTTGAGAATGGAGAGCTTTGATATTACAGGTATTGGGTGATGGGGAATCAGAAGTGTATCAAGGGGACCATGGCTTATATAGGAGGAAAAGGGCAAGGTGACATCTTTAAAAGACATTGTGGGAAGCAGGGAGAAATACCTCCTGGTCTGTGTGGCCTCAGGCTTACAGATAAGTGGGAAGAGATATAAACACTGCCTTCCATGGAGATACAGTAATGAGATTCACTTACTGAGCTCTTAAAAGTTAGTTTTCTAGAGCTGTTTTTACCATGTTATAGAATTCTGTCTGCTCATGGATATGACTACCTCCAGAGAGGGGTTAGTGGCCACTTCTGACTTAAGGTCATAAACTAGTTGGTGATCATGGTTAAATCTACTTATCTACTCTGTATCTATGCTATTTGCCTGAAGAGGGTTTTTGGTTTTGTTATTTTTTTAAAACTTGGATTTTTGATAACTTTAAGCAAGCTAGTTGTTTTCTAATTGATTCCTGGGGCCCAAGTCTATTCTCTGCCCATTTATTCATACATTTATGTTACCTGATTGATATCTGTGGTTATTGTCATATTTCTCCAACCTTGAACTTCTGAATTTCCTTGAGAATCTTACCCTGGTGGACAGCAGTCTCACAGCCCAAAAAAATCCTTTTTGTCACGGCTAGCGTGACAAATTGACCAGGAACATGAGGGTAAGAGAATGAAGAAAAGAACTCAAGAAGCAGAGAGATGGGGGCAGGAGGAGCACTGAGAAGGATGTCCAACAGTGCTAAGTTTATTCAAAGCATTAAGGCCATATATATAGTGATATTACAATAGGAGAAGCAATACATCTGTGTCTAGTTAAACAACCATGAGTACCCTTAATAAGTTTCACAATTAACTATAAGCAGACCTCGTGACACCAAACGGCTGATGCCAGTACAATTAATTGTTCTATATTGATACAGCAAACCTGAAAGTAATTTATGGGCTGTACTAGGGCAGCAAGGACCAGCCATGAACTTATGACCCCAACCGAATTGCTCTTATTTGTTTAGCAAGCACGTGGAAAGTCACGTAGGCGAGCGCACAACACATAGCACAGACCCTTTCTCAGTGCTATTCAACTTTTCCCATCCTAAACCTTTCGTTACGTTATTTGGACTTTAAAGGAGGCACAAGTCAGGGCCTGGTTTGGTCCTCGTCTCAAGCCTTATTGTGGCCTCCCACACTTTTGCTCAAAATCTGTGAAGAGGCTATTTTGGTCCCTTCTCTAGCATCCAGTCCTTCACCCACCTGGCATGGTGAGCCCTCTTTTGCTCATTCCTAAGCGGGGCAGTGTCAAGGGTACAAAGACATTTGAGTTGTTTTGCCTTCCAGCTCTCAAGACACTTAAATATCTGGTTACCAAGATAAGACTAATCCAGGATCTATAAAGAACCCCTCAAACTCAACACACACAAAACAGACAATCACATAAAAAAATGGGCAGAAGATATGAACAGACACTTCTCCAATGAAGACATATGAATGGCTATGAGATACATGAAAAAATGTTCATCATCACTAGCCATCAGGGAGATTCAAATTAAAACCACATTGAGATACCACCTTACATCAGTTGGAATGGCCAAAATTAGCAAGACAGCAACATGTGTTGGAGAGGATGTGGAGAAAGGGGAACCCTTTTACACTGTTGGTAGGAATGCAAGTTGGTGCAGCCACTTTGGAGAACAGTGCAGAGATTCCTCAAGAAATTAAAAATAGAGCTTCTCTATGACCCTGCAATTGCACTACTGCAGGTATTTACAGATGTAGTGAAAAGATACAGATGTAGTGAAAAGAAGGGCCATCTCTACCCCAATGTTTATAGCAGCAATGGCCACGGTTGCCAAACTGTGGAAAGAACCAAGATGTCCTTCAACGGACAAATGGATAAGGAAGATGTGGTCCATATACACTATGGAGTATAATGCCTCTGTCAGAAAGGATGAATACCCATTTTTGTAGCAACATGGACGGGACTGGAAGAGATTATGCTGAGTGAAATAAGTCAAGCAGAGAGAGTCAATTATCATATGGTTTCACTTATTTGTGGAGCATAACAAATAACATGGAGGACATGGGGAGATGGAGAGGAGAAGAGAGTTGAGGGAAATTGGAAGGGGAGGTGAGCCATGAGAGACTATGGACTCTGAAAAACAACCTGAGGGTCTTGAAGGGGTGGGGGGGGTTGGAGGTTGAGGGAACAAGGTGGTGGGTATTAGGGAGGGCACGTATTGCATGGAGCACTGGGTGTGGTGCAAAAACAATGAATACTGTTACACCAAAAAGAAATTTTAAAAATTTTAAAAAAAAGACTAATTCACACAAAGCATGAGCTAATAATCTAGAACAAATAGAATTACGTACTCACTTGCGAAGTCCAGGTTATGAATATTCCATTTCAGAGGAGAGAAACCATAGTGAGGATCAGGGTAGTCAAGAGGGCTCCTGGGTAGAGTGACATAGGAATTGGGTCTAAAAGTGCAGGCTGTGGGGATGGAGCATATTCCAGGTGGAAGAGAAACTTATGAATAAATGCAGAACACAGAGCAATGGGCCATGTAGTGAATTTGGCAGTAAGAAATGCAGTCTATCTCTAGCAGAGATGGAGATGGGTAGATTGGAGAGGACTCATGACAAAATATTGGAGTAGCAGGTTTTAGGTCCCTTGATGGAGGGCCAGTGCATTTAATGGATTTTTTAAAATTTTATTTTATTTTTTCAGTGTTCCAAGATTCATTGTTTATGCACCATATCCAGTGCTCCATGCAATACATGCCCATAATACCTCTTCAACGTTGGCCACAGCAACTTCTTTCAAGACATGTCTCCAAAGGCAAAGGAAACAAAAGCGAAAATGAACTTTTGGGACTTCATCCAGATCAAAAGCATCTGCACAGCAAAGGAAACAGTCAACAAAAGAAAGAGGCAACCCATGGAATGGGAGAAGATATTCACAAATGATACTACAGACTAAGGGCTGATATCCAAGATCTATAAAGAACTCAAACTCAACATTCAAAAAACAGATAATCATGTCAAAAAATGGGCAGAAGACATGAACAGATACTTCTCCAAAGAAGACATACAAATGGCTAACAGACACATGAAAAACTGTTCATCATCATTAGCCATCAGGGAGATTAAAATCAAAATCACATTGAGATACCACCTTACACCAGTTAGAATGGACAAAAATAACAAGACTGTAAACAATAAGTATTGGAGAGGTTGTGAAGAAAGGGGAACCCTCTTACACTGTTGGTGGGAATGCAAGTTGGTGTAGCCACTTTGGAAAACAGTGTGGAGATTCCTAAAATATTGAAAATAGAGCTACCCTATGACCCAGCAATTGTACTACTGGTTATTCACCCCAAAGATACAAATGTAGTGAAAAGAAGGGCCATAAGTACTCCAGTGTTCATAGCAGCAATGGCCACGGTCGCCAAACTGTGGAAAGAGCCAAGATGCCCTTCAACAGATGAATGGATAAAGATGTGGTCCATATATACAATGGAATATTACTTTGGCATCAGAAAGGATGAATACCCAGCTTTTATATCAACATTGGAGTTTTATATCAACATTGGACTGGAGGAGATTATGCTGAGTGAAATAAGTCAAGCAGAGAAAGTCAATTATCACTGGTTTCATTTACTTGTGGAACATAAGGAGTAACATGGAGGACATTAGGAGAAGGAAAGAAAAGTTAATTGGGGGAAATCAGAGGGCAGATGAACTGTGAGAGACTGTGGACTCTGAGAAACAAACTGAGGGTTTTGGAGGGGATGGGGGTGGGGAAATGGGTGAGCCTGGTGCTGGGTATTAAGGAAGGCATGTATTGCATAGAGCACTGCGTGTGGTGCATAAATAATGAATCTTGGAACACTGAAAAAAATTCCTTAGGGACTTAGCTATCTCTAACCTCCTCCCAACTTGAAAGTGTATAATGGGCCACTCCTCATGACCCCAGGGCAGCTCTTTCTGCCACAGGTCCTGTCCCTGTGCCTTAATAAAACCACTTTTTGCACCAAAATAGTAAATAAATAAATAAATAAATAAATAAATAAATAAATAAAAATTCTTGTGAGAATACACAGAACCCACAATAGCCAAAACAATTTTGCAAAAGAGTAAAGTTTGAGGATTACTTGATAAATTACTTGAAGACTTATAAAGTGACAGAAATTAGGACAATGTGTTATTAGTATAAATATAGACAAATTGATCAATGGAATAGAATAGAGAATAGGGTACCTGGGTGGCTCAGGGGGTTAAGCCTCTGCTTTCTGCCCAGTTCATGGTCTCAGGGTCCTGGGATCGAGCCCTACATTGGGCTCTCTGCTCAGCGGGGAGCCTGCTTCTCCCTCTCTCTGCCTGCCTCTCTGCCTACTTGTGATCTCTGTCTGTCAAATAAATAAATAAAATCTTTAAAAAAAGAATAGAGAATAGAATAGACCCACTCATGTATGGACAGCAAATTTTCAACAAAGGAGAAAGTCTTTTCAACAAATGGTGCTGGAATAACTGGTTATCAATATCCAAGAAAATGAATTTCAGCTCCTACTTCATAATTTATACAAAAACTTATTCAAAATGGATTACAGATCAAATGTAAAGCCTAAAACTATAAAATTTATAGAAAACATAGAAGAAAACCTATGATCATGAGTTAGGCAAAGATTTCTCAGATATAATTCCAAAAGTATGATTCATACAAGACAAAGTGGGTAAACTATATTTCATCAAAATTTTAAAACTTCTGCCTCTGAAAGACAATGTTAAGAGAATACAAGTCATAAAGTGGGAGAAAATGTTTGGATGTCATCTATCTGGAAAACGACTCATACCCAGAATATATAAAGAACTCCCAAGATTCAACAATATGAAAGCAAACAACACATTTTTTTTCTCCAAACAATGCCATTTTAAAAACAGGAAAGGATTTAAACACGCACTTCACCAGAGAATTGGTGAGGCACAGGAATATCACATCCCAAGGCCTTTGCCAGACTGTAGTACATACATTGAAAGCCCTGAAACTTTAACAGAGTTAACCCACTTCCTGTCTGTATTACTATTGCTGCATAACAAATTACTATAAAATTTAGGCACACCAACACATATTTATTATCTCATGGTGTCTATGGGTCAGGAATCCAGACATAGCTTAGCTGGATCTTCTACCTCATGGTGTCTCATAAGGTCAAAATCAAGGCGTCAGCCAGCAGTCTGCAGTCTCATCCAAAGTTTCAACTGGGAATCTGTTTCCAAGCTCACTCCATAGTTGTTGGCAGAATTCAGTTCATCAGGCTCTTTTGGACTGAGAGCTTTAGTTCCTCACTAGTTGTTTGCCATAGGTCATCCTCAGTGGGGTGGTCCTTTCCAGTATGACAGCTTAATTCATAAAAGTGTGCACATTAAGAAGGCAATAGAAAGAGTTTGGCTAGCAAGATAAAAGTAATATTTTGTCACCTAATCATGAAAGATGATACCCCTCAATGTTGCCAACCCTTCTGTTGGCCAGAAGCATGGTACTCAGGAGGGGTTTATATAATGCCATGAATATCAGGAAGCAGGGCTGAACAGGAGCCATTTGAGAGACTGTCTACCCCACTAGCCACAGGAAATCCAGTTCTCTAGGTTAGTTTATTTTTAATTTCTGAAACCCAAGGACACATTTCCTTCTTATTACTTTAACCGTATTATTTCCGATCAATTCTTTGAGCTAGTGATAATTCTATGTGAAAGCATGTTTCCTTGCCAATATATTTCTTCCCAGCACCCAGTCTGGTTTCATACTACCTGAGCCACAATGCAGGGGTGGGGGGGGCAGTCTCTGTAGATCTGTGCGCCTGCCTTTCTGTGTGCTTTTACTTCTTTCTGGATTGACTGTTCTATATCCATTGCAGAAACTCTTACTTATCTTTCAAGATTAAGCTTAAGCAGCATCTTCTCAAAAAGTCTTCAACTTATGCACCCTACACACACATACTCATACTGCATTCTACAGGTTGAGCGAAGTTCCATTTGTTCATTTTACCACATTTATTATGAGGCTGATGTGTGCTTGATACATACAAGGTTGCGCTCTGCAAATGTTTGTAGTATCAGCAAATAAGTAAATGGTGACAAACATATAATGAGTGCATTAAATAGGACTAAATCTATTACATGGGTCCAGAGCAGAGAACAGGGAGTGCCTCTGCATCTTGCTATAGAGTTCTGCCTGCTAAATGCAGTCATACCAGTCATTGATATGGGATATTCCTTAACTATTGTTCTGCTTCTGTGGGAAGCCAGCACTGTAGCTTTTCATGAAGATGCATACAAGGGCCCCAGAGGCTAAAGATCATGTCATAATTTTGTCTCCATATATATTAGAGCTTTGTGGGCTTTCAGTAAATATTAAGCACCAGTAGGACCTCACAGATGCCTCATTCTCTTGAGCTGAGTCCAGGAAGACTCAGTTTCCATTCTTGGAAACCCCAAAATAACTCAGTTAATTTAGGGTGGCCATATTTTCTGGGTTGGCTGAAGCTAGTGTTGCTGTACTGGATAAACGAGGGTGAATGGAAGGACACTGAATCTACAGAGATGGAAACTAAAAATAGCATGCCAAGTCTCTCTGGCTAAGAATAGGCTCCAAAAGCACTGTGGGGAAGTGCTCCATTCCTAAAGCAACAGCCAGTGACTGGAGAACAGGCAAATCACTTAGGACTTGGATTTCCTCAAAGAGCAGGAGTCTCATGGAAGGGTAAAGAGACTTTTCTTTCCCCATATAAATTCACATTTAAAAAATTATGTACAGATGGAGTGCCTGGGTGGCTCAGTGGGTTAAAGCCTCTGCCTTCAGCTCAGGTCATGATCCCAGGGTCCTGGGATTGAGCCCCGCATCGGGCTCTCTGCTCAACAGGGAGCCTGCTTCTCTCTCTCTCTCTCAGCCTGCCTCTCTGCCTACTTGTGATCTCTCTCTCTGTCAAATAAATAAATACAATCTTTAAAAAAATTTAAAAAAAAATAAAAAAATTATGTACAGTTAGCCAGCATTTAAAATGTACATTGGAAGTTTTTGTTGCAGTGTTCAACAATTCATTAGTTGCATAAAGAGAATTTTTGTTGTTGTTTTGGTTATATTTAAAGCTTCATCGGTGTTAATAACAGCCAGATGTGCAGTTATGTGTGAGTTCTGGGTAGTTGTTATGTGCATTCTACATTTTTTTTTTTTACAGACCCGAGTTCTGTTGGTTTTCCACTTTCTATGTTAGGTATATGGCTTTCCCTGAGGCTCCACAATCATTCAGGCACATGCTTCCAGAAGCCAATTATCAACCACTCTGAAAATTTTCACTGTTATGTGCAGATGCTGCTTGTGCTCAATTTCTCCAGCTCAAACCCAGGGCAGAAGGGATGCATTTTGAAGCTCCCTACACATGCCTTTAGGCCAGCTGCCCTCCTGTGGGCCAGGTCACAGTGCGCCAGGACACAGAATAATTGCAGCAAACTTTTGACTTCGGTCTCTCTTTTATCATTGCAGTTTTAGAAACTGGCTAAATACCACATTTTTGTAGCTCTCCTCTGTAGTCAGAGAAATCACTTATAGCTATATAATTGCCTATTCTCATCCCTGCTAGCCCTGAATTGTTATTCAGGCTCTACCTCTGGGGAAGCAAAGTAGATGTAATGAACCTTGTAACTGTGTATTTTCTAGAATTGAATTTTGAAGATTTGTCTGTTCAGTCTCTGTGGTCCATTTTGAGGGGAAGAAAGGTACTGATACCATAACCTCACACATTTTCTATTGCCCATTCATTGATACAGCATTCATTCAACAAAGATATAAAAAATACATGCTCTCTGGAAGGCAGCAAGAATCATCTAGATTTGTTTACCCCTCTTCTGATCTTAATGAAAAGTTAGGGCTTTCTTTTCCACCTTTTGAGCCCTTTTTGGCTGTTTCCAACTGTCTCCCCTTCCAGAGGTTTCTTTTGGTTTGTTTTTGCCTAATGAAGCCCTGTCACTTTTCAGGAGATTGCTATTATTTACTTTCTCAGTTATTTAGCCTTACAGAGAGAGGTTCCTAAACTGCCTTCCAATTCCCTCTTTCCTGTCTCCTGATGCAAAGCAGCACCCCTCCTCCCACTTTGCACTTATAAATAAGCAAATTCTCTGCAGAGAATAGACATATTTTGTACACACATAAACACACAACCCAAGTTGCCATGTATATCTTAGTACCTTAGAAAGACATCTAGACAGACTTCTTGGCTGCCACAGTACCAAGGAAAGATTCAGGCTGTCATCTGCTTTCATTTCCTCTGGTTCAAACAACTAGATGGTCTTATACCTTTATACATTTTTGTCTCTCTTTTACTCTTCTCCTTCAAAATTGAATTTACTATATAAACTTTAAAATCAGGGGCGCCTGGGTGGCTCGGTGGGTTGAGGCCTCTGCCTTCGGCTCAGGTCGGGATCCCGGGGTCCTGGGATCGAGCCCCGCGTCGGGCTCTCTGCTCGGCGGGGAGTCTGCTTCCTCCTCTCTCTCTGCCTTCCTCTCTGCCTGCTTGTGATCTCTGTCGGATAAATAAATAGAATCTTTAAAAAAAAAACTTTAAAATCAGGTTTTTGGGGGGATTTTTAAAAAATTTTAAATTAAATTTAATTAACATGTAATATATTACTAGTTTCAGAGGTAGAATTTAGTAATTCATCAGTTATATATGACACCCAGTACTTCTTCCTTCAGGTGCCCTCCTTGATGCTAGAATCAGTTGTATTGATATCTATAAAATAACTTGCTGGGATTTTGATTGGAATTGCATTGAATCTTTAGATCATCTGGGAAGAACTGATTATCTTGATAATGTTGAGCCTTCATTTTCTTTAAAAATGGAATATCTATTTAGTTTTTTTAAAAAAATATTGTTCATTAGAATTTTGTAGTCTTCCTTATATAACTGGTACCTAGGAAGGCAATGGACTTTTGTATATTAACCTTATATCCTACAACCTTGCTATAATTATTACAGTTTTGTCAGTTCTTTTGGTTTTTCTACATACACATTCATGTCATCTTTGAGCAAAGATAGTTTGATTTCTTCCTTTCCAGTCTGTATACCTTTCATTTCCTTTTTGTGTCTTATTACATTAGCTGGAACTCTCCAGACATTTGTTTTTACCAGAGAACCACTTGGTTCTCTGGAAATTCAAGCTGATTTTGTTAAGTTCTCAAATATTTCATGTGCACATGTTGGATATTTGAGAACACTCACTTTTAATCAAGGTGTCTTTTTTATCCACTTTAAATTTTTTTCAAGTTTTACTTTTAAAATTTTAATCCCAGTGTGGTTAACATAATTTACGTTGTATATTCATTTCAGGTATACAGTATAGTGATTCAATAATTCCATATATTACTCAGTGCTTATCAAGATAAGTATACTCTTAATCCCCCTCACCTATTTCATCCATTCCCCCACCCACCTCCCCTCTGGTAACTGTTTGTTCTATACACTTAAGATTCTGGTTTTTGGTTTGTCTCTTTTGCTTTTCCTTTGTTCATTTGTTTTGCTTCTTAAATTCCACATATAAATGAAACCAACAGTATTTGTCTATTTCTGACTGGTTTATTTCCCTCAGGATTATATTCTCTAAATCCATCCATGTTGTAGCAAGTGGCAAGATTTCACTCTTTTTATGGCTGAATAATATTCCATTGTGTATGTATGTATATATATGTATGTGTATTGTATGTATATGTATATGTATATGTTTATGACATCTTTTTTATCCATTCATCAGTTGATGGACATTTAGGTTGCTTCCGTAATTTGGTTCTTGTAAATAATGCAGCTGTAAATATAGTGGTGCATGTATCCCTTTGAATTAGTTTTTGTATTCTTTGGGCAAAAACCCAGTAGTGTGATTTCATAGGATAGATCTATTTTTATCTTTTTGAAGAATCTCCTTGCTGTTTTCTCTAGTGACTGTACCAGTTTACCTTCCCACCAATAGTGCAAGAGGGCTCACTTACAAAACTCTCATTCTTTGCCAGCACTTGTTTCTTGTGTTTTTTATTTTCGCCATTCTGACAGGTGTGAGGTGATACTTTATTGTGTTTTTTAAAATATTTTTTTATTTATTAATTTGACAGACAGAGATCACAAGTAGGCAGAGAGGCAGGCATCAAGAGAGGGGGGGGGGAAGCAGGCTCCCCACTGAGCAGAGAGCCTGGTGCGGGGCTCGATCCCAGGACCCCGGGATCATGACCTGAGCCGAAGGCAGAGGCTTAACCCACTGAGCCACCCAGGCCCCCTTTATTGTGGTTTTGATTAGCATTTCCTCAATGATGAATGATGTTGAACATCTTTTCATGTGTCTGTTGGCCATCTGTGTGTTTTCTTTGGAGAAATGTCTGTTCATGTCTTCTGCCTGTTTTTAAATTGGATTATTATTATTTTTTGGTGTTAAGTTGTATAAATTCACTATATATTTTAAATACCAGCCATTTATTGAATATGTCATTTGCAAATATCTTCTATATTCAGTAGAGTGTCTTTTAGTTTTGGTTGTTTCCTTTACTGTGAAGAAGCTTTTTATTTTGGTGTAGAACAATAGTTCATTTTTGCTTTTGTTTTCCTTGCCTCAGGAGGCATATCTAGAAAGATAGCATAGAAATTACTCCCTGTGTTCTCTTGTAGGATTTTTATGGTTTCAGCTCTCGTTTTCAAGTCTTTAATCTATTTTGAATTTATAAGAAAGTGGTCCAGTTTTATTATTTTGCATGCAGCTGTCCAATTTTCCCAACACCATCTGATGAAGAGACCAAGGTATCTTTTGTTTATAGGTTTGAACCTCTCTTCCATTAACTATTAAAACCTTTAGCCTCATTCACTAAGCCTAGTTCTCTTGTGAGAACTCACAGTTTACTCTCAAAATCAAAGCCATATCAATTCAAAATGACTTGGGATCTTGTTTGGATTTTCCTGTTTTCTTTTCAAGGTTCTATTTTATATTTTCTGCCTTTAGAGAGGGAAAAAGGTTGTTAAGAAAGGAGCCATCTCAGGTAAAAGGAGCAGAAGTCCTCTTAGAGTCTGTGGTCAGGGTTGGAAAGCATTGGGGTATTTGGGTGTTTTTTCTGGGAAGGATATGTGGGGTTTTTTAATTAGTATTTCTTTTACTGGTAGATGTCCACTTTAGTTCATTAAAATTCCTTCAAAGACAGTCTCCCAAAGCCACTATAATGACATGATTAACAATTGAGATAACTTAATAGTGATTCTTGTTATCCTTATAGAGAATAATAGTGGTAGCAGGACTACAGTGTATTAAGAGGGGCCTGTGGTTAATTTGCTGATACAATATTAATGAGTAAGTTCACTTAAAGTGTAACTCCTAATTGGTTGGCCTTTGTTCAATAACTCTTACTATGTTGTCTGAAAAAGCCTATAAGAGCTTTTTTTAAAAAAAAAAGATTTTATTTATTTATTTGATAGACAGAGATCACAAGCAGGCAGAGAGGCAGACAGAGAGAGAGGGAGAAGCAGGGTCCCCGCCGAGCAGAGAGCCGGATGCAGGGCTTGATCCCAGGACCCTGGGATCATGACCTGAGCTGAAGGCAGAGGCTTTAACCCACTGAGCCACCCAGGTGCCCCTGAAAAAAACTATAAGAATTAAATGGTTACCACTGATTTTCCTCCAAGGAATAATTCTGTAAAAAAAAAAAAAAAAAAGATTTTATTTATTTATTTATTTGTCAGAGAGAGAGAGAGGGAGAGCACAAGCAGGCAGAGTGGCAGGCAGAGGCAGAGAGAGAAGCAGGCTCCCCACTGAGCAAGGAGCCTGATGTGGGACTTGATCCCAGGACTCTGGGATCATGACCTGAGCCAAAGGCAGCAGCTTAACCAACTGAGCCATCCAGGTGTCCCAGGAATAATTCTTGAAATTAAAATTTCAAGTATGTTTATTCTAGGTCTTTGAACAAGTGTTTCCAGTTTTTAAGATATAAACATTTTATGACTGCTCCCTAAAACTTCTGATATAGCTTTTTGGAGGGGGCTTCCCCAAACTATTTAAAAAGCTGGTACTTTGTGTCTTCCCAAGAACAAAGAAGATACTATAAACCTCTGCTCCTTTTTGGTTTATATTACCAAAAAAAAGGGGGGGATAATGTGTTTTAATATTTGTCTTACAAATATAAATATGTATGTTCTAATTAATATGCTTTTTCAATCCACTAATTTCTCTCCCTCTTCTTGGAGATTCTTATAGACCCCTCCCACCTGCCCAGGATCCATCCAGTTCCACCATTTAAGAATCATTGCTCTAGGGGCGCCTGGGTGGCTCAGTGGGTTAAGCCGCTGCCTTCGGCTCAGGTCATGATCCCAGGTCCTGGGTTCGAGCCCCACATCGGGCTTTCTGCTCAGCGGGGAGCCTGCTTCCTCCTCTCTCTCTGCCTGCCTCTCTGCCTACTTGTGATTTCTCTCTGTTAAATAAATAAATAAAATCTTTAAAAAAAAAAAAAAGAATCATTGCTCTAGACTTTGTATTCCTGTTGAGATTGTTTCCACATTTTTTTAAAAAAGATTTTATTTACTGGAGAGAGAGAGCAAGAGAGCAGGGGCAGGGAGGAGAGGGAGAAGCAGGTTCCCCGCTGAGCAGGGAGCCCAACATGGGGCTTGATCCCAGGACCCTGGGATCACAACCTGAGCCAAAGGCAGATGCTTAACCAACTGAGCCACCCAGGTGCCCCTATTTCCATATTTAAATCACTAAAAACAGTGCTCCAATAAATATTCTTTTTTATATATTCACAGGTCTAAAAGGATCAGCCTTTCATAGAGTACAGGTTTTTTTTCAGTCAAAGATACATTAGTAGCTGTCCATCTCTGTTAGACCTTCCAACCACACAGACTCTTAAGACAAGCTTGAGAATTCTGTTCTTGCACTGCAGAAGTCAAGGGGAAAGCTTACCTTATACTCTACAATGTTGTCCTTGTCTTTTAGAGGTAACCATCTTTAAATCAAGATAAAAATGTAGTTCTGTAGTCAAAAATGTAAAATTATCCTAAGGCTGTGTTTCTCAAATTGTAGGTCCAGACTCATTGGGAAGTCACAAAATCATCTGAGAGAGTCACTATCAGGATTGTTTTAATGGAATAGATAAAAATGATAGAAAATATCAGGGAACATCACATGTAGTAAAAGTAGGATTATTTCACAAAACTTTGGGTTCAGTTCTAGATCTATGAATGCATGTTTATAACTGTGTATTACAGCTATATTTCTTGCTATAGGTCACTATAAAAAAAATGATGAGACACCTTTGTGGCTCAGTTGGTTAAGTATCTGACTCCTGATTTCAGCTCAGGTCATGATCTCATGGTCGTGAGATTAAACCCCACATCGGGCTCTGTGCTGGGTGTAAAGACTGCTTAAGATTCTCAAGAGAGGGGCGCCTGGGTGGCTCAGTGGGTTAAAGCCTCTGCCTTTGGCTCAGGTCATGATCCCAGGGTCCTGGGATCGAGCCCCGAATCGGGCTCTCTGCTCGGCAGGGAGCCTGCTTCCTCTTCCCTCTCTCTCTGCCTGCCTCTCTGCCTACTTGTGATCTCTCTCAAATAAAATAAATAAAATCTTTTAAAAAAAAAAGATTCTCAAGAGAGAAAGAGTGAGATAGAGAGAGAGAGTAGGAGGGGCAGAGGGAGAGGGGGAGGGAATCCCAAGCAGACACTGCGCTGAGGGCACGATGTGGGGGGGTCCTCAATCCCAGGACCCCAAGACCATGATCTGAGATGAAACCATCTCAGACCATGACCTGAGATGAGTCATATGCTTAACCAACCACACCGCCCAGGTACCCCAATATTCTGCCATTTTTATATCATTTATACTTTCACCTATTCTCTACCACTTTCATTCTATCATCATCATCATCATTAATATATCGTTCTTTTAGGTAATATTTACATACACTAAAGTGTATAATTTTTAACTGTATACTTTTGACAAAAGGATATTACAGTATAGGACATTTCCAACACCCCAGAATGTTCCCTTGTATCCTTTTTCAGCCAGTGCCTAGCCTATAAGTAATAATAATTTATGATTTTTTTCACCTTAGTTTTTCTTCTCTAGTGTGTTTTTGTTATTGCTGAATAGTAATCCATAGTGTGAATGTAACACTAAGGTTTTCATTTTTTGCTATTGTAAATAAAGCTGCTATGAACATACCTATACAAAAATAGTTCTCTCTCTCCCCCCTCCTTCTGCCCTCCACTTGTGCTTGCTTATTCACTCACTCTATCAAAAAAAAAAAAGTGAAATGAAATAAAAGTCTGAAAGGCTTACCACAAAAGGCTTCTGAGGAAAAGTGTGGCCTTGGAAATAATATTGATAATGAGGAAGGTCCACAATGAAGGATTGTTTGTCAGCTTTTTGTTTTTGTCTTTTTGAGAGAGAGAGAGAAAGAGAGAGAGAGACCAAGTGGGGGGAGGGGCAGAGGAAGAGGGAGAGAGAATCCCAAGCAGACTGTAAGATGATTGAGGAGCCCATCATGGGACTCAATGCTAGGACCTTGAGATCATGACCTGAGTCAAAGCCAAAACTTAGTGGCTCAACAGACTGAGCCACCCAGGTGCCCCTCCCCCACTTTTTAAAGATTTATTTATTTTAGAGAAACAAATTAATTTAAAGAAATTTAATTTCTTTAAAGAGAAAGCGAGCGAGTGTGTGTACAGGAGAGTGCACAGCATGGAGGGGCAGAGGGAGAGTCTCAAGCACACTCTACACTGAGCAGGGAGCCTGACTGGGAATTCGATCTCATGCCCTGAGATCATAACCTGAGCTGAAACCAGTCAGATGCTTAACTGACTGCATCACCTAGGTGCTCCACCCTGCCTTTTTTTTTTTTAAAGATTTTATTTATTTGACAGAGAGAGAGACCACAAGTAGGCAGAGAGGGCAGGAAGAGAGGGGGAGGGGAAGCAGGCTCCCTGCTGAGCAGAGAGCCTGATGCAGGGCTCCATCCCATCCCATGAGCCGAAGGCAGAGGCTTAACCCACTGAGCCACCCAGGTGCCCCACTTTTTTTTTTTTTTTTTTTTTTTTTTAGGATTTCTTTATTTGAGAGAGTGTGTGTGTGTGAGAGTGCAGGGGAGAGAGGCAGAGCAGATTTTTAAATTAAATTTTTTGTGCATAGTTGACACAAAATACTATATTAGTTTCCAGTGTATAGTATAGTGATTCAAGTTTATGCAATGTTTGCAAGTATAGGTACCATCTGTCCATATACATCACTATTACAATATCACTGACTGTATTCTTTAAGCTGTATCTCCCTCTCCTTTTACCCATTTTGCCCAACAACCCCAACTGTTCCCCTCAGGAAACCATCAGTTTGTTCTCTGTATTTATAGATCTGATTCTGCTTTTTTGTTTATTCATTTTTTCGATTCCATATATTAGTGAAATCATATGGCATTCAGATAAGCAAAATATAACATATACACAAAGTGGAATATTTGGCAATAATTATTTCACATAGCATTATGCCCTCTAGGTCCATTCATTGTCTCAAATAGCATGATCTCATCATTTTTATGGCTGTAAAATATTCCATTATATACATAAGGTGTGTGTGTGTGTGTGTGTGTGTGTGTGTTGCATCTTCCTTATCCATTCATCTATTGATAGACATTTAGGTTGCTTCCATATCTTGGCTATTGGAAATAATGCTGCAGTAAATAAAGGGGTGCATATTTCTTTTTGAATTAATGTTTTCATTTTCTTTGGGTAAATACCCAATAGTGGAATTATTGGATCTTACAGTATTTCTATTTTTAATTTGTGAGGATCTTCCATACTGTTTTCTACAGTGGCTGTACCAATTTATGTTCCAGATTGTATGTCAGTTTCACATTCTCCTCCCTGGTGTGGTGTGCCTATTCCTCTCATAGGGACCTGCTTTCCCACCTAACCACAGAGCACAGCTGGTGCTCATGAGGCATGTGGACAGTGTCTGGAAACTATAGACCCACCTTCTTACTTCAATAAAATCCTAGGTGAAGAGCCTAAAAAATGTTTACACATATACACACAGTCCTCCCCTGCCCCATGACTGGATTCTAGAGAGAATCCAGGCTGCATGCTCCAATTAAGTCCATGGACGTTTTAAGCCACTTGAAAAAAAAGTATGAGTCTGCTAGATGTTATGACAAAAAGGGAACTCTGTAATATCTCTGTTTCAGTACTCACTGATAGATAGGGAAACTGAAACCCAAAGTGGTAAAACTTTGTCTTCTGGGTCACAGAGTGCTATATGTAAAACTAAAAGAAGCTACCTTGTTGCCAAATCTGGGATTTTAAAATTATATAATAAAGTTTATAATTAATTTGCAATGTAAAAATCAGAAAATATAGATTAACAAAAGATGAAAAATGGAAACATATATTTTTTTCTTTCAAGAATGAGATTATGAGAAAATCCATATGACCTTGATGATGACTTCTTAGATGCATCATCAAGAGCAAAATCCACGAAAAAAATTAACCTGGACTTCATTAAAACTAAAAACTTCTTTCCAAAAGACACTAAGAGAATGAAAAAGCAAACCACACTTGGAGAAAATTTGTGCAAAAGACAGAACTGATAAAGGACTGATATCCAAAGTATACAAAAAAAAATGTTAAAACTCAACAATAAGAATTTTTAAAATGGTCCAAAGACCTGAGCCCTTCACCAAAAAAAAGATGCAGAAAGATATTCAACATTATATGTCATTAGAGAACTGAAAATTAAAACCACTATGAGATACCACTACACACCTATTAGAATGGCCAAAATCCAGAACACTAACAGTGAATGCTGGTAAGGATGTGGACCAATAAGATCTCTCATTCATTGTTGGTGGAAACGCAAAATGCTGTTGTAGAAAACAATTTGGTAGCAGTTTCTCTAAAAGTTAAACACAGAATTACCATATGATTCAACAATTCCACTTCCACTTCTATCCAAAGAAATAGAAAGCTGGGACACAAATGTTCCTAACAGCTTTTCTCACAGTAGCTACAAGAGGAAACAATCCAAGTTGCCCATCAATGGGTAAATGGATAAGCAAAATATAACATATACACAATGTGGAATATTTAGCAATAAAAAGAAATTAAATTCTGATACACATACAATATAGATGAAACTTGAACACATTATGTCAGATGCAAATAAGCCAGACACAGAGGCGCCTGATTGGCTCAGTGGTTTGGGCCTCTGTCTTTGGCTCCAGTCATGATCTCAGGGTCCTGGGATCGAGCCCTGCATCGGGCTCTCTGCTCAGCGGGGAGTCTGCTTCCCTCCCTCTCTCTCTCTCTGGCTGCCTCTCTGCCTACTTGTGATCTCTCTCTCTGTCAAATAAATAAATAAAATCTTAAAAAAAAATAAACCAGACACACAAGAACAGATATTGCATGATTTCTCTTATATGAAGTAACTAAAATAAGGAAATTGATAGAGACAGAAAATAGAAGTTACCAGGCACTGGGGTGGGTGGGTGGGAAGTTGGGGGTTATTGTTTAATGTATACAGAGTTTCTGTTTGGGTTGATGAAAAAGTTTTAGAAATAGTGATGATGGTTATACAACACTGAATGTACTTAATGCTACTGAATTATACACTTAAAAATGGTTAAAATAGGGGCCTGGGTGGCTCAGTCATTAGGTGTCTGCCTTTAGCTCAGGTCATCATCTCAGGGTCCTGGGATTGAGCCCTACATTGGGCTCTCTGCTTGGTGGGAAGCCTGCTTCTCCCTCTCCCACTCCCCCTGCTTGTATTCCCTCTCTCACGGTGTCTTTCAAATGAATAAAATCTTTAAAAAATTTTTTTAAATGATTAAAATAGCAAATTTCATGTTATATGTATATTTTACCACAGTTTTTAAAAAGGAGCAGCAATGGGGAGCCTGGGTGGCTCAGTGGGTTAAGCCTCTGCCTTCAGCTCAGGTCATGATCTCAAGGTCCTGGGATCAAGCCCCGCATTGGGCTCTCTGCTCGGCAGGGAGCATGCCTCCCCCTGCTCTCTCTCTGCCTGCTTCTCTGCCTACTTGTCATTTCTAATAAAGAAAAAAAAAATAAAAAAAAAATAAAAAGGAGCAGCAATGGCCATGGTCACCAAACTGTGGAAAGAACCAAGATGCCCTTCAATGGATGAATGGATAAGGAAGATGTGGTCCATATACACTACATATACATATACATATACATATACATATACATATACATATACATATACACTATGTATATATACATATACACTATTATGCCTCCATCAGAAAGGATGAATACCCAACTTTTGTAGCAACATGGACTGGACTGGAAGAGATTATGCTGAGTGAAATAAGTCAAACAGAGAAAGTCAATTATCATATGGTTTCACTTATTTGTGGAGCATAACAAATAGCATGGAGAACAAGGGGAGATGGAGAGGAGAAGAGAGTTGAGGGAAATTGGAAGGGGAGGTGAACCACGAGAGACTATGGACTCTGAAAAACAATCTGAGGGTTTTGAAGGGGCGGGGGTTGGGAGGTTGAGGGAACCAGGTGGTGGGTATTGGAGAGGGCACGGATTGCATGGAGCACTGGGTGCGGTGCAAAAACAATGAATACTGTTACGTTGAAAAGAAATAAAAAAATTTAAAAAAAGAAACATTAAAAAAATAAAAGGATCAGTGGTTGCCAAGGATTTGGAAGAAGGGAAAAAGGAATGAATAGATGGAATACACAGAATTCTTAGGGCACAGAAACTATTCTGTATGATACCTTAATGGTAGATACACATCATTATACATTGGTTAAAACCCATAGCATGTATAACACAAAGAATGAAACCTAATGTAAACTATGAACCTTGGTTAATAATAATGTATCAATATTGGCTCATCAATTTTAATTTACCACACTAAATGCAAAATGTTAAAAGAAGGGAAACTATATGTGGTCAAGGGTGGAAAGAGATATATGGGAATTCCCTGTACTTGCTGCTCAATATTTCTGCAAACATAAAACCACTCTAAAAATAAAAACTGGATGTGATGTATAATCAATGAATCTTGGAACACAGAAAAAATAAAGTTAAAAAATAAAAATAAAATCTATGATTTTTTAAAAATGAGATTGTAATATAATTATTTTTATAACTTGCTTTTTTTGACTACTATGTTCATATATTACTACCATCCTGCCAGGGATTCAGCCTGGACACAGAAGAGCAAGTATAAGGTGGCGATGGGAAGTTAGGCCAAAATAGAGATGAGGCTGTGGAAAGGAGGATGAGATTCAGAGGATGTGAGAATTTAGGGACAAGACATATTTTACCCAAAGACCTACGGAGTAGGGAGACTAGAATTTTGAGTGGATAAGCAAAGATAACTGAGTCCTTGCCTCTAAGCATCTCCAACAGGTTAGGAATTTGAGTAGGGCAGGAAGTTTCAACTCATGTTCATAGAATGCTGGCAAGAGGCTGGCATGACAGAACTGAGCAAGAGCAAGGAAATGAAGTCTCACACACTTACTCCTGTGCTCAGAATATTCTATGACCTCCCTGCCACAGTGGAATGAACAGGAACAAAAGTCTAGCTGTTATGGTCAGCTGTTTGAAACTTCTGTGATAGGAATCTACTGGGGGAAGGTAGGAGACTGAGGGGGACCATGGGAAGGACCTGCTCTACCTAAGCCAGGATGTGTGCACATTAACCTTGGCTTTTCTCCTGATGCTCCTGTGACCCTTCTGAGTCACATTCCTTCTCCTGGACATCCTCCTACTTGGCTCTCTGCCCAACTCCTACCAGGCCGTGAGGATGTGCCTGTCACAAGACCTCCTATGATCTGCGAGGATGCTTTAGGAAAACGCCTGGAGGGTGTTGGCTCAGTAGGCTTGGGCCTTGTGCCTCCTCACCTTGAGGGCCACAACAGGGGCTGGGATGCCATCCATTAGGCACAAAATCATCATTCAGAGGAGGGACACATTCATGCTTCTTCCCATCCTGGCTTTTCTGCATCTTGTGAGCGGTGGACACATTAGGTCCTGTCAGTGGAAGACAGTCCTGCCACAACCTCTTGGTTTGATGGGATACTGAGTCATCCTGGATTTCCTTACCAATCAGTGGAGCAGGAGTGTCCCATAGTCCCCCATACCACATTATAGGGAGATTAGAGCACTTCCTGCACTTCCTTTAGCTCTTGGCTCCTGTGTGGTAGGTCAGAAGGTGGGAATGCAGAGGTACCACCTTCTGTCCAAAACATAGATCCAGATCTTCCACTCAGGGCAGCTTCTGTGTTTCTACTGGGTCTGGTATGTGTGATTCTGTGGTAGAGGGGCACAGGGATTCAGAAGTTCACTTATGAGATGAATGTTGCACATCCATGTATTTATTTTGATGAGCCAATTTTGGCATGTGAGACTATCTACCCAGGAGATCATGATCTGCATAAAGGCAAGGCCTGTGTCTTGGTGACTGTTATGCTTGCCATAGTTTCTGTAACACAGTACATACTCAAATATTTTAATTGTTGGATGTAAGATGTCTTTCAAGGTCACTTTTATTGTGACAACTTTTTTGAGACCTCAGGGTTCTCCTTATCTGCTGAGTACCTCCTTCTGGGGCAGGACCCCATATATCATAGCACTCATCATACCAACGTAATAATTTTTCTGTCTCTCTAGCCTAGTCACATGGTTTATGGTTTTAAATACATCTATCTATCATCTATCTATCTACCTATCTATCTATATCATCACCATCACCACCACCACCACCACCACCATCATCAACTATGTTTATCTATTTATCATCATCATCATCAATCATCATCATCTATGTATATCTATTTATCTAGTTGTCTGTCTGCCTAAAGCCTGGGCACTTCCATGAATTCCAGGATCATCTGCTCAAATTGTCTAATCAATATATACACTTGAATGTTCAGTATCTATCTCTATGTAAACGTGAACTCCTAATTGAACACAATTTTAAAAAATTAAAAGAAAGTGAAGTCCTGATTACCATTCCCCGCATCCAATCACACATATCACTCTGCTCCAGTCCTAGCATTTCTCGTATCAGTTAATGGTAACTCCATATTGCCAGAAGTTTGGGCCAGAAACATTGGCGTTATCCTTGATTTTTTATTTTTCCTAACTGTCCACATCCAATGTATCAGCAAATGGATATCAGTATCCTATTGTCTGTACCTCAAAATGAATCCAGCATCTAAACACTTCTAGCATCTTCTGCTAAGATTACTGGAATAATCTCATAACTAATCTCCTTGCGTCTCTCCAGCTCTATATCCCCAACACTGCTGTTAGCAACTCAGCCTAAGTGACTTTTTAAAACACAAGGGAGATCTAAGCAGATCCTCTAACAGCAACTTCCATTTACTCAAAAATCAAAAGACTTTGCAATGACCTTCTAGGCCTTACCCCATTTGGCCCCTTTACTGCTCTGACTTTGTCCACCATTACTTTCCCCCTAACTCTGCTTTGGGCTCACTGTGCTTCTTCCTTGGAATAGCTCAGGCATATTCCAGCCTCCAGACTGTTTACGTTTGACATGAAAGTTCCTGTTATCCATGTCTGACATGAAATTTCCTCAGTTATCTATGTGATTTACTCTCTCATCTCTCTCTAGTCCATGCCTACATTTTTTTTAATTTTATTTTTTTATAAACATATATTTTTATCCCCAGGGGTACAGGTCTGTGAATCGCCAGGTTTACACACTTCACAGCACACACCATATCACATACCCTCCCCAATGTCCATAATCCCACCCCCCCTCTCCCAACCCCCCTCCCCCCTTTTTAAAAATGGTGTTTATTTGTCAGAGAGAAAGAGAGAGTGTGTGAGCATGCAAGCAGGGGGAGCAGCAGGCAGAGAGAGAAGCAGGCTCCCTGTGAGCAAGGAATCTGATGAGGGACTCAATCCCAGGATCCTGGGATCATGACCTGAGCCAAAGGCAAGTGCTTAGCTGACTGACTGAGCCACCCAAGCATCCCATATGCCCACATTTTGGGGAAAAAAAAAGATTTTATTTATTTATTTGTGAGAAGGGCAGAGATAGTGACAGCATGAGTGGGGAAGAGAGGGAGAAAAAGACTCTCCACTGAGCAGGGAGTCCAATGCATCTAGGGGCTCAATCCCAGGACCCTGGGATCATGACCCGAGCCAAAGGCCACACAGATACACCCATGCCCACATTTTTTCGTGAGACTTGCCCTGGAATCCTTCCCCAAACTTCTTACCTCTTACATATTTGGTCACCTTCTACCTATTGCATTTTTTACTTATGCTTCTTTTAAAAACTATTTATTTGACAGAGAGAGAGAGCACAAGCAGGGGGAGCAACAGAGTGAGAGGAAGAGGAAGAAACAGGCCTCCTGCGTAGCAGGGAGCCCAATGTGGGGCTCTATCCCAGGACTCTGGGATCGTGACCTGAGCCGAAGTCAGATGCTTAACCGACTGAGCCACCCAGAAGCCCCTACTTATGCTTCTTTTCTCTCCCTCCCTATTGTACCATCAACGTAAGCTCATTGAAGACATTGTTTTTTCCTCTTTTGTCCATTGCTGTATACTCAGTGTTTATACAAGTGTGTGGCCTATAGTAGATGCTCAGTATTAGTTGAAGAAATGAAAAAAATGCATGAGTGAATGCCATCCATTCCCCAGTTTGGCAATCTCATTCTGATCCCTCAAAAGTTTTAATATGCTTTTGATTATTATAAGCACTTCTCCAGCAAGTTACTGTTCTCTTACATAGCATGTCCATTTGTTTGACACCATACATTTGCACAATTTGTACACTCAGGCTGTGGGAAACCCAGAGACTCTCCACTTCCTTCCTGGCTAACTTCTTATTCTTTGAAATTCAGTCTACATATCACCTCTTCTAAGAAAATTTCCATGAACCCCCTCCCCCTACCACATTAGTGTAAGTGCCCTCCTGTGTATTTTCACCTACTTCCTCTAACCTATCCTTATCAAAGTGTTTTAGTAGCTTTTTATTTGACTGTCTACTCCATGAGTCCATAAGCTCAATGGAGGAAGGCCTGTTGTTCATTGTTGTGCTCCTAGTGTCTGGCATAGTACTGGCACATAGTGGTTGAATATTTGAACTATTGAATGTTAAGACTCAGGTCAAAGTCATTTTTATTGTGATCTTTTTGGGAACCTTCTCTTCAACTGATCTTCATTCTAGGAGGCATTTATTCCACGCAGCTGAAAGGCAATGGGGGTCAAACTGGCAAGAGGCTGCAGCAGACTCCCAGATGATTAATCCTTTTAAAGATCTAATCAGTAATAACAGTGTTCAGAGAGGGGAGATTCTATCATCTGCTTCTGACACACGTCACATTACCTGTATGCTTTTGTGTTTATCAAGGATGAGCACTGTGACACTCCTGTAAAAAACCTCCCTTCAGACTCTGGGCATATAAAGAAGTTATTGGTGAATTGTGCCTATGGGCCAAAAATGCACTAGATTCCTGGCTGCTACTTCTTATACTATTCTCATGTCCACATTGCTCCTCTAGGGCCCATAGATGCCACAGGAAGACATGATAGAAATCAAGCCTGATGCACCTTCCATGCACCTTGGACAAGGGTCTTCCTTCTTTGCTCAAGTCCCCCAATCCATAATTCAGATTGGGACTGAAAGAGTTGTATGGAAAATGCTGATCTATTTGAAATATGTACTTAAGCTCCTATTCTGTAAAGTATTATATACCTTCTTTACTCTATATATCACATACAACCTTAGAAATAAGGAAGCAGAAACAGATGGTTCTTTGCTTAGAGGTATAGAGTATATTTGGAGAGGGTCCTGCCTCACCTGCACATTAACAGAAATGATGACAGCCTTTTTCATGGGCATGCAGAGGATTGGGAACCTATGAACTCCTTTTTCCCGGACTGGGTATTCTCTTTCTGTAGACCAGTGCCTTCTGCTGAGGTGAGAGCTGAGACGTGGGATGGATTTTCTAGTTGAGTGGCACAAGTCAGCTGAGGACAATGCTTGGAGCCATCTCGGGAAAGGCATAGGAACCAGGAGTGTCTGGGCTGAAGGGATTGTTCCTTGAGTTCATTGTCCAGAGACTGGGGGGCATCAAAGAAGGTCATGCCCTCCTCCTCTGTTTTCTTCTCCAACTTGGCTCCTCTTACAGGGTGTCCGGTCGGGGGTGGAGCCTTCTCAACCATTTTTGTCATGGGTTTGGGCACTGTTTCATCCTTAGAGAGGAGAATGGATTCTTTATGCCCTTGACCTTTCATCTCAGGATTAATCCAGTGTGAAAAGTGCTTCACCTTATTTCCCAAGCCAGCTTCTGCAGGTTCTGGAAGAATGGGATCTTGTGAATATGGGCTGCTTTTACTAGACCCTGTAGCTTTTGACCCTAGAAAGTGTGGCCCTATAAATTTTGGCCCTGCAAAGTTTGGATCTCAAAAATGTGGTCACTTTAAATGCTGGACTTACAGTTTGGTCCAGAAAATAATTACCCAGTAAATTGGTCATGTAAGGTCTGGCCCATTAAGCTCTGGGACTCTAGTTTTGGCATTCTGAGGAATCCTTATTTGGATGAGGTCATTCAGCTTGCTTTAACAGCCTTACAGACCATTCTCATCTGGTCTTTTGACCCAAGGAATCCTGGGGGATACTCTAGGAACTCAAAGTGAAGGAGAAACTTGTGAAGGTGCTGACAGGGATCAGTCAGCTGAGAGGATAGAAATAGTGGCTCTGCAGATCCAGTCAGATCCTTACTAGTCCAGCTCACTCAAGGAAACCATCTTGACCTAACTAAAATCCTACCTGAGAAAGATCCTAGAGATACATTTGGGAAGTCAGGGGCACTAAGAGTTCTATTTATAAGTGTCCCTCCTGGCCTCAGCAGAGTAGATGCTCTCTCTGGCTAGGGAGAGCTTCAAAACTGAACCCCCCTTGTCTGTGATTCTCTGTTGCTTTAAGTCTTCCTGGATCCTTTGTTTTCTCTGCTGGGGTAGGGAGTTGTGCTCACCTTTGCAGGGATAAGTGTTCCAGGGCTCCTCCAGGCTGAGCTTGTTCACATGGCCTCCAGGTGAATACAAAGCATCTGGGACCCTGTTGTGTCCCCAGTGGGTTGTGAGATCTTGGAAGCCCGGTGGGACTAGCTTGCTTTTGGTTCTCCTGCACTGCCTTAGTTTATCTGCAAGCTATTCTTTAAGGCAGAGCATTCTAGAGTACATGGGATGATGCCTGGTGGGATGGGGAGATCCTGGAGCAATGTTTTTCCTTGCTTGTTTAGACTCTGAAAGGACTTCTAGGAAAAGATATTCCTTGGGACAGCCACAATTTGTTCCTGGACTCCTTTTTCTTTATAAGATTTCCCAAATATATCTACAGGAATTTTTCAGATTAAAATTTAGTTTGGTCAAGATGGATATCTTGAGTGAACAGGGGCCAGCAATATGTCTGGCTCTCTAGAGGCACCATCTCCATTCACCTATACTTCAACCTGGAATGCTTATATATTGTCAGAACAAGTCTCACTGGCATCTTGAAAACCTGGCCCAGGACTTATGCATTGATGTTTAGATGATATTGAGCCATAGGTTATACTGGGCCCTCAAAAGCCCCAGGCACATCTCTGTGAATGCAGATTGGCCAGTGATTGCTATGGTCATGGCCCTGGAGAAAGCCACATAATAAAAAGCTGGCAGCCCTGACAGTAAGGCCAAAACTTGTCTCCAGTTTCTCAGTGGCCCCGTGGGAAGATACCCAGGCAGGTGCTGACCAGAATGATCAGTGACAGCATCAAGTGGGGCTTGTTGCTGCTGGTCAAGGCCTATCAGTGTTGAAGATGTGGCTTCCTGATCCATGTAGGGGCTGACAGCTACCCCTACATCTAGAGACTTTCTTTCTGGGCACAAGGGAACCAAGCTATTGTCAGGGCCCTTGGAATGCTGCAGGCCCAATGATTTCTAGTCCCAACAGCTGCAAATGTGAACAGTAATAAGGCCCCAGCAGTTTTCCCCACACCTGTAGTCACCGTACCTCTGCAACAGTGCCTTAGCCTGGGCAAGCAACTGTGGACTGGCCCTACTGCCACAGTGGATCAAAACAACTCACTATCTCCACTGGCCTCTAGGTCTGCAAGCTAGGGGACACTCACACTGGTCAGTGTGCTGCTCTGGGGCAGGGGCTGCTGGTCAGGAGGAGATAGGAGCAACTGTTTGGACTGCTGGATCTTCTGGGGCAGGCCCTTGCAATAGTGAATCAACTTGCTAAATCAACAACTTCTGAAAGTAGAACTCAAGCAGCTCTGGGCATGTTCCAGGGAAACACCACCTCCCTCTTGCAGATTGAAAGGGGTTTCTCCTAACAGGTAGGCCCCTGGGGACAGGCGGAAACATGTCTCAGGGCTTATTTTGTATGGTTCTCTGCACCTACAGAGATTTCTGGGCAACAGCTGGCAAGCCCCACTGAAGATGTAGCTGCCTTTGCAGCTGGTGCTGCTCTAAGTCTTCACACTTGGCCAGAGGAGGAAATGGGATATTGAAATGGGTTTGTTGTTAGTCAGATGGAGAAGCCCAAATTTGGGAATGTGGAAAGAAGGTGGGGCTAACTTAGGTGAAGGGAATTTTAGACAGTACAGAGATTATGAAGAAATTCTTGAAGAATAAGGGGACTGGGCTCCCCTTTTGTGGAGAGATCTTTATGGGGAGACTGAGGACTCATTGTGCAGAAAAGAGGAACCCAGAAAGGTAGCTATGTTTCTGCTGCAGATAGCACACTGAGGCCTCAGTGGGTCCTCCAGGCAATGGATAGAGGCCACTTAGAAATTGAAATGTAGTAGAGGGTAGAGCCAGAGCTATGGAGTTTGGGATTTGCTTGCAATGGTATTTGCTCTGGATTCATAGTGGATCCTTCTATAAACCAGAAAGTTTGGGTGGAATGGCTCAACTCTCATGAACCCAGGATCAGGAAGATACCCCATATTTTCAATAGCGGCCTTAGAGGTAGCATTATGATGAAAGAAATGATTATTTTTCCCCCCAGGCTTGGAAAGTATCTGAGGCTATGTGTTATAAGCTGTCAGAGGAACTCTTCCAAAGATCTTGGAAGCCCTCAGGTATAGAAATGCATGCATTTATATACGTGTACTTAAGGATTGGGGAAATAAGCATATTCAAGGCAATGGGGTGTTTCAGGTTCATGAGTTCTGAATTCAGAGAAAGAAAGAGAATCAGATATTCAAGGGCAGCTGACCTTGTTTTTCCAGCACACATTCAGAGTGGCTCTTCCTCTTGTCCTGCTGATTCACAGGAATCCTAGGCTCCTCACTTGAAGAAGACCGAGTTCCTGCATCCCTGGATACATCTGGCACTTGAAATCCCTTCCTTCGCTGAAGGAGTTCAGCCTGGTGATCTTGGAGGCTGACACTGGTTGACTGGACAGCTGACTGTGTTAAGGATTTCTGATCCGTTAATTGTAACTTTATGGGGGTTACAGATGGAAGTGAAAGATCTTTGGAGTGCAGGGAACCCTGACTCTGCTCCAAAGAGAGACTAGACATGGACAAAATCTCTAGGCAAGAGGAGCCCTGCGATGGCCCTGATGAAGGGGGAGAGATCAGGGTGTTCTCACCCGCCAGCAACTGCTGAATCTCTAGAGCCACAGCATTGCAGATGGGGCAGGAAGGATCTGCACACAGGAGCCGCCTCACACTTCCCTCCTGAGGAAGCCAGCCCTGGCTGGGAAGGGAAGATGACAACAGTTACTGATGGAGTGACACCTGCCTCTTTGTTTGTTTGTTTGGATTGGTTTGCTTTTTTAAATAGGCTCCACACCTAGCATGGAGCCCAGAGCAGGGCTTGAACTCAGAACCCTGAGATTAAGACCCAAGCTGACATCAAGAGTGGGACGTTTAACCGTCTGAGCCACCCAGGCACCCCAACACCTGCCTCTTTGAATATGTGTGGCCTGGAGATTTGGTCCACCCTCCCCTAGTCCTGGGAGCCTTGGGGCCTATACCCCCAGGGTGTTTATCCACCCCCTTTTCCTCCTAGGAATATGCCATTGTCAAGTTATGTTGGGCTGGGCTGGGCTGAGGGTCTGGAGCTTGTTGGGCAAGGTCTCAGACAATCCATGGGAATGCAGGGCCATGAGAGACTAGGAGGTGGGGTACATTCTCTGTTGATCTATGTTGAGAAGCTGAACCAGGAAAAAGGAACAAGGCAGAAGCGGGGGGCCAATGGTTAGCTGATGGGGCATCACCAGGAACATTACCAGGGAGAACGGGGAGTCAGACTCATCTGGGATTAAGAAGGCCATAGCCTGGCATTCATATTCCTAAGCTGTGGAAAATGAGGTCTTTGTGGGAACTCCGCATTCTGGGGATTATGGAGTGTCCTAGCTCCTATACATAGCATCTCTTGAGAGCTAATCCCATTCCTAGAGCTTTTAAGAGGATGACAGGCTCCTTTCTGAGGGCTGTCCCAGGAATTGGCCTCCCTGAAGACAAAACCATGGAGGTAATATCAGCAGGCTCCAGGGGTCTGCCCTTGAATAGCTGTAACTGTAAAGGGAATATGGCCTGGTCATTTATTTGTGCATGCATTTATCTGTTCTCCTGACTGGATAACTTGTCTGTGGCTGAGTGCAAACTCATGTAGCATCTTCAGTGAATTACATAGTAGTGAAATCCTGAATTTCAGGACCACTGTGAACCTAGCCCAGAGCGGAACTGGGAGACTCCTCCTACCTGAGACACCTGATCCCCCTCTGCCCTGGCAACCCTCTCAACCAGTCTTCACCATCCACTGTGTCTGACTCCCTCCCAGACATTATCCCTCTTCTCCTCCCTGCCCCAGGCCAAGCAGAGAAATCATCACAGGGCAGGCTGAGAGTTTGGAGACTACAAAGAAGAAGTGATCACCTTTTCATGACAGAGAGCAGCTCCCACGGCTTCTCAGCTTCTTCTCGGGAATGTCTCCTAGCTGAAAAACCAGGACAGTGTTATAAGAAATGAGAGGATGCAGGGATATCCTATAGGAAGCTGAAGGCCTTGAGTAAAAGGAGGTTGAAAACCCCAAGAGTCAATGCTCTAAGGCATGTCTGTGTACAACTTAACCCATTGCAACATGCTATCCTGGACCCAATTTCACTTGATCATCACAACCACACTGTGAGTGAGGCAGGATCATGAGACGCCCGTTTCCTGGACCACGAACTGAGACATGAAGTGACTTCCACAGGGTGGTAAAACTATTAAAAAAAAAAAAAAGGCTTCTGTCCTACTTCCTCATTCTTCATTCCCAGGGGCAGGTGTAAGGTAGAGAATTTTGGGACATTCCTAGGCTCTGATTTCCCACCCAAGAAAGTCTTCTGGGAGAGTTTGTCAGCTGAGGCAATAGGATCCTTCAGTGGTTAGAGCACCTGGCTACTTGTTCCAGGGGTCATAGAGTACAGGAATCAGGGAATCTTGCCCATAGCGAGGGGAGTCCAAGGAGAAACTAGGACTTTACCTCTTGATGTTCTATCTTTAGCCCTTTGTTTGACTCTCCGGTGATGCTTGAAAACAAGAAAGTTAGAGTATTAAGCTGGGGCACCTTTTACTTTTTGTCTCTAAATAAGACAATCTGTAAATATTTCCCACTTTTTCTATATTCCAATTTCATATACTCTCCTACCATTCTTTTCCCTACTCTATCTTTTTCACCCATCATTTCCCTTCTCTTACTACTCATTCATTTTAAGGCTCTACTATATTATATACCTCTACCCCTACTCCCTGAACAAATTCTGTGAGGATATCAGAATGAGACAGGAGAAAATATGAACAGATTAAAGGATAAGAGGTCTAGCAGCCAAAGAATTTTAGCTACCCAAGGTCCTGAATGTCTCCCAACCAGAAGAATCAACCCAAATTTGGATCTATTAAGGGATCCATGAGGAAACCCCCATAAAAATGTAGGGGTCAGGGTAACAGGAGAAAGTAAGAGGATAAAATCTTGTTTGAAGCTTAATCAGTTTAGTTATGGTCATTGTGTTTCCCTACCCGGCAACAGCTCCTGTTAGGTCCCAACCTTAATTCTTGGTGGCTCTTTTTCACTTGCCAAATAATTAATGCAATAATAATGATGGAGCCATAAGTGTATAAGGGATATCCAACATCCCACAGAAGAAAGGTAGGGGTCAACATAATCTAATCCTCACTAGCCATCTCTCTTCCTATGCTTTCAGGGACTTGGAACCTAATGCCTCCAAATTCTAGACCTTGTCATCTCTGCCTCACAGAAGATGGAACCAGATCACTAGACTACATCACAAAGCTCTCCTATTTCAAAAGGCGTGCAGAGCATCACAGACCTTTATTTGTCTGGGAGAAGCTCATGTGATGCAGTGTTTAGATGAAGTATCTGGTTGCCTGTATGAGTTGCAGAGCTTGGGCCCTAGAGGTGCCAAGGTCACAGGCAGCATATATCATTTCATTTATTCCCTATAACCCGATGGCTTAGGTCTCTTCTTAAGACAACAGTCTGGCATCTATCCTTATATAAGTTAGTCTTCATGTACACAGCATGCCCTATAATAGAGAGAGAGTGGCTAGGTCAGAGGAACCCCATGAACTACATCACCTATACTGGGAAGATAACTAAAAAACACACAAGAGGCTAGGACATGCATTGTCTTGTTAACTATTAGAAAATGAGGATTTGGGGTACCTGGGTGGCTCAGTTGGTTAAACAACTGCTTTCAGCTTAGGTCATGATCCTGGAGTCCTGGGATCGAGTCCTGAATCAGGCTCCCTGCTTGGCAGGGAGTCTGCTTCTCCCTCTGACCCTCCCCCTTCTCATGCTCTCTCTCTCTCTCATTCTCTCTCTCAAATAAATAAATAAAAATCTTTAAAAAAAAGAAACTGAGGATTTTGATGTTACAAGCAATTGGTGGTCAGTATTAAGAGGGGTTATGGACATTGGGGAGGATATGTGCTATGGTGAGTGCTGTAAAGTGTGTAAACCTGGCGATTCACAGACCTGTACCCCTGGGGCTAATAATACATTATATGTTTATAAAAAATAAAAAATATATTTAAAAAAGAGGTTCAAGAAGAAGATCATGTCTGATATGTCAAGGAAATGATATAGCTCTTGTCTCTTAAAATAACTTTCTAGAATTAAAGAAGGATTCCTCCCAGTCTATGGTCAAGCTTGGGATGGGTGGGAAAAGACTGTAAATACTGCCTTCCATGAGGCACATAAATGAAGCTCTCTTCTGGAGCTTGATTTTCCAGAATAGCTCTACAGATCTTTTAGCATCCTGCCTATTCTGGAGATGAGTCACTGGCAACATTTTTGATTAAGGAATACAAACTTGTGGTTCTTTGGTTCAATTCAACATGTTTGGAATGTTTGGCTAAATGTTTTATGAAGTCTGAATTTGAATACCTTTAGGCAGGGCAAGCTTTTTCCTGTCCAACCTCAGTTACCCACCACTCTTATGTCCACAGATTCACATATTAATGTTAACTTCATGGCCCCTGTCTATATTGTGAGATGCCTCCAACACCCTAGGACTCCAGAAATTCCTTAAGTTCTTGCCCTGATAAGAGAGGTCTCATATCCCCCAAATTCTTAGGCCGAAAATCTCTGAAAGTGCTACTTGGTCCTTCCTCCAGCATCCAATCTAACACCAGATAGGTGTGGTGAGCATTCAATCTGAGTTCATCCTTAAACTAGGCAGTATCAAAAGCACAAACACATTTGTGTTGTTACCCGCCCTCTCTCAAGACACTTAACGAACCTAGTTACAAAGATAAAACTAATTCACATGAATCAAGACTCAATCTTATTAGAATTTGGGGAGGAAGGGATTAAGGAGTTATTATTCAGTGGGTTTCTATTTGGGATGTTGAAAGAGTTCTGAAAATGGATAGTGGAGATGACTGCACAACACTGTAAATGTATTAAATGACACTGAACTATACATTAAAAATAGTTAAAACAGTAAATTTTGGGCGCCTGGGTGGCTCAGTGGGTTAAGCCGCTGCCTTCGGCTCAGGTCATGATCTCGGGGTCCTGGGATCGAGTCCCGCATCGGGCTCTCTGCTCAGCAGGGAGCCTGCTTCCCTCTCTCTCTCTCTCTCTCTGCCTGCCTCTCTGTCTACTTGTGATCTCTCTCTGTCAAATAAATAAATAAAATCTTTAAAAAAAATTAAAAAAAAACAGTAAATTTTATGTTAAGTATATATACCACAATTTCAGAAACAAACGGCAAAAATTCCCTACCAATCATTAGTATGAAGGATTTTCTTTATTAGCTATGAGAAAGAATACTCTGAAAATGATTTAATAAAAAATGGATCAGTGAATGTTTTTCTTAAGTGTCCTTTTTTATATAGAACAAAACACAAACAAAAGGTATCCTTACATTTAAAATAATTTAAGAAGAGTCTCACCCTGATGATGGGATGAATTTGAGCTATTTTAACATCTTTAAATGAGAAGACTTTTTCAACCAAAGAGCACTGAATATCAAGTTAACAAAGAGCTTGCATCACCTTTTTAGTAGCAGGTCAAGATACCTACAATGTAGCTTCAGTCTTCAACTTTTATTATTTCTACCCAATTTCTATCCTGCTTCCTGCAGCTGCTTCTGCCTTCTAGGCTACTTCAACAGTTCTGTCTTCCGTTAGCATAACCTAACGTGGCCCTGCATGGTGACTGGTGTCCTCTTACCTGGGCTGTGAATATATATGATTAATAAATTGTTGTCAGTCTCAGAGGTCCAGTGTCAGGTGTCATAAGTTCAGCCACGTCCAGAACCCTAGGACACTCCCTCTCTCACCAATGGGATGAAGAGAAGGTGAACAGAATTTTGTATTTCCTACCCAACCAGCTCTGCTTCCTGCAGCTCCTGCTGCCTTTTCACTGCTGAAACAGTTCTCAGTCTCCTCCTAACTTCCTGCCCATGACAAAACCACCAGATTGTGCAAACCTTGCACCTGCTCCAACCAGTGCACTATTTGCCTTACAGATAGCCCACTAATAAGCCATTAAAACCATCTGCTGCGAACCCCTCTGCAGCAACTCACTCACCCTTGTTCCTGTCTCCAAACTCAGGAGGTAGAGCCAAAGACAATCTTATGTGTTTTTTGCAGAGTAGACCTTTAGTACAGGTTTGTTTATTGATCTGGTACTCATAGATGAAGGGTGCTTGAGTAGTTAGGACGGTGGGATCAGAGTCTTCCCAAACAAAGGCACATTCATGTGATGAACACATCAAGGATGTGGGCATGGATCTTCATATTTGCCCTTCCTGCTTCACAGCTTATCGTGAAGAGCAAACAAGGGAGATGAAGTACCTGAAAAGCCTCTCTGGACTCTGGAGGGCTACACAACCATAAATTCACATTCATTTGGTTCCAGAAAACTTGCCAAAGCTAGAATCTGCTTCCATGATTGTGCCACAGTGCCACAATTACTGTAATAGTAGAATTTCTTCAGGAAACTGTTCAGAGTTGTTGACTCTGTGTTACTGACTCTGTTCAGAGTTGTTGACTCTGACTGCTGTGTCTCAGTATCAGAAAATATTGCTGAACATCTAAGATGTGTTGAGGTTCTGGGGATAGAGAAGCACAGTGTGCTATTCAGAAGCAACCTTTTTATACATGAGTGTTTTTTATTAATGCCTAAGAGTTAAAATTTGCAGGATTTGGACAGGAAACCCAATAGCTGTGTCAGGCAGCAAGACCACCAGGGCTCATGCAGCAGGTTGCAGGATGCATTAAGTGTAGCAAGAAGCCAGCGACACTAGAGGGCAGCACTTGCCCACCCAATGCTCTTGGTCCAGGGCCCTCTTAGTGACTTTCTTTTTTATTAAATATTTTATTAATTTATTTGTCAGAGAGAGGAAGCACAAGCACAAACAGGGGAAGTGGCAGGCAGAGGGAGAAGCAGGCTCCCTGCTGAGCAAGGAGCACAATACGGGACTTGATACCATAACCTGACCCGAAGGCAGACCCTGAACCCACTGAGCCACCCAGGTGTCCCCTTAATGACTAACTTTAAAAGGTCATCTGTTCCAGTGGCTCTCAATCCTAGCCTTACATCAGAATCACTGGGAAGCCTGTAAAAATACAGATTTCCTGGCCTCATTCCAGACTTAATGCGTCAGAATATCTAGGGGCAGGGTCCAGCAATCTATATATGAAATATCAAAAATAATCCTCGGGGTGCCTGGGTGTGGCTCAGTGGGTTGGGCCGCTGCCTTCGGCTCGGGTCGTGATCTCGGGGTCCTCGGATCGAGTCCCACGTCGGGCTCTTTGCTCGGTGGGGAGCCTGCTTCCTCCTCTCTCTCTCTCTCTCTGCCTGCCTCTCCGTCTACTTGTGATCTCTCTCTGTCAAATAAATAAATAAATAATCTTAAAAAAAAATAATCCTCAAGAAATAAAGCACCAAGGTCTGGGTGTATATTTGGAGATACCGGCAACTGCCACCCCAACCCCCTTCCAGTTTTACTGAGATATAATGGACATAATGGACATATAACATTGTATTAAGGTGTTTAAGGTGCACAACATAATGATTTTTGTATATATTGAAAAATGATTACCAAGTAAGTTTAACATCCATCTCCTCAAAGTTACAATTTTTTTTGTGATGAAAACTTTTAAATTAAATCTACTCTCTCAGCAGCTCAAATATACAATATATAGTATTGTTAATTATAGTCACTATGCTGTATATTAGATCCCCAGAACTTACTAATCTTCTAACTGAAAGTTGGTACCTTTTAACCACCTTCCCCTGCTTTCCTCCACCCTTCACCCCCTGCCACTGACAGCCACCAATCTATTTTCTGTTTCTGTGAGTTTAGGAATTTTTTTTTAAATTACATGTATAAATGAGATAATACAATATTTGTCTTCCACTGTTTTTCTTTTCACTCAACATAATGCCCTCAAGATTTATCTATGTTGTTGCAAAAAGCAAGATTTCCTTCTTTTTTACACCTCAATAACATTCCATTGTATGTATGTATGTGTGTGTGTGTGTATGTATGTGTATATATATATATATATATACATATATATATATATATCACATCTTCTTTATTCATTCGTATATATTCATTCACATATAGTGATTTTGTTTCCTTCAGCTATATACCCAGAAGTAGGACTACTGGATTAATGGTAGCTATATATTTAATTTTTTGAGGAACCTCTATACTGTTTTCCATAGTGGCTGCATCAATTTACATGCCCACCAGCAGGGAACAAGTGCTCCCTTTTCTCACAAGCATTTTTTATCTCTTGTCTTTTTGGTGACAGCCATTCTTTTTTTTAAATAATATTTTAAGATTTTTATTCATTCTACAAAGAGTGATATGATGTCAATTCATGGCAGATTGTGGTAATTTCAGGGTGGTTGTACAATTTCTACAGTACTAATTTATAAACAAAAAACCCCCCAGTGATACAGCTAAAAAGTAATAAAGTATATAAAAAGAATACTGAAAATAAGCATTTGAATAATCAAAACAAAGCTGTAAAGGAGAAAATAAATAAAATAAACAGAAAACAAACCACAAATTCAACCATATATATAATTGCATTATATATAATTGGACTAAACAATTAAAAAATAATTAGAAGTCCAATTAAGATAGAGATTATCAATCTGGGTGGTTTTTTGTTTTTTGGTTTTTTTTTTTGACACAATGTCTTTCTTTTCTATTTATTTGTTTGTTTTATTTTTT
This sequence comes from Lutra lutra, assembly GCF_902655055.1. Classification (NCBI taxonomy): domain Eukaryota; kingdom Metazoa; phylum Chordata; class Mammalia; order Carnivora; family Mustelidae; genus Lutra; species Lutra lutra. The sequence continues at coordinate 58,618,933 of NC_062290.1, forward strand.
CAGTGTTCCAAGATTCATTTTTTATGCACCACACCCAGTGCTCCACGCAATACGTGCCTTCCTTAATACTCACCACCAGGCTCACCTATCACCTATCCCCCAACCCCCCTCCCTTCCAAAACCCTCAGTTTGTTTCTCAGAGTCCACCGTCTCTCATGGTTCATCTCCCCCTCCGATTTCCACCAACTCATTTCTCATGTTACTCCTTATGCTCTACAAGTAAGTGAAACCATATGATAATTGACTCTCTCTGCTTGACTTATTTTCCTTAGCATAATCTCCTCCAGTCCCATCCATGTTGATATAAAAGTTGGGTATTCATCCTTACTTTTTTTTAATTTTTATTTTTTATTAACATATAATGTATTATTAGCCCCAAGGGTACAGGTCTGTGAATCGCCAGGTTTACACACTTCACAGCACTCACCATAGCACATACCTTCCCCAATGTCTATAACCCAACCACCCTCACCCTATCCCCTTCTCCCCCACAACCCTCCATTTGTTTTGTGAGATTAAGAGTCTCTTATGGTTTGTCTCCCTCCCGATCCCATCTTGTTTCATTTATTCCTTTCCTAACCCCCAAACCCCCCATGTTGCCTCCCAACTTCCTCATATCAGGGAGATCATATGATAATTGTCTTTCTATGATTGACTTATTTCGCTAAGCATGGTATTCATCCTTTCTGATGGAGGCATAATACTCCATTGTATATATGCACCATATCTTCTTTATCCATTTGTCTGTTGAAGGGCATCTTGGCTCTTATCACAGTTTGGTGATTGTGTCCCTTGCTGCTGTGAACATTGGGGTACAGATGACCCTTCTTTTCACTGCATCTGTATCTTTGGGATAAATACCCAGTAGTGCATTTGTAGGGTCATAGGATAGCTCTATTTTTAATTTCTTAAGAAATCTCCACACTGTTTTCCAAAGTGGCTGCACCAACTTGCATTCCCATCAACAGTGCAAGAGGGTTCCCCTTTCTCCACATCCTCTCCAAATTTTGCTGTTTGTTGTCTTGTTAATTTTGGCCATTCTAACTGGTGTAAGGTGGTATCTCAATGTGGTTTTTATTTGAATCTCCCTGGTGACTAATGATGGTGAACATTTTTTCATGTGTCTGTTAGCCATTTGTATGTCTTCTTTGCAGAAGTGTCTGTTCATGTCTTCTGCCCATTTTTTGACATGATTTTCTGTTTTTTGAGTATTGAGTTTGAGGAGTTCTTTATAGATCTTGGATATCAGTCCTTTGTCTACAGTTGATTACAGCCATTCTAACACATCTGAGATGATGTTTCATTGTGGTTCCCATTTGCATTTTGCTGATGATTAGTGAAATTGAGGACCTTCTCATGTATCTGCTAGCCAATTGTATGTCCTCTTTGGATGAGTGTCTCTTCAGTTCCTCTGCTTTTTTTTTTTTTTTAAAGTAGGCTCCATGCCCAGCATGGAGCCCAATGTGGGGCTTGAATTCATAACCCTGAGATCAAGACATTAGCTTTAACTGAGTCACTCTGGCACCCTGACCAATTTTTAATCAGATTTTTTTTGCTACTCAGTTGTATGAGTTCTTTATATATTTTGTGTATTAACCCCTTATTAGATATATGATTTGCAAATATTTTCTCTCATTCTATAGTTGCTTATTCATTTTGTTGATGGTTTCCTTTGCTGTGCAGAAGCCTTTTAGTTTGATGCAGTCATACTTGTTTATTTTTGCTTGTGTTGTCTTTGCTTTTGGTGTCAAATCCAAAAAAATCATTGCAAAGACTGATGTCAAGGCACTTACCCCCTAATTTTCTTCTAGGACTTATACTCAAGTTAAAGGTCTTATATTCAAGTCTTTAATCCATTTTGAGTTGATTTTTATATATGTTGTAAGATAGGGGTCCAGTTTTATTTCTGTTGCACATGGCTCTCCAGTTTTCCCAAAACCATTTACTGAAGATATTATCCTTTCCCCATCATATATCCCTGGTTCTTTTGTCATAAATTAATTGATCATAAATGCATGAGTTTCTTTCTGGGCTCTCCCTATTCTGTTCCATTGATTGGTATGTCTGTTTAGGTCAGAGCAACAGTTCTTACATTGTTCTAGACCTTTGTGAGTGTCTCATGAAACTGTCTCTCTCCTCACTCTCAATATTTGATTTAACATCAAAGGGTCAAGACTTCATTTATCAACACTCTAAAAACCCAAGGAAACTAATTTGAGTGTACTACACATGCCAAGACAAAGACCACAGCTCTGAGTCCTTTATATTCTGAGAAGTTATAGAAAAATAAGGGAAAAACAGGGGCACCTGGGTGGCTCAGTTGGTTGTGTGTCTGCCTTTAGCTCAGGTCATGATCCCATGGAATCAAGACCTCAGGGTCTAGGGATCAAGACTCACTTTGCATGAGGCTCCCTGCTCACTAAGGAGTCTGCTTTTCCCTCTCCCCCTGCTCCTGCTATCTCTCTCTCTCTCTCTCCCATACATGCTCTAATAAATAAATAAAAGCTTAAAAAAAGAAAGAAAAGAAAAATAAGGGAAAAACAGAGAAGACACAAATTATCAATATCAGGAATGAGAGAAGTGACTCTGTACAAATTCTAGACATTAAAAGGATAATAAATTAGTATATGAAAATTTTAACATATATAAATCAACAACTTAGATAAAATGAACAAATTCTGTAAAAGACACAAACCATCAAAACCTACTCAAGAAGGGACGCCTGGGTGGCTCAGTTGGTTGGGCAGCTGCCTTTGGCTCAGGTCATGATCTTCAGGTCCTGGGATGGAGTCCCACATCAGGCTCCTTGCTCAGCAGGGAGCCTGCTTCCTCCTCTCTCTCTGCCTGCTTGTGTGTACTCTCTCTCTCTCTGACAAATAACTAAAAAATCTTTAAAAATAAAAAACCTACTCAAGAAGAAGTAGAAGGGGAAGTTAAGAGGTAGAGGAGTTGGGGGGGGATCCTAAGCTTGCCTTGTCCCTCAAACACAGCTAGATAAATACCAAATCATCCTGGACACCCAAGAAATCAATCTGAGAGAACAAACTGCACAACTAGAGATTAAAAAAAAAAAAAAAAAAAAAAGACCATATCCTGGAAGCTATGAATTACAGAGTGTTGATTTGGGGGAGTAAAGTGCTGCCAGTGCTATGGAAGGGAGACAGCACTAATCAGAGGGAGGAGGGGTAGGGAAGGAGAAAAAGGTAGGAAGGAGAGAGGGAGAGAGAGAACAGGAAAATGGGCAGGAGATCGCACAAGAAAAACTTTTCCCCAAAACTACTGACTGGGGAAAGGGGAGGGGCCAACTACCACAAGTTTTTATAAGCAATGGAATGCAAAGTCTGAAGTTGTAGAGGTCCATGCCATTGCCAGCGTTGCACCCAGCAGTTTTAGCAGTACTCTGGAGCAGAAGGAGGGTAGAGACCAGGGATTCTGGAGATCCCCTAGGTCACATGGGTAAAAACAGTTCCCCTTCTTGGAAGTGCATTTGGGAGGGGTGGCATAGCCTCTCCAGGGACAAAAGACCCAGCAGATGCCATTAAGCTGTCCCATTCAATAGCATAGGAACAGGGACTCTGGCTGAGGGCAGCAAGCCTTGGTGCTGGCTTTTTGCTACATGTTTTACCATAAGTTCCCAGCTGGTGCTCAGGCACGACTATTTTGTGGGACAAACCAGTACCTGGCCATGGCAAGGCAACCCTTCCCCAGAGGATCAGCGTGGGTCCATGCTTCTGGGGGTCTCTGAAGTTTGGAGTTTTGAAACCCAGCCTTGCTGGAGATAAAACATGGGAGTGCTGTACTGCCTGGCAGGCAGACAGCTCAGACACAGACAGAGTGAAGGCAGAGATCTGACAGAAGCCAGAGACACAGGAGGGGTGACTGTTTGTTCTTCTGTGAGGGCTTCCAGAAGAGTGACAGGTGTAAGCTGCCCACAGTGAGGAGAAGAGAGTGGCGTGATGCCATTTTCCTCCCACTGCCCATCAACACTGACCAACTTCAGTGAGCAAAACAGTGCCACCAAGTGGAGGCTGGAGCTGCTTACACCAAGCCTTGCCCCGACCCTGCACCCTGCAGGTGCATCTCCACTGGGGCAAGTCCACCTGAGAATCAGTGGAGCAGGGCCACCCCCAGAAGACCAGTATAAACCTTTGCAAGAACCTAGTCTACTGATCATAGAGTGCTGCAAAACTTCAGCTCTAGGGGAAATAGGATCTAGCCTCCTTCCTCTCTCTCTCTCTTTCTAGATTTTATTTATTTATTTGACAGAGAGATAGAGAGAGAGAGAGTACAAGTAGGCAGAAAGGCAGGCAGAGGGAGAGGGAGAAGCAGGCTCTCCACTGAGCAGGGAGACTGATGCAGGGCTTGATCCCAGGACTCTGGGATCATGATCCGAGCTGAAGGCAGCTGCTTAACCGAATGAGCCACCCAGGCACCCCACTTTCTTTCTTTCTTTTTCCTTCTTTCTTTCCTTCCTTCCTTCTTTCTTTTCTTCCCTCCTTCCTTTCTTCCTTTTTCTTTCTCTCTCTCTTTCTGCTTTCCTTCCCTCCCTCTCTCCCCTTTTCTTCTTTCTTTCTTATCTTTCTTCCTTCTCTCTCTCTTTCTTTCTTCTCTTCTTAATATAGCCATTACTTTCAAGAGCAGGAATGCAGCAGACTGTCCTAACAATCACACATAAAAAATGACCCAGACAAAATGACAAGATGGAGGAATTCACCCCAATGAAAGAAAAGGAAGAAGTCACAGAAAAGGATTTAATCAACACATATAGAAGATGTCTGAAATGGAATTTAAAACAATAATCATTAAGGACACTGGGGTTGAGAAAAGCATTGAAGACACTAAAGAAAATAATGAAACTGAAAGAATAGTGAAAGAAAGTTACTGAATCACAAATGTAGACTTAGAGAACTAAGGAACTCCTTAAAGCATTGTAACATTCATGTGAGTCCCAGAAGAAGAGAAAGAAAAAGGGGCATAAGGTTTATTTCAGCAAATTATAGCTGAAAACTTCCCTAATCTGGGGAAGTAAACAGACACTGAAATCCAAGAAACACAGAGAACTCCCATTAAATTCAACAAAAGCTGGCTATCACCAAGACATATCATAGTCAAACTCACAAAATACACAGATAAGGAAAGAATCCTGAAAGTGGCAAGAGAAAAAAGTCCTTAACCTACAAGGGAAGACAACTTAAGTTCACAGCAAATCCATCCACCTGGCAGACCAGAAGAGAGTGGCAGGATGTTTTCAACATGCTAAATGGAAAAAATATGCAGCCAAGAATACTTTATCCAGCAAGGCTGTCATTCAGAATAGAAGAAGAGACAGAGTTTCCCAGACAAAAACTAAAGGAGTTTGTGACCACTAAACCAGCCCTGCAAGAAATACTAAAGGGGACTCTCTAGGGTAAAAAAGATCAAAGGCAACAAAGACTAGAAAGGAACAGAGAACATCACCAGAAATACTAACTTTACAGGTAACACAATGACATTAAATTCATATCACTAATCCCTCTGAAGGTAAATGGACTAAATGTTCCAATCAAAAGACTGAGGGCATCAGAATGAATTAAAAAAATAAGACCCATCTATATGCTGTCTATAAGAGAATCATTTTAGGGGCGCCTGGGTGGCTCAGTGGGTTAAGCCGCTGCCTTCAGCTCAGGTCATGATCTCAGAGTCCTGGGATTGAGCCCCGCATCGGGCTCTCTGCTCAGTGGGGAGCCTGCTTCCTCCTCTCTCTCTGCCTGCCTCTCTGCCTGCTTGTGATCTCTCTGTCAAATAAATAAAAATAAAATATTTAAAAAAAAGAGAATCATTTTAGACCTAAAGACACCTGCAGATGGAAAATGAGGGGATGGAGAATCATCTATTGTGCTAATGGATGCCAAAAGGAAGCCCAAGTATCAGAAAAACTAGATTTTAAAATAAAAACTGTAGTAAGACATAAAGAAGGACATTATATCATAATTAAGGGGTCTATCCATTAAGAAGATCTAACAGTTGTAAATATTTATGCCCCCAACCTGGGAGCACCCAAACACATAAATAAACTAAAAAACATAAAGAAACTCACTGATAATAATACAATAATAGTAGGGGACTAGAACACTGTACTTAGAGCAATGGACAGATCATCTAAGCAGAAAATCAACAAGGAAACAATGGCTTTGAATGACACACTGGACCAGATGCACTTAACAGATATAGTCAGAAGATTTCATCCTAAAGCAGTGGAATACACATTCTTTTCAATGCAAGGGAACCTTCTCCAGAAAAGATCACATACTGGGTTACAAATCAGCCCTCCACAAGTACAAAAAGATCAAGATCAAGATCATACCATGCATATAATCATATGACAACACTATGAAACTTGAAGTCAACCACAAGAAAGAATTTGGAAAGACCACAAATACATGGAGGTTAAAGAATATCCTACTAAAAAATGAATGGGTTAACCAGGAAATTAAAGAAGAAATAAAGGGGTGCCTGGGTGGCTCAGTCAGTTAAGCGTCTGCCTTTGGCTCAGGTCATGATCCTCATGTTCTGGAATCAAGCTCTCCATCAGGCTCCCTGCTTGGGTAGGGAGTCTGTTTCTCCTTCTCCCTCTGCCCTTCCCCCAACTTGTACACGTTCTCTCTCTCCTCTCTCAAAAATAAATTAAAATCTTTAAAAAATAAAAAAAAAACTTTAAAAAGAAGAAATAAGAAAGTACATGGATATGGAGAGGATGGTTGGGTTATGGACACTGGGGAGAGTATGTGCTATGGTGAGTGCTGTGAATTGTGTAAGCCTGACAATTCACAGATCTGTACCCCTGGGGCAAATAATACATGATATGTTAATAAAAAATAAATAAATAAAATAAAGTACATGGAAGTACATGGAAGCAAATGAGAATGAATACACAACAGTCCAAAACCTTTGGGATGCAGCAAAGGCAGTCCCAAGGGAAGTATATTGCAATACAGGCCAACCTCGAGAAGCAAGAAAAGTTTCAAATACACAATCTAACCTTACACCTAAAGGAGCTAGAAAGGAACAGCAAATAAAGCCTAAAGCCAGCAGAAGAGAATAAAGATTAGAGCAGAAATACATTATATAGAAACAAACAAAAAAGTAGAATAGATCAATGATCTAAGAGCTTGTCCTTGAATTAATAAAATTGATAAACCCCTAGACAGACTTATCAAAAAGAGAAAGGACCCAAATAAACAAAATCATGACTGAAAGAGGAAAGATAACAGCCAACACCACAGAAGTATAAATAATCATAAGAGAATATTATGAAAAATTACACACACACACACACACACACACGCACACACACACACAGGAATATTACTCAGCCATCAAAAAGATGAAATCTTGCCATTTGCAATTATGGGGATGGAACTAGAGTGTACTATGCTAACAAAATAAGTTTGTCAGAGAAAGACAAATACCATATGATTTCACTCATATGTGGCATTTAAGAAACAAAATAGATGAACATAGGGGAAGGGAAGGAAAAACAAAATAAGGTGAAATCAAAGATGGAGATAAATCATAAGAGTAAGAGAGTCTTAACTATAGGAAACAAACTGAGGGTTGCTGGGGAGGAGGGAGGGAGGGAGATGGGGTAACAGGATGATGGGCATTAAGGTGGGCACTTGATGTAATGAGCACTGGCTATTATATATAACTGATGAATCACTAAATTCTATCCCTAAAACTAATAATACATTATATGTTAATTACATTGAATTTAAATTAAAATGATTTTTAAATATACTTTTTTTCCCATTTAAAGAAGTGCTTCTAAATATTCTGAAATTTTAATTCCTATTTATGACAGATTTCAGTTAAAAAGGAAAGAGCTCTCATGGGGAGGGTGGAGTGAAAGGGGTGACAGCAAAAGAGTCATAAAATCTATGTGATGATATTGTAAAATATCCTCCTATATTAGATAAGTTTGGTTATCTCTAGGAATGACCTAATGTAGACAGTGAACTATTAATGGAGGTTAAGAAGTCAAGAATGCAAACAGTATGAAGGTTCCTCAAAAAGTTAAAAATAGAGCTACCCTACGACCCAG